>NC_079397.1:12341012-12690685 GCF_029220125.1 Pseudoliparis swirei | reverse complement strand
TATTGCATTACAGAAAATAAAGAACTTTATCACAATATTCTAATTTTCCGAGACAGTCCTGTATATAGAGAGAGAGAGAGAGTTACTCTGAACTGGCCGGTTGGGGCGACTTTTGATCAACAACTGCTTCAAAGTGAATTTCTGACAATCGTCTGGAAACATCAATTTTGTCAATTGCTGTGGTTAAAAAATAAACGACACCCATTGAAAGGTCGGTGTCATTTTGAACCGTACAAGATCGATGAATCCCCGTTTTTCACCGCCATTCACGCCGCCATCTGGACTGTGTAAGGGAGCCAAGAGGGACGATTGAGTGGGACTCGAATCGTCTTTACTTGGACAGAAATGTGCAATGGCATAAAAAACAATACAATACATACAATAAGTGTGTGTGTGGTGTGTGTGTGTGTGTGTGTGTGTGTGTGTGTGTGTGTGTGTGTGTGTGGGTGTGTGTGTGTGTGTGTAGGTGGGTGTGTGTGTGTGTGTGTGGGGGTGTCCTGGATGGGTCTCTGTGTGGGTCCTGGTGTCCTCAGCTGGGCGGTGCAGTGTCTCTCTGTTCCTGCAGCTGTGACTCTTGAGAAGCCTTCTACATCTTCAGCAGTCCTGCCCTGCCTGGTTCTGCACCTCGGTTCCAGTCCCTCGCAGTGTTGGGAGTGCTGCTCCTCCTGAGTGTGGTGTCTGCTGGCTTCGGGCTCCGCACTGCTTCCTTCCCTTCCTGGCCTGGACGGTACTCCAACCAAACCTTCTGTGAAACCTTCCCATCCTGCTCAGAGCCTGTGCTTCCTGTCAGGGGCGGCTCTCTACAGCTCCAGGCTGCCTGAGGCTTCCCTCTGGCCTGAGAAGAGCTGGCAGGCTGCTTCTCAATTTAGTGTCTGTGTTTTTGTTGACCATGTCAGAGACCTGTTGATGGTGGGACTCCCAGGTATTATGCTCCGTCCTCTCCTAGTGAGTATAGTCCACCGGTGCAGTAGTGAGTGTTCGTCCTGTACAATCAGCCCCCCTGAAGTCCACAATCCCCTCCTTTAGTTTGGTATTCACCATGAGGCTGTTGTCCAGATCACAGGCAGATCAGCAACTTCCTCAGGTAGTCCTCGGCAACTGTGTCGTTCAGCAGGCCCCACACAACCTCCAATCAGCAAACTTGATGACTTGTCACCACTGTGGTGCACACAAACTTGATGATGGTGTTGGAGTACAGGGCTGAGGACGCAACCCTGGGGGAGGGGTGTACAGGTGGGGGCCCAGGGGGACCACCTGTGCACTGGACCACCTGTGTGGTGTGATGTGTCGGAGTCCAGAGTCCAGAAGTCCAGCACACACAGGGGTCCAGCTCCATCAGCAGGTCAGTCCAGTCCAGTTCAGCAGGGGTGGGTGACTGAACTATAATCAATATGAACAACAGTCTGAAACCTCCCCCTCCATCCTCTGGCTGGAGAGCCAGTGTTGTGAGAGTGTGTGACGTCATGAGTGGATGGTGCTGGAGACAGCATCATCTGTGGATCTGCATAGACGAAGGGTCTGTTGCAGGAAGGGGTCCGAGGGGCAAGGAAGAGGGAGGCATTTCATGAGCACCGAGGTGATGACCAGATTCATGACAGGGTCGGTGAGCATTCATACATGGTAGTCATCAGCACAGGGGGAGGACAATAGTGGCACAGGCAGGGACCACCGGGGAGGAGCTCAGGGAGCAGGGAAGTAGAATATTGTGGGATGGTGAACACTGGAGCTGGCTGGAGCTAGCTACCGCAATTAACCCACCTGGACTGCCAGGACCACACAGGTGTCCTGGTGTTTTCCCCCCCTCCACCTCCTCCTCACACTGGTCACTGTCACAGAGTGGTGTGTTCATCGGTAGAACCCACCTCCATAGAACTCACTGCTTGGTGTTGTTGTTGGCCGCGGCGTTGCTGTTGCTAAGCTAGCCCAAACCCAAAAAAAAAATGAGGAGTTCCGGTCGTCGATCGCTCGGCACTCACCATCGCGCTGGGTCTGCTCTGTCTGGTCTCTGTGATAGCGATAGTCCGTAGCAGCCTGGTGCTGGGCGCTTGCCCATCTGTGATTTCTGTCTGTCTCGTCCTCTCCCTTGGCTTTTCACCGCCCTCCTCAGTCCATAGACCGCTGCCTTGTACTCGTCCATGTTGCCGGATACAAGACCGGAGAGAGAACCCACTGAGTGCACTCTTCAACTCCGAGATGTGACTACATGCAAACGTCTCGAGAGGGGCCCCGAAAAGTCAGATCAGTGCAACATGTGAATGTTTCATGATGGAGCCGAGGCGCCGGGGTCATTAGAAGTGTCATGACTCACTTTCATCCGTTATTTCAAAGTGGGCGAACGGCACCACACCACTAGTTGTGACACACCTGATATTCTTAATCACCGGATTGTGGCCATTACTCCGTTCGCCCCGTGCTCTCACGAGGGCCCTTGTATTTTATGATGCTTGACTAAAAGGTGGAGAAAAGAACCCAAAACGTATCTCTTCTCCTGTGTGTCTGACAGAAGGAGGAAGACCTCCTGAGGAAGGAGGTTTCCTCCACTGTGAAGGTTAGCGGCTCGAAGATGAAGAGCTTTAAAGCCCAAGAGGCCGCATGCAGCTGCATCTTCACTCGCTTTAATTCACACCCACGGCTGGCTGTCTGGATGAGTGTCGCCCACACGCCGTTCTACTGTGTGTGTGTGTGTGTCCTCCTATTCGGTTTCACTCCAGCTGCTTTCTCTTCACTCGACTCTTGACCTCTGCGCCTCTTGTGCTCCTCAACTCCTCCAACTCGCCAGTTCCTTCACGTCCACGTTTCTCTCTTTCTTAATTCACCCTTGTTTTAATTTCGCCCCGTCGGCGCTCTCGCTCGTCTCCCTCTCTCCTCCATCGTCTTCTGCAGGCCTCCTCATTTCTCTGAGGAGCTGGCTGCTCTTTTTTTAGAAAGTGATATAGCATTCCTGACTCCCTCCCTCCCTCCTTCCCTCCCTCCCTCTCCCTTCCTCTCTCTCTCTCTCTCTCTCTGAAGGTGTCTCATTCAACAATTGTTGTCTGTCTCTCCCCATCTCTCTCTCTCTCTCTCAGAAGGTGTCTCATTCAACACTTACTGTCCTTCTCTCCCCCCCCTCTCTCTCCCCCCCCCCCTCTCTCTCTTAGAAGCTCTCTGTCTCTCTGTCACCATCTCTCCGGTCTCATCTCATTCATACCTCACTTTTCTGTCTACCAGTTATCTCTCACACTTTCTGGCCAGCAATCTGTCTGTGATTGTAGTAAGATCGTAGCCAATGAGGCACTCAGTGCACCCTTTCATCAGACACACACACACACACACACACTCAGACACACACACAGACACACACTTCGTGGAATCAGCCTCCGATTCGGCTTACCCACACAATATAATATATGTAATATAACACTAAAATAATCTTCTTTTTTTTTTGTCATCTGACTTATTTCCTCATGTGTGTTCTGTACAAGTGAAAACACATTCCTCTCATCGTAGTGAGATGTTTCCACGTCAAATCCGCCAGAGACCGACTTCGCCCACGCAGTGTTGGGGTGATGCTGCGCGTGTGTGGTGGCACCCTAACTCAGACCGGTCCACATTGAAAGCAGAGAGGAATCATTGCAATGGCGTTATTATTGAGATTAATGGTTCACTAATTGAAACATTCCTCTTCTACGTGCCAGACATGTACTCACCTCACCGCTGTGGCACACAATCCATGTGAAATGAAAATTAGGACACAGAAATCAATAGAATCCCAGAACAGATCGGCAGCCAGGCAAATACATATACATGTCAGGACGCATGCCACAAAAAGAGAGAAAACACCGACAGCCAGACGAGAGAGAAAAAGAAAAAATGAGACAAACGAGATTTGGTTAGAAAAGAGGGAGGGGGGGGGGACCCCAACGTGAGAGCTTAATGAGATACCTGAGGAAATGAAATTGATCCGACAGCGTGTGCAGGGTGAGCAGCCCCGTCTCCAGCCTCCTCCGCGGACTCCTTTGGGGTCCCTGTCCGCCTCAGGCAACTTCCTTGCGGAGCTCAGCAGTTTTCACCCCCCAAAAAAATATCAGCCCTCCTGGAGTGCGATTTTTCTCTCTCTCTCTCTGCTTCCCACCTCCAGCCCCCTCCAGCAAACGTATATTTAAAGACAATTATACCATCCAGAATAGGAAGAAAAATAATGTATATACAGCCGAGATTTAAAAAGTGCTCTGCCGTGACCAGCCACAGCTGATTGTAGTGGCGAAAAAAAAGGCAATTAATAATCCCGCACTTGTTTAAGGAGGCAACAGAGGCAGGCTGCCGGTAATGAAGTCAATACCCAAGAATGAGTCTCAGCTGGTGAGAGGTGGAGAGAGAGAGGGAGAGAGAGGGGGGGGAGGGAGAGAGAGCGCGCGCAGAGGAATTCATCATAGAATATGTCACCCATGATCAATACTGTGGGCAAAACGCACCTGATATGTATCCACGGTCCTCTCCAAGCTCCCCGCACTCTGCGCATAAACCCTTTTCTCCGCAAAGTCCCGCTCACTCCTCTGCGGCTCTTCCGGTCGCCTCCACATAAAACATGAACATATGTATCCCTGGCATGGAGTCTGCTTCACGCGCCAAATCGTCGTCTGATTGCAGCGACTGTCGTCCAGCCGAGTCCACACATTCCATCAAGTGTATTACCAATCAATCGGATCGATAGTTTCCACAAGAGAGGGCTTTTTGTCATTTGAACATGTTCATAAATCATGAAATCAAATGTGCTCGCGCGGGCGTTGCACCACGTTCCTAATTGCGTGAACTTAAATCCATTTGGACTGTGCCCATTGGTCCCGCGCGTAAAACCACAGCGCCGTGGCTCGATGTGGTGAATGGAATTAAATAAATGAACCGCGTCCCATCTGCTGCGTAATAACAATTTGATAAGCTGTGTAGTGTGAGGAACAAGCAATCGAAACCGACCCGGGTGTGCTCTCCTGTGACAACGGGGAAGATGTGCGCAACACGTCCAATTTGTGGCTCCGCCGCTGCGGCGAGGGGAGGGTGGAGGCTAGCGGAGCAATGGCGCCATCTGGTGGCCAAACGGGTGTCAGTGCACCACAAGACGTTTTTGGCGCTTCTAAGAATTTGTAAGTTTTGAATTTGTAAGTTTTCCAGGCTGTAGACAAATGTAACTTGTACATGTACTGTAGTACAGTATGGAGGGACTTGTACTCTAAGCATTTCCACTTAACAGTATTTAAATAATATTTTACAATAACAATAACGCACAAAGATATTAGTGTAGAGTATTAATAATAATGTGATGAATTAGATCAAACTAAATCATATAGGCGGTGTAATTCTGTATGTTGCTTCATTTGCTTTCAATGTGTGGACCAGGAGACGATAAGCTGGTAGATATCCTGCTCTGATTCACATCGCGTGGATCAATATGCATCAACAATACCAACATGAGTCCCTCTTTGAGACGTCAAAATCAATGACGTATTGCAGCACAGGACAATCGTGGGATGGGAAATTAGAAATCTCAGAGACGGTAAAGTGGCAATGTCCGTAAATGTAATTCCTGAGAAAGCTAATGAAATCTCCTCTCAGTCAACAAAAGTGAGCGATGGAAGCGTACGACTCGTATCCGAGAGAAAAAACAAAACCACACAAGAGTTCCCGGTGAGATTCAAAGCAGTACATGTTTATTCATTAAGTGGTTGGTTTTAACATTCTCGTCACATGTGAAAGGCTTGTCTAACTCTTCTCTAGAAGGTGAGCTTAATAACATATTACAGCTGATGAGGAAAGAAATGACAAGATTTAAAACAAAAACAAGTCTCCTACGGTCTTAATTCTCTTCTTAGCACAACAAAAACCTCCTTGAAAAAGGAATGAGGTACAACTAAAGGTGGAACGACGCACTGTTAATTATAACTAGTCAGACATGTTAGAAGCATATGGTCGACCAATAACTATTGTGACTATTATAACTATTATTTATACCATCCGTGTTGGATGAATTCATATATACAAGTTCAAGACCGTGTCGCAGTAGCGTTTTCACTTATAAAAAATAAAACTTGGTCTTTTCTTCTGGTTTTGTTCCACTTCATGGCTTTCTTATTGAACATTAAGACATATCTACATTTGGTCTTCCTTCATCACTTTCCTGCGCGCCAGTGTTTCAGAGACTACCTCGGGGTTCCTGTTGCTGCCGTGAAACAAACGCAGCCCCCTTAAGCTGGAGTACCGCGTTGCAAACGGAAAACAAAAAGTTTAATGTAAACTTTTACGTTTAGTCTTCCGGGACACGCAGCTTTCCCCCTACGCTGCTGGCCCTTCATAAATAGGGATGGTGGGCGCCACAGCTGGTGGGGCCCCAAACATCTGGACCCGCGGCACCTGCTGCTGCGGCCCGGCTGAGACGCGTCCGCTCATCGCCTCGGGTCGGCGAGCGAGACGCCGCCGTCGATACTTCCTTCGACGCGGAAAACAAATACTTCCAGTTGATGGGTTTCCAAAGTGAAACGCCGTGTGGCTGTCACCGGAACGCCGGCAGCAACCCGTCTTCAAACAATATGCATCCGAAGACACAGTGATGTGTGTGTGTGTGTGTGTGTGTGTGTGGGGGGGGGGTGGTGTAGTAATAGTGGCGTTAATTTGATATTTTGAATGTTCCGCCCGTGGTAGTACACCTTCAACTGAGCTGTTATAGAATACAAATACTCCATATTTGGAAGAGAGTTTGTGTGAATTCATCTATGAGGCATGTATACACATGTTTAACACTAACTCTGCCGCCTCGGTTTCATACCTTCACACTGCGAGTGAAGCTGGTGTCTCATTTCATAACGGATCTGCCTGAGTTCACAGACGGATGTCTTGATGGAGCCGTGCTTCATAAAGCCTCCCGGGCCTCTCGTAACCACACCATTACTGGGAGTCATAAGTCGGCTAATATATGGAGATGAAACGGGGTTCAGTCGACTTAAAGGAAACAAACGGGAACGAACTGATTTCCACGTGCAGTCAAACAAACAAAAAAGGCGGAACTTAGAAAATTGACCTCTGAACATAGAGGTTTTGTTTTTGCACACACACAATTTTTAAAGAAAACAAAAACATATACTTCAGGGTTTCCCTTGCCTCAACTATAACCTGTTAATAATGAACAATTCAGTCCTGTTGCCGTTGGTCCGTACAGCGACAACACAATCAGACCACTGGGGAAAATCACAACTGGACTTTTGATCGGTTTGCTTCTCAGGACATTTACAAGAGAAGATGAAGCTTTCTTTAACTCTGAGGCGAGCAGCCGGAGACTGAAAGGAGAAACGCCGTTTCTCTGGTGGATAGCAGAGCACCGCTGTCCTAGGTCGTAATGTTGACCCCTCGCACCCTAAAACACAACATACGTTGTGAATATATGGAAAAGTGATAAACAGGGAGGAGCCAAGGAGCCACATATGTTGTGTGTATCTGTTTGGGAATTAAAGGGCCCAATCAAATGCAGCTTTCTCCCAAAAATATTCTCCAATTAAGTTTCCAGTCTATATTTTTGGAGGTGACGATCCAGTTCTGATTCCCCCCCCACACACACACACACACACTCACACAGACACACTCGCACTCACACTCTACCTTCATCTCTTTGCTACCGAGAGCAAAGCCGTACCAACCAGCCAGCAGCCTTTGGATCTGTCCACACGCCGCTGTAGTAAACAGAGCGTGTGCAGGAGCAGTGAGTCTTCAACAGTCTCTCTGTGGGGAGCAGCGCCGGCGTCCAGCGAGCTGGCTGGCTTCATAATGAAACTACACCAAAAAAAATGTCAGATACCAACAAAATATTTGGCTCTTCATAAGCAAAGGGGTGGAAATCCGTTTTCACTTCGCTCCTGCGTCGTACTCCTCTGTTGGTTTCTTTCGTCTCGGCGCTCGTTCCATTCGTCCGTTATTTGCCAAATTAAAATGATCGCGTCTTCGTTGTTAGAGGCTCGCCGGTCCCTTATGCCCAGCTGACTGTGAGAGAGAAGGAGAAGACAGATGAGGAGACAGGAGAACAAAAAGAAGAGATTAGAGAGAGAAAGAGTGGTAGAAAGTGGAACTATCCAGGGAAAAAAGAGCAACAATTAGACAAAGAGGAAGGTCTCTTGAGCAGTAAGACAGGAAACAGCTGGTAAACGTGCCCAGCGGTCAATTAAAGCCTGCAGAATGATTGTAGTGTCTTATCTTTGCCTGAGAGAATGGTCTTCCACACACACACACACACACACACACACACACACACACCTCACTTTGTGAACACACAGCAGCAGCAAAGAGAAAACAAGACAGGAAGAAATCCATAGGAGGAGGAGGACAAGTAGGCGGCGATGGCGAGCGGTGTGTTCTTACAGTGTGTGTGTTTCACCAGACGAGGGATTTGGAGCGGGTGCTGACTCCTTTCCTCCGGCTGGCTGCCGCCGTCGCTGCGTTGCGATGACTTCGCTTGTGAGACTCCAGGTACAGCTGGAAAAACAAATCGATCCACACGGTTCATTCATGGATTAAACTACGAGCTCAGACGTATTAATATATCATACAAGGACACATAAGAATAACACGGTCGTATTCCTATCAGGTGGAAATACGGAATATCGTAATTTAGCGAACGCATCTTTATATATGAGTTGCAGATACCACATATATATATATATATAAAAATAGATATAAATATATATATAAGCGAATAATCATAACTCCGCATGTGGAGTTGTCATGGTGGCATAACCATATAATCATAATTATCTTATGCCCAGACAATTACCCCTCTAACTGGAATGTGTACAACGGATCATTTCCACTGTAGCGCTTTACTTTTAATTTGTTCTTTTTAAGTTACTCCTCACTGGGAACACTTTTAAAAGATAATTGAGAATCCACTACCTTCTTGGCAAAGGCCCGTCCACATTGGTCGCAGGCGTGGAGGGAGAAATTCTTGGTCACTCGGACTTCGTTGGAGGAGGACGACGACGACCCGGTGCCGCTGCTCTCCGCCGGCGGGTCGTGCCGCCGGGTGTGCGGCGTTTGGTTGCCGGGCGAGACGCCGGAGGAGGAGTTGCGTTGGTGCGTGTGCTTCTCGCTGCGGCGGGTCAGCGGGGGGCTGACGGGCCGAGGCGGGCGGGTCTGCTGCCTCTCCTGCTTGCGGGTGACCGGAGGGGACGGGGCCGACGCCGGCGACGAGAGGTCCTGCTGTTTCCGAGTGACGGGGGCGGGAGGCTGGACTGAGGAAGAGGAGGAGGAAGCTGATGAAGCGGCGGGGGCGGCCGCCGAGCCCTCGTGCTTGCGAGTGACGGGCGGCGACGGCGAGGACGACGACGAGGAAGCGGCGCGCCCGTTCACTTCCTCCTTGACGGCCGTCTTCTTGGCGAGCGGCGCCGCGTTGAGGACGACCTCGGCCAGCCTCTTCACCGCCCGGCTCTCCAGCTTGGGCATGATCTTCCCGAGGTACGCCGACGACTTCTTGTGGACCACCGTCACGTGGCGCAGGACGTCGCGCTTGCGGCGCGACTCGTAGCGGCAGAGAGGGCAGCGGTAGAACTTGATGAAGATGTCGTTGCCGTCCGTGTGCAGCTCGATGTGCTTGGTGAGGTTCTGCCGGGAGCTGAACTGCCGCTTGCACAGTTTGCAGAACAGCTGCTTGAAGTCAAATCCCACCGCCAGCCTGGTGGTTTTGGCGAGGCCGCTCCCGCCGCCGCGCGAGGAAGACGACGGCAAGGGCGGCGCCGTCTTTGGGCTCGCCGGGGGCTCCTCTTCCTTCACCTTCGCGGCGTTGCTCGCCACGGGGACACATTTAGCGGCCGCGGGGCTCTCGCTGCGAGACGGGGCCGGGCTGCTGTCCACGTTCTCCTCGTCCTCGTCTTCGTCGTCGTCGGAAGGTTCCACCGCCTCCTCTTTCACTCGCGTGTTGTTGCTCGCGCCCGAGCTGGCGCCGCTGCTGGGGGGCGTGGCTTTCGGGTGAGGGGGGGCTGCCGGAGGAGGAGAGGAGGCTGGCGGCGTCGCCGGCCTGTTGCTTTTGATGCTGTATATTTTGTGGACGATGCGCATGTGCCTCTTCAACATGAGCTGAAATACACCAAAGCGTAAGAAACATTACATTTTCCTCCTTTGGACAAAACACAATTATTACAACGAAGTTGACGTGTGAAATAGAACATCCACTAAAACAACGCCGATGCACCTCTTCCTGCTCGGACCAGAGATATTTAAGACAGCAACATCGAGCCAGTAGGACAACAAACACCTGAGAGCTGTAGTTCCTCTTGCAGACGGTGCAGCGACACGAGGCCGGGGCCACCTGTGGAGAGGCGGGGGGCGGAGTCTGAGGTTTGGACGGGCTCGGGTTCGGAGACGCCGTTTTAGAGTTCACAGGGGTGGACTTGGAGGTGCTGCCCCGCGTCGGAGAGGGACTGTCGCTCTTCCTGGGGGGGGTGACCTCCAGAGAGAAGGGCTGGCCGGGCCGCGAGGCAATGCTGGGCGTGACGTTGTCCCTCCGGAGACCGCGGTGCACCTCGTCAAAATGACGGCGTACATTGGCTTTGGTAGCGAAGCTTTTAAAACATACCGGGCAGGATTTTCCAGGCGGTGTGCTGAGAGTCCTCGGCCGACCTTCAGCAACAACAACAACAACAACGATTGTTATCTTGAAGTTTTCCTTTGAGAAGCTCAAATTGAAATGTGGCGCTGATCCCAAGGATCACATGGTGATGACCGAAGACTCAACGCTTCAATATTTCCCCCCAAAATGAATATTGAGCATTGAAGAGATGTGCAGTATTGCTGCATACCAGCTGCATATTTATGTATACTAAACAAAAATATCTATCTTCTTTTTACAATGCCACCGCATGCAGTGTACTGATATTTAACGGAAGATTATTCCTTCTTTGTCGTGATTAATCGACAGGACACTCTATCTACTCACCAGCATGACCAATATGTTTTGTGTTGAAATATTAGTTTAATATATCAACCTCTTTGTGATGGTTCTTCATTAACATCTCATCGGACTGGCCGAGTTGAGTTGAATACCCTCTTCTTACCTTTCACTATCGACAGCAGGCTTGTGGGAACTGTGCGTGTCTCTGTGAACTTCCGGAGCTCTTCAAGTTTGGCCTGGTGCATTTTGCGGCAGTGGCGTCTGATGCTGCGGCGCGAGTTAAATTCCTGACCGCAGAGACAACAGGAGATTGTGACATCCTCAACCTCAACGGGAGGAAGAGAACACAAAAGAGAGAGACTCACTGACTGCGATAAGCAAGGCGAGGTGCGTCTCAGCAGAGACGGGGAAGATGCACATGCTTTGTAACTCGTGCTTGCCGACACATCCAGTCACCTACCCCACTGGTGGACCCCTCGTCCTCGGGCTGCGGCTGCTCCTCTTTCGCCTCCTCCTCGACCCCCGGGCTGCTGTGGCTCTCGGGCTCTCCTGGCTGGCTCGGTTGGTCGTTGTCCCCGCCCTCCACTGATGCTTCCTCCCAGGCTACCGGACTCTCTCTGGCACTGTGAAGGATGTTGAGACAAATAGTCAGAGACGAGCGAAGGCTGGGAGAAGCCGAAAATCTTTAGATGACAAGAAGTTGAGTCTACGGAGACCACGCTGCACAAACTGGATCAGTGTTCATTAAGAGGGTTGTGTTCCTCGGCATGCCACCTACCTCGGTGTTTGCGATGGGAATCGAGCCAGCTCCTCCTCTGTGGTGAGGTACTGGAACACCGCCTTGTTTGTGGTCTGAATGGGCTCCAGGTGGACCACGGTGTCTGGGATTCTGGGATATATAGCGTCCAATAAATCCTTCATGGCTACACTCTGTCTGTCATCACCCGATGAACCTGTCAAATGATGAAAAACGCCAACAAATGAAGGAGATCATACGCAAAAAACACGAAAGAAACTAGCAAAAATGAGGTTGAGTCCTTATTATGAACAACATTGTGTTTACTCGTTGTACAAAACAAGTTTGGCACTGCGATTCTCTTTAGAGTGAAGACAACCAGCGTACCTCTGTCAAGCTCCCTACATTCCTCTCTTTTGTGAATCCGCAAGTTTATTTCAGAGCATTGTTTACAGCAGAAGATGCAGAGAGGATGGAAACAGTGGAGCTCCATGTTCAGGGCCTTTCAGGGAGTCTGTACACTGTGAAGGCTGGAAGGTGAAGAATCGAGTGTCTCCCACAAAATAACTTCTGTTTATCCATTCACCACAAAATTGATGCCCAAGCGTCTCAATGGTGAAAAACAGACAGCAATGAAGTCATTTATCAAAATATCATTACGATACCCTTTCAGCCACTGGTAATAGATTGATTTGAGAATAATTTAGCGAATGGACAACTTAATTAAAACCACACGCCGGTAGAAAGACGATGGGAATGAAACACGGTTCATTCTTTCCAACAACAATCACGAGAGGGAATACCACTGTGCAAAATATAACTGACTGTTTGTGTTGAGATTGATTTCTATTTTAGGAAGAGGGGAGAGTTGAGTTAGAATTAGAAGAGTCTCCTAGGCGTCATCTTTTCCAAGAGTCTCCCAACACTTCTAAGAAGCAGAGAATAGAGATGTGGACACATTTGGTCGCGAATAAGACGATAAAACACAAATGCTGCCAGATCAAAGTCAATTTCCTTAGTGATATGTGGAGGGGAAGAGGAGAAACTGCACTTTGATTGAGGGATGTGATTGGTGGATTGCACATGTTACAATGTGCAAGTGAGCTTGTGTGCAAAGGAATGAAAGAGGGCCGTGTGCAGACAGAAGAGATAAGAGGAGAATAACGAGGAGACAGATGGCTCCAAGAAGCCTTCGAGTGGAAGAATATGAGAGTGAAATGTGGAGAAGTCTGAGGAGATGTTAAAGTAATCAATGATTCTGTGCATAGGTGTGTGTGTGTGTGATACGTGTGTGTGCATGTGTGTGCTGACTAAACAAGGAGTGTATGAGTGCGGCGCTTGAATCCGTTTGATTGCTGCCTTGTTGAAGGAGTCTCTGTTCGTTAGTTTGATGTAATCTGTACAAATCTGTATTTGCATGTTCCCAGCATGCACTTCAGTTCTGGCCTTGGCTCTTGGAGTGTTTTCACCTTGTTGAATGACTTATTGAGTTAAAATCATTTTGATCTTTCATGTGTTTTTTGTGCTTTGATATTTCATAGTTCGGCTACGTTTCTAAACGTGTGTTTAAGTATTCTAGTAATGTTGTGTGTGTGTGTGTGTGTGTGTGTGTGTGTGTGTGTGTGTGTGTGTGTGTGTGTGTGCATGCTGATGTTGGACCACTAACCGTCGGGCTCGGGCATCCGTGATAGGCAGTAGTACTCTTTGTGTGTGATGAGGTTGGGCAGGCCTCTGAACAGACTGCGGCACAGCTTACACTCAAAGATGGTGTCCACCTCCTTCAGCAGCATGTGCTTCAGCTGGCTGGTGCCTGCAAGCCCGAGAGAAAGCAGCAACGCTCTTATCTTTAGTGACTGCAGGAAGAATTATACAACATGCTACCATGCACACACACAATATTGCACAATTCACTGCAAGAACAACAATCTTATTTCAGGAATTAATAGTCGTAGTCTTGTTGTTGTTGGAAATAAATCATTGTTGTGATCAGTCCAGATTCAGGCTGATGACTTTTGAGATTTTTTGTTCACCCGGAAAGGAATGCGAGGACATTTTTCAAATACTTTTTTAGAGTAATTGATGAAAACGTGATAATCTGGGGGGTGAAGTGTTCCTTTAAAACGGAGAGACAGAGAAACTTCCCTCAACCTATCCCACTGATATTTTAAAGGACTCAGGTGATGATTGCCCTTCTGTTAAATGCACCTGTTGTGTCAGTGCCGTCATCACCTTCTCCAGTATTGTCGTCCGCATGACGAGTAAACACTGTTCGCCACTTGCTGTCACACACATCCTCCCAAGTCTTGTTTTGGCCACTGGCTCAACGTGGTTCGTGTATAATGATGTACCACGACAGCGGGAGATAACCACACGGACCCACAGCATTATGACTGTGCCTGGGAGCAGTGGCAACCAATGAGTGCCTTAACCCTTGAAGGAACTTTGGGCATCGAGCCAAACTCAACTTAGCTGGCTCAGAACATGTGTGGTCATGGAGGCAACCAGAGAATAACACAGGGATAGTATCGGAGCTGCTGTAGCTGTTGTTAATGCAAAGAAACTACTTCCTGCTATGGATTTACATTAAATGCTTCACAGCGGGAAAGAAGCTGTCGGCATCATAAACATTCCTGAACGTCGTTCTTCGTTCTCATTATCTTGGCGGTTCAGTTTGAGACACCGCAAGGCACGAAGACTGAGATCATTGGCAGGAACACTTGCGCTTCTGGATAATAATAAAAACACAAAAAAGGCACAAACCTGAGCGGAAGCATTCGATTATCTGCTGAATCCCAGATTTGGAGGTCTGTAGAGGCTGCTGGAGCACAGGAGGATCTCCGGGCTCCACAAAGAGACCTGGAGCGAAACAGACAGGAGATTGCATTTCATCAAAGCCTGCATATGATTACATCAGAGGATGACAGACCTGGAGAAACACAGCATCACCTGGGAGTTTGGGGGGCCTGGTAAGACACAACGTATATCGCAGTGTGCTTAAAGAGTGCACACAATCCCTGGCAGAAAATGAGGTCTGTCTGAGACGGGGATTCACTCTGACACACACACACACACACACATACATATAGACACACACACACTCAAGGATGAGGAAGCAGGTCATCTGTCTTTGCGTTATAATTTGTGCGACTGTTGGCTGACATTTGGTGCAAAGTCCAACAATGTTCAGAGTGTGTGCCGTATCTCATACGTCAGGAGGAGCAAATGTTCTGCTTTGGCTCGACCCGAATCGTCAGCGGGCGCCGGGTCAGCTGCAGCACGACCCGGGTGCCGGTCAGGATTTAATGTTTTGTTTGATTCACTGACCTGCTTTCTTCCCTTTTACTCACAATAAGACATTGAGGACAGGCAGGTCCACACGTCGCATCCTTCACATTTCTGGTTCCTTGTAAACTCTGTTGATCTAGGAATTTTGAAATGTCACACTGTGATGCTAGATTGTAATCTTTTTCAATATTACGGACTAGTTTGGGTTGCGGGGAGTGCTACACACACAATAATTATAATTTAGAACAGAGATTCATTTCAAATTCTGTGTTTTTCTTTTGCTATAAACAAGGCAAATTGTCAACCCTGAATGAACCGTTCAACCAATTCATTCTGCGTTTCTAAAACACCGCAACATGCCAAAACAGAGACACAATTTGTATCAAATACGCTGTGGTGTTAATTTTACTCGGGGCAGAACAATATGATTTTTTGTTTTATTGTGATTGCTTCGACTGATGCCATTACGGTATGATTTGCAATCTCAGTGGGAAGATCATTTTCACATAATTATTCTCGTTACACTGAAAAACATTAAAATGATTACGATGTGATTTTTGCAGGGATCTGTACCCAAAAGTCTGTTAAAAATGATGTGTGGGCCAGGACATCTCTGTAGCACAACAATATTCAATAAATAAATAGTATTTTAACACTTGATTTCAAAATGGCAGGAGGCCAGATTCTGATCCGACTGTGCTGACTCCTTGATATACACAACGTGCCACTGAGACGGGTCACACGAGGTAAAGTCCTCTTCTTACCTTCGCATTGAAAATGCGGAAGGTAATGTTTTGATCACCGTGTATTTATTTATTTGTATGCGTGTTAATCGCATAACTCAAAAAGTATTAAACCGAATCGCATGAAATTTGGTGGGATGATTGGTTATTATCCGGGGACCATTTGATTAGATTTTGGAATCGTTCGGGTCAAAGGTCAAGGTCATGAAAAGGTCAAAATCTTCTTTTTACCATAGCACGGTAAATTTTTATCCAATTGGCATGCAACTAATGCCAAAATGTTCATAATTCAATGCCTAATCTTGTGATAGGTATGCGCTCTACCGAGTGCCCATTCTAGTTTTCATGTGTTTTCCTTATTTCAGCAACTCAGCTTTTACAACAATACGATGTTAACTTTTCACGGCAATGAAAAAACAAGGACGTAAACGGTGGTCGTACTAATTTCTTGATGTAAAATAATCCAACGGGGGGAGCGGCCTTTCTGCTGCAGCAAAAACAGCATTTTGTAAAAAATATCGGGGACAAAGCTCTGAATAGAACAACTTCAATGTTTCCAGCTGTGACAAATGTCCACCGTCGCTTCGGTTTTCAATCGCGCACTTTGATAGCAGCCTGCAAACTCACATTCATGCTCAAGATGCACTATTGTCAGAGGGCATTGTGCTTTGATAAAGGAGCTGCGTTTACAATTATGAATATTAATATCACAGCAAACTACTTTTTATGATGGAAACATACAGTGGAATATGCCTACCTAAACCGAGAATGAAGTCACTCTCCCTGTGTGTGTGTTAATCCGTGTGTGTAGACAGAAGGACAGACAGAAAGCAAACAGGACTAGCAGTCAGACAGAAAGAGAGTTGCAAACGTGAACGGCAGCTGTGTGAGCAGGTCTGACGGAGAGAGAGATGGAGATTAAGTACGAATATGTGACGGAATGCGTTTTCCCCGTCCCCATCCCCCCCCAACACCTCTCCTTGGAAAGCAGCTATAAGCCGGGCGGGGCGGGTCAGCGACCCGTCGACCTCCCCACCCCCCCTCGGCGAGAGGTTCAAAGATCAACCAATCAGAAACATCGGTCCACACAAACAGCTTCCTTGTACTATGTGTGAAACTAACCCACAGCAGCCGCGTTTACATCTGAATCCAGACATCTACATCTGCTTTTAAAGGAAAACTGCGGCGAAAGAAAAGCAGAGGGGGATGCGGGGAGCGAAGCCAAAAGGAAGGGAGGTAACAAACATGTCAGCCTTCAGGAGAAGCTTTACACATCATTTCAGCTTTAATAGCCATGTAGTAGATTTTATAATCCAATATCAATGGGAAAGCTTGGCTTCAGGGTCATGGAACAAACTGGCTGTCAACTGAGGGAGTGAGACCAAACGGGCCGTGGTGACAGCCAGTAGATTGAAGACAAGCTCAACCCAAGAGGAACAGATAAGTGTGGCCTATTTCGAGCCAGCAACATTTCAACGGACGAAGTGGTTACACCTCAGATAGCAATGTCGCTATTCATTCAAGCAATATCTTTTAAGAATCTTTTTATTTTTATAATACTAATTTGACATGATACATTTTCACGTCTCTCAGGATGTGCTTATTTCATTTGCCACAACCCATAACAAATAAATAGAGGTGAGCTTTTCAAAAAATTAAGGCCGAGACAGGATTCATTGGAACAAGCTTTCCTGTTCCTGTACTGTCAATACACGTATGTAATGTGATGTAAATGTTTGACATGTTAGGCCAACCGGCTCTTTGGTTTTCCAATTCTTCACACACACCATGTGACCTCTCGTAGAACAGCCAGTCACCCTCTGGTGCTCTGACAGTGACGCGACACGAGAGGCTGGCAGACATTGTTAGCCACGAGAGAACTTTGCCCACCTATGTTATGCTGAAGCCGGTCCTCCGTCTGGCAGATCTGGTCCCTGGTCTTACTGGTACCGTTCCTTTGCAACTCAGGCAGCAGAGGGGGGATGGGCTTCCACAGGGGCTTGGCCTGGGACGGGGACGCACCATCGCCCTTTTCTTCGACTTCTGCTGGAGTCTCCTTCTGGTCCAAGTTCTCCGAGGGCACCTCAGCTGAAGCAGAGGTCTGGAGCTGGGCTTGATCCGAGGACGGGGCTCCTCCTCGGGGCTCCTCCTGTGCCGGATGCTGGGTGTCGGACTGGAGCTGGTGGTCTTCCTCCATCTCTGTCGGAGCAGCATTCTGTGGCACCAAAACCAGGCATGAAAATACGAGCTACAGAAAAAGCATGGCACAGATCAACAAGTAAAAGGATAACAAAGGATTACAATTATAAATAAAGACACTATGTGTATGCTTCTCATGCCATTATAGTTTGTTTGTAGAATAATTTTTAAAAAACATGTGGAAGATGCCAGCTGTGCCACTTTCATCCTTTTCTCAAGGTGCTTGAGATGTTGCACTCCTGTCGCACCTTCCGTTACTTAGCAACCAAAACCTGCGCAGCGCGATGCCGATACTGATGAAGCTGTTGGAATGGAGCAATAAGCCTCACTGACGAAAGTAAACAAGTCAAAAATACATGGATTCCCAGCACTGGGAATACCTCATTGTGGCTTTAATGCTCGATTCGTCTGTTTCAACTTTCAACCAGATGCGTGGGACAGTTAGTAAAGCCTGAGCGTGGGAAAGTTTGCGCACTGCATTAACGTTTGAGTGCACCTTCCACGCGTTTAGGTGGTCAACAATGTATTTGAGGGCGCAAAGACTGTGGAAAGTCAACTAATGAGACAAAAACAAGTTACAATGGTGCTGTTGATGTGTTGCTGTTCAGTCAACTGATCTCAGAGGCCCTGGTCCAATCTGGAGGTGGTGATGGAGGCAGCAGACATTGCTGTCTGCCACAGTGAATGCTTTCGTCCTACTTCCACTAGAGGGCGCCAAAGTCCGAAATATTAAACGTCAATACATCATTAATTTAAAAAAAAAAAGAGATGCGAACAATCTCATTCAAATCACGATCACATAAAAACGCACACATACACACAAATATCCTGCAAATCTTATAAATGAAAATTGATCATGAATAAATACATAAATAAATGCTGGCATAAAGCCAGGGGAGGAAAGAGTGCCCATTTTAGGTCAAATTAATCTCCACCCAAAGAAATCCATATCGTTGGGCAGAATGAGGTGTCACAGCAGGTGGGAGTGAGTGAGTGAGTGTGTATATGTATGTGTGTGTGTGTGTGTCTCATGTCTCCTGTGCACCCAGAGATGTTGTAGGGGGACATTAACCGTGTCGCACAAAGCTACCCTTCAGCAGATAAGTGACTCCACAGCAACCCGTACGTGTGCGCACATACATCTGTCTTTGCGAGTGTGTGGTTGGTGTGTGTGTGTGTGTGTGTGTGTAGCTGTGTGTCTTCACCAGACCTCCCCAATCTTTTCTCTTTCCCACCCACCAATTTATCCTCATTTTCTCTGTGTGTCTGTCTCGCTCAGTCCTCGTGTTCCCGCTGCCCTTGAAGAGGGACAAATGACTCCACCGGTCAGGCACATTACGGCACATCACCGGGGACCAGGGGGCCACTTGGAAACAAACACACTGTGCATACCACGGCATCATCAAATGACCATTAAATAGCTTAACCCATCCATGCACGACAACACACACACACACAAGACATTACAGACAATGAACACAAACACTTTTTTACCAGTGGATCATGCTCTTTAGAAAAGTGAGAAAACATAGAACCCATTTCATATAAATCTAAAATGTCTCTATCACTATAGCAAAAAAAACTAAACTTCAGCATCTTCACTGTCAAGTAATTTATTTCCACTGACTGTTCAATAAAACTACGAGGTGGAACAAAGAAAACAGAAAACAGTGGTGAGCCCTGGATTAAACAGGGTGAATTATCAAAACTATGACGGATTATTCACCCGATTCATTTCCCAGGTCAAATGGAATATACCGCATATTAAAGTTTAATCTGCTATTTTCAATGTGATTCTGGAAACAAATACCTCATGACACGTTGTAATGAATCCTTTCTGAACAAAGTATGTGCATTTAATGAGCAACGACGGTCTCTGAGGTGCTTCCTTGAACGTGAGGGTGTGAATGCGTCTCAGTATAGTGACTTTCATTGTATTTCCTTGTGTTTGAGCCCAAACTGGCGGTCCCTCGTGGAGGAAAGGCTTTGGCATAAACAGAGCATGCTATAATTTCCCTAAGCACAAGAAAAAGTGTTAAACATGAATAAACAAAAGTATTGGCATAGGCCAGGGGACGTGGGACAAGTTCTGGTATAAAAGCATCAGAGAAGATGTCTCCTTCTCCAGGAAACTGGTTACACCTTCTTCTGAACATCTATTGTGACTAAAGTGTAACACAGGTAAAGTTGTGGGGTTACAGAAAGGTGGTGCCCATCGGAAAAAAAAGAGCACAGTGTGTGGTAAACTAGGACAGGGGCATTCAGGTGTGTTGTCTATAATGTGACATCGGTAAAGAGGATATGATGCATACTGGAATTAGAGCTGATCTCCACTGACACAGGAGATCAGGTGGGACATGTGACAACTACATGACAGAAGCTGTTAACCCTCCTATTACCTTTGGGGTCAATAAAACCCCAGTTAATGTTTAACGTCTCTAAAAATATGATTGACATAATTTGTTTTGCTTCATATTTCATGACTTTTCCTGATTTATTGGGGAGAACTGGGAAACCATCAAATTCACATGATGATATGTTTTCAATGTCCTGTACACAACTTGTACGCATCGGTGTTCTTTCGGGTCAATTTGACCGAAGGCTGTTTTTCGCTGTGTAAAACATATAAGGAATATCAACTTTTTTATTCATTTAAAGGTCTATTTAGGTAGTCAACAAACAAACAAAAAGTACCTGCCCCTTAACCCTTGTGTTGCCTTAGGGTCATTTTGACCCGAATCAATATTACACCCTCCCCCCGCCTTAGGATTAATTTGACCCCATTCAATGTTTAATGTCGGTGTTCTTTCGGTAGTCAACAAACAAACATAAAGTACCTCACACTTAAACTTGGAAAACAATATTAATTCTAATAATTTTCTGGAGGTTTTAATTGCTGGCGTCAAATTGAACCCAAAGGGTAAAATATGTTAGTAAATATAAAGGTAACAGGAGGGTGAAACATTGAATCGGGTCAAAATGACCCAAAGGCGGGGGGAGGGTGTAATATTGATTCGTGTCAAAATGACCCTAAGACAACACAAGGGTTAAACTTGGGAAACAATATTAATTCTAATAATTTTCTGGAGGTTTTAATTGCTGTGGTCAAAAAGGGTAAAAGATGTTAGTAAATTTGAAGGCAACAGGAGGGTTAAATGACACAGGGTGGAGGTCGAGTCGGGCATCTTACATACAGGAAGTATGTCTTCCAGTCTGCCAGTGAAGGGAGTAACATGAGACAATAACATCCAGACATTGTCGTGTTTTCTTTACCTCCAGTCTGCGGAGACAGTGAGCGTTCTTCCTCCTGGAGGACCTCTGGACCTTCACCATGTTGCCACGAGTGGTCCGCCGCGCCGCACCTTCCCTACCGGCAAACTCCTGCAACAACAAACCACATGAGCCATGTAACCTTTGCGAAACACAACTGCTGAATGTAGGGCTAGGATGTAAAAGGTTGGTTTTTGTCTGTACTTGAGCGTAGTTATATATATATATATAAAGAGATATGTAATTGCAGAGGCTAGCTGCACTACAACTACACGCAGTCGACCTGTTGCATTGCTTTAAGCACAAGAAGATCAAGCATTAGCTTTACAACATTAGTGAAGCCCCACATGTTCGGTTATAAAAGACATGTCACCAGACTTTATTCTCTTTCCACTCTTAATGAAAAGTAGCTCAGTACATTTACTTGAGTATTCCCATGTTATGCTGCCTTCTACTTCTACAACTTAATGAAGTGGAAAACTAGATGTAATCTTCAAATCAACAACATGTCCCTTTTGTTGCCAAACTGTTCTCCCACAACACATTTCTGTGCGGATACTTCTTGTGAAAAAACTGAATAGAGCATAAATAAAAGATCACAGTAATGGTATCCAAGAATGCTTCTTGTCATATTGCTGACGGGACAATGAAACCCATTTTCGCCCACACTTTCCTCTGACATACACTAACACTAATGTTATTTGTGTTTTTCCCAGGGGACAATGCTAGGAACACTAAACCTATATAATGGATCTGTATTTAAATATATATATATACAAACAAGTACTGTTGTTGCCAATATGCATAAATATACATACATGTATATTAAGTACTAATGGGGATAGTTCTGAATTATGTGCTGGGATTTGGGGTCAACGTATATTCACCTTATTTCTGGTTTATTCCTCAGAAATATAACTTAATTTTGGCATAGAAGAGAACCAACGTCAGGATGCATATTCAACCACTTTTCATTGTGTGTTATTGTGAGTAGAGTCCACTGGGCAAAACATTCAAAACAGTGTAGTCTATGAGCCCCCTTATTAATATCACTCATCACTATTGATAACCCCCACCCACTTTTACTTCATTTTAATGGATTTATGACAACATCAATATATAATGTCTGATGCTGCCCTCTAGTGGCAGTCTAAGGTCAAACAGCTTGGTCGAACAGCCACATGCACCTGCCACTCCACCGGCTCAGTAGAACATGATTTAGTAGCACTCTGTCATGCGGAGCCGCCTCACTATTTTCTTATTTGTCACCCTGTGTCAAACTGCACAAGGCCATTATTATCTGTCACCAGGGTGAGCGAACCAACTGAAAACTGAAAGAGATGCATTTTCATGAACAGCATGTGAGAGATGCTTCATGCAGTGTTGGTATGACATACCACACGGGTCCAATACTACAAGCAGAGAAGCAGGACAACAACAAACAACCGAGAAGAATTTGAGAAGATGAAAGCATTGAATTGTAAATATAATAAGATAACAACACTTCTCCGACGTACTTGAGTTCATTCTCAGATTTTAAGATACATGATCGAATGTAGTAAATACATACATTAATAACGAGAAAATAATGATTGTGACTTACAACTATGGGGAAACTTAAGATTTTAAAAATAAGAAAATCTGACAGGAATGGAAACACGGGTTAAGCAGCTGAAGTGAAGAGGTTGCATCGACACTCGAGTCACACTAACAGAGGAAGCTACGTGTGGCGGGAACGTCACGTGCTGCCGCGATACCGGCATGCCTCCACCTGGGTGGAGGTGTCGTTGACCTCCAGCAGAGGGAGACAAAGCCTATGCTTAAAAGAAAATTCTAAAAGTTGTGCAGTCTGCTGAGGACTCCAAAAGACAAGACAGAATACGAGGAGCCACAGGGGGGGTTTGCCCCAACGGATGCCTCATTACAAAGGATGTCAGAGAGCTGCACGGTTTCAAAAAGGCAGCTATGTGGGGGTCTGCGTGGCGATTAAACCGAAGCAAAGAGGAGCAGGTCAGATGATTATAATCCAAAACATCCAACGACAACACTTCACCAAACAAATTCTCTTCCAGAGCATTGTCAACACGGAGCCACGGTGTGCATGAAGGTCAGGTGGCTCTCGTCACGGGAGATGAAATACTTTGCGAGATATGACCCTGAACAAAGAGGCGTCATTGTGATGAGGAAGAGTTAATGCACAGAATTAAAAAACACATGTAATATGCATCAAAATGTGTAGTTTGTTCCTGAATTTCGGAAAACAATTAAACATTTTAAACCTCTGTAACCGTTCATTTTACTTTCAGATTGAGGTTGCACACATGAAACAATCTGCTTGAAGTAGCACAGATGTATCAAGGACTGTGCACTAAAAGGACAGCAGATGGAGACGCACAATTCACATTCAGCATGGAGAGAAGTGGAACGTTTAAAATGTGTCTCTTAACTCGTGGCACACTACATTCACCAGACTATATTCTACATTGTGTGTATCAGGTGGAGACACAGGAGGGATGCGACAGGTGGAGAATGTGTTGGTGGACTTTAGTCCTGAACCATTTCAGAGCTCAGGTCTGCCGTGTCGAGGTCGAACTGAAATGGAGACGATTCATTCAAGAGGAACCATGAGATCAAAATCATTTAAATTGTAGAAAAATGAAGAGTAGGAATAATAATGCATGCAGCTTCCTAGGTTCTATTTATATCAGGGAGGGACATTAACACTGGCCATTAACTATAATGGGAAATTAACACTTTGACCGGAAAGTCTGCCTCCCCTTACGCCCACTATAATCAGGAAACAGCCTCATTTAAAAGGTTACCTCACAAAAATAACTCAAAAGGGGATGATACATGTCAAAAATCAAGTGGCCTCATCCCTCTGTCAGCCCTCTCCTCTCAGAGCAAAGATCTCCCTCGGTGTATCAGCGTTTCACCTCATGCAGGGTTCTTACACATTTTGACCAATGGATTTCCAGGACTTTTCCAGGACTTTAAACCAAATTTCCATGGCCAAAACTAAAAATCTTGGTATAAACATGAACAATTAAGAACATGTTGTGTATTGAGAGCTACGCCGGCTTATATTTTGAGCGTCTTTCTTTAAAAAAAACATATTAATTATTGTAAACTCGGCGTTAATGAACATGTGATTATAACAAATTTCCAGGACTTTTCCAAAACTTTCATGATTTACGTTTTTTCCAGGACTTTTCCAGGCCTGGAAATGACCATTTTAAAATTCCATGACTTTTCCAGGTTTTCCATGACCGTACGAACCCTGCTCATGTGTTTTGAGATACAATCTAGCACCCCGTCACACTAATGAGCAGGTGCTAGAAACACAAACGGATTGGAAATTTCTCAAGAAAAAGATGTATTGCAAATGAAAACTTGCGTCTCAGTAAAACTGTTTCTTTACAGAAATCGATGGGCCTAGTGCGAGAAAATGTTGAACTCCTTATCCTCGACCTCTCTTGCGTTCTTCTTGGAGTTAACTCCTACAAGCCTTACAACTCGTATTCACTAAACTGCAAAAACGTGTCGTTTTTCGTCTGATGAATGTCACCTGTTCATGAGCAAGTGTGAGCGTATGAGACGTTAAAACATAACAGCTTCAGTGGTCATATTAGAAGACCACTTTGTTGCTCACATTATTTTAGAATAATAATTCTGCAGCCAACAGTGTCATCAGAGCAGCACTAAACAGGTCATGTGACAATCAGAGCTACCATACAAGAGAATAGTATAGCCTTCAGCAGGTGAGCCTGAGGCAGCTGTTAGAGTGGATTTTCCGAGTATGCTATATACAGGACTGTCTCAGAAAATTAGAATATTGTGATAAAGTTCTTTATTTTCTGTAATGCAATTAAAAAAACAAAAATGTCATGCATTCTGGATTCATTACAAATCAACTGAAATATTGCAAGCCTTTTATTCTTTTAATATTGCTGATTATGGCTTACAGCTTAAGAAAACTCTAAAATCCTATCTCATAAAATTTGAATATTTCCTCAGACCAAGTTAAAAAAAAGATTTATAACAGCAAAACAAAATCAAACATTTGAAAATGTGTTTCCAGGTGTTTCGAGTTAATTAGACGATTCAAGTGATTTGTTTAATACCCTACTAGTATACTTTTTCATGATATTCTAATATTTAGAGATAGGATATTTGAGTTTTCTTAAGCTGTAAGCCATAATCAGCAATATTAAAAGAATAAAAGGCTTGCAATATTTCAGTTGATTTGTAATGAATCCAGAATGCATGACATTTTTGTTTTTTTAATTGCATTACAGAAAATAAAGAACTTTATCACAATATTCTAATTTTCTGAGACAGTCCTGTAGATAGATAATATATATATATATATATATCATCAAGGGGCACAGAGCTAACAGACTAACGCATAAAAGCATCTCTCCTCTTTGCAGATGATATGGTTCTGTGTACATATGCACTGGGGTGGCGAGCAGCAAAGTGTGAAGAGGTCGGGATGAGAGGCAGAATCTTCAAGTATATATTGCACCGTCAGGGTTGGGAGTAAATTACTGCTCCATGCGAAAGATTCAAGTATCTTGGGTTCATGAGTAAGAGTATACATATCTTAAATGTTATATTAAAACTCTAAATTCACTCAGGTTGAGAGATTTAAAGTCCATCAAGTGTTTTTTCTCCCTGTGAATAAAGGCATATCTTGTGTACCTGTCCGCACAGCTTCATACCTCAGAGAACATTAGGTATGCGGAAATTAAAGAATGCCGCAGATTCTGTTATATCAATTGTACGTCCTGTTTAAGAACAGATCTGTCTCTACGAGTTGCTCTTGCATGAGGCCCAAATAAGAAATGTCTGTCATAACAAACCAAGAATGGTACCTTGCTGCCTTTGTTTACAGGCAGGGATGTCTATGTGTACAGATTGTAAAGCACTCTGAGACAAATTTGTAATTTGTGAAATTGGGCTCTACAAATAAACTGAATTGAATTGAATTTCCAGTGCAATTTGATATGGTCAATTGATGTGATTATCTTGGGATTTTGAGTCTTATTTCAGTGTGTAGACGCACCAAGAAGGTTGTGAATCCCAACTCGGAGCAACAGGCTAAATACTTTGTTGAGAAGTGTTCCATCAAACCTGACGCGCAGCAGCAGCCTGCCTTAAAGACCCCGGTGTGGACAACCGTCTGACTACACACACAACATGTTCTTGACGCGCTTTATGTACGACAAAGGTTGAGAAAAAACATTTAGCCACGCAAATGCGCCAATAATACACTCAGAGACTAACACCAGAGACTCTCCGGTTTCCGTAGCAACAGACAGACGTGGCTGTGAAGTAGTGACTCCTGTTCTGACTCGGGTAATGAGATCGAAGGTGTTCTGGGCTCAAACTGAGGATGGTTTTCATTCAGAGTCCCGACCCTCAATCCATAGAGGAAGCTTTCTAATGACTCACGAGGTGCCAGATTGATTCTACTTCTGTGCAAATTTAAAGTTATTCTAAATCCCGAAACAAGTCTCCTGAGGAACGTTCAACATCAATGCTGCAAACTTCAAAATGTTTAGGCGTTCAATACTTGGAAAGCAGTATTGATTTCCCGACCTTTCATTTTAAGAATCAACACATCCACACAACAACCGCAGACGAGATGACAGTATTCTGGATGTCCAATGATGTGTTATGGAAATGTAAGGAAATGTGGAAATACGGAGCTAAAATACCAATTTCATAAAAATCAATGACGAAACCTTGAAAATGAACCTTCCGTCCTCCCTGATAGAGCATTTGATGGGCAACTGTTGAAGAGCAAGGGAACACAGGAACAATGGCTCGTTCTGCAACTACAACGACAACATGAATAATATGAGCCTGCATGAAATGAATGGGTGAGGCAATAAAAAAACATCTGAGACTATCCTAAAAACGAATTATTTAAAGCTAAAAACAAGGCATTTTCTTCTCCGCAGCTATACACAATTATCACCCTGAACAAAAGGGCAACTTACTCCATCAGTAGCCATTTAACTAAAAGCATAATTTCCCCATTGTAAATCTTTCTAATAGTCCCAACACAACTTTATTTTTCACATACTTAACCCTTCTTAGCAACAATGCTATTTCCTTAGCTCAATATTTCACAAATACACCTGATGATGTCTTTTCCAATGTTACATACTGTACACGCAGGTATGTTAAAGTTCCATCTCCAGTGATAATCCAGAATGAATTCTGTTCATGCCAAGCAGAAATCAATTTGTCAAAGCGCTTCCCTTTTCGGGAGCGTCTATTATTTTCGGAGGCAAATCCCTGTTTGCCCTCTCAGAGGAAACAAATGAGCTTAATCCATGATCAGCACAACTTTCTCTTCTCTGGAGCCTCAGCCTCTTTGCCG
The DNA here is from genome assembly GCF_029220125.1 of Pseudoliparis swirei. Taxonomy (NCBI): domain Eukaryota; kingdom Metazoa; phylum Chordata; class Actinopteri; order Perciformes; family Liparidae; genus Pseudoliparis; species Pseudoliparis swirei. Next base: position 12,663,161 of record NC_079397.1, on the reverse strand, counting down.
CCTATAAACTCCACGAGGAAACATTAGCCTGGCCTGCATGCATACATTCATATATGCATACATACGTACATACTGTATGTTTGTGAATGCAGAGCCAATAGACGTATTCCTGCAATCACCACTGCCTTCTCATAGTTATTTCCGATGGCAGCGTGGAGGTTGTGACAGGACTTCCTCCTAATGGAGGGACACACACCACACTCACAGACATGATGCTGACGACTGGCCGACGCACCAGTGATACCGTCTGACCACAAGGTAGGATGGGAACACTGCTGCGGCCGACTGACAGAGTTCCCCTGCGCTTACAGACATATATATATATATATTTATATATATATTGCCTTTTCTCTGGGCATCATCTTACTGAATGGTGGAGTCCATGTTCTGTGGCTCTGGCCATTTACCGCCTTACTTCTGGTTCTCCTTAAGTTGGAAATCTAGGATATGATGAAGCTGTTGCACTCAGTCACCTTTTCATTGTCGGCATTAGGGCCGCAACTAACGGTTATTTGAATAATTGATAAATGTGTCGATTATTTTTCCGATTAATCGCTGAATCGGATTTTTTTTAAATGTCAACAAATTATTTCCAAACCTTTATTCAAAAACAGAACCGACAACTCTTCACTAGCGTGAGTTTACTCGCCCGAATATTTGTGGTTCAGTCACGGCGGGAGGGGGCGTGGCTTATCTCCATGGCGTTGCTCCGTGGAAACAGTCATCATTTCCGCCATTCGCCACGGAAGAATTAACCACTATTTCTACTTTATACTTGTTGTGGAGATCCCACAAATGTCGGAACATCCAACGCCCCCGCGTTCGGGTTCATAGCATCGGCCGTAGGCTCACACAGCTCGGTGACTTTCACCGACTATGTCTGGATGACGTCAGTGATGACGGGCGGAGCTTCTCAATGCTGATTGGCTTTCGCAACGCAGCATTATGGTCTTTTTCCGCTGCTCTTTTTTTTTTTTGCCTGCGTCCAATAATTTTTTTTTTAATACTCAAACATCTCTGCGACTAACCGAGTGGCGTAATAATCGCGCAACACAACGAATCCATAATGAAATTTGTCGATTCGTATCGATTCGTTGTCGCAGCCCTCGACGGCATATCGAGTTATACTTGACAAAAATAACAATAAGCATATATAAGATAGATGGCCTATGTTCTAAAAACATACAGTCGTGTAAAGTTCAATCAATAAAATGACACTGCAACTTATCTGTGCCCAACTCAACAACAACAACCAGATGAGCCTTTTCCAAGTCAAGCATTCTAAAAATTGACCAACACCACGTGTGTTTTACAGAGGAATCACTATCCAAGTTCTCCAAGAACTCTTTATCTTCACCCATGCGAGTCTGACATATCTGTGTTTTCTGTAATTTACCACACGTCTCAAATAGCACTTGAGTGTTAGACGTGCTTTTATTAGCTGACCGATGCATTTGACAACAGTAAAAACAAATTAAGCAACAATAAAATGCACTGAACTTCAGGAAATTGTTAGGCAGAAAACCCTAAATTGGCTTTTAGATATGATTGTCTAATCGCACTGCGGGTGACTGTACTGTCCCATGTGACGGCCTTAATGGACAGCTCCCTATGCACATAACAACAACACCTGATCTCATGGACAAACACACACCGGTGGTGCTTGATATTTCCAGTGAGGGAATATCACACCTCTGTATTTGGAGAACTTCAAAGTAGTAATCACTGTGGCGACAAATTGTTCCCTGCACATAATTCTTTGCAAATAGTCGAAATACCTATGGGTATTACACATGTATGCAGAGTTGTGTGCATGCCTACACAAACATGATACAAATACCAATTTCACCTCCAGAAGAGCAAATTTCAATATCTGCACAAAGTAATTTTAACAACAAGTTACCCAGATTGAAACGTATGCCGTTTAAGGATCTGCAGGTAAGCTTGATTTTATGTGATAACATTCATGACCCATTCAAGCCAGAACAGAAGCTATCCGAACACGTGGAGTTGGCACAATTTGCTATTGGATCTTCAAAACCAGATATGAAATGAAACTTCTGCACAGTACATGAAGTTTTCATTCTCAGCATATTGGAGTAACGTAAAAGGAGCCAGCCTCAGGAGGAGAAACACCAACACAGATTTATATTCTGGGCGATGCATAACAGACTTGTTCAGGCCAGTTGTGGATGAGCAACCTGTGGTCTTTGAAACCAAACGTCCAAAACCCCCGGTGAAAGTTACAATACAGCTTGATATACTGTATGGAGATGTCAACATGAAATAGCAATGGAAAAAGCAGCATTTTCTGTGACATATAAAGATTATTAAAGAAACGATCAACTGAGAATCGTTCACTGTGCTAACTAGCAGGTGAGTGGGCCATCAACATATATGAGCCCGTCTCCCCGGCTGGCAGATAAGAAGACGAGCAGCCTTCCAAGGTCACGACTGGAGTTGACTTGCTTATTGACTGGCTGACACAGATGTTCTGGTTGCCTAACTGGGAGGATATCTCAATGTCTGTCACTCTATTTACCTCGCTGGCTGCCTTTATGACCGGCACGTTAAGCACATTGATAAGCTGACTCGGTGACCGAACACAACACCACATAATTAAACTGACTGATTCACACACTGACATCATTAAACTGTTGTAGTCAACAGCCACTCTGGTACAAACCAATGATACGTGGAAACTTTGATCAGGGGAGTCAGGCGGCGGCCTTTGCTGCTGTTCAGACCAGGACAGGCAAATCTCAGGTTACTAAAACCCACAAGTCTCATGAGATGACGGGAGGCCGGCCGATGTCAAAAGACAAATGGGATGAACGCTCACAATATTGTGTTTCTGGAACAACATATATAAAGTATTTCAAATGTACAGCTCAGTTCTGGTAACTTCACTGTCTTTTCATTATATTTGTGTTCCTTTTACCCGCTTTGTTATCTACACTCATGTCCCCATTCATATTCCTCCTCAAGGTTCAGACTGGCCATCTTTATTGAGTCAGAAATACTCGAGCTGTCGTGTTAATAATGAACCGAATGTGAACGGATTCATTCACTGTACAACACCTGTACAGAGAGCCATCACTACGTTTTAATTTAGACTGAGTCACGTTTTCTGTCAATATGCAAAGCTAAATAAGTTCCCAGTCCAACTTGGAGCCACAGACAGGCACCAATGAACCTTCTGAGGTCTACCTTGGAGAACTTATTTCTGAGGAACAGGCAGTAACCTCACATTTGAACAGCACCTGTAACATTAGTGGATTAACTGTCGGACTGCATCTGCAGCCTTTGTATTAAAGCACAGGAAGTGAATGCAGTTAACTAAATGCAAATATATAGCGTTGCCACATTTAAAAGGCAGCTTGTAGATGTTAATATTTACTACTTTACATCTCATCACGAAGTGTTACCAATCAACCGGTTGTAATGCGATTTGTTACATATAAACAACATATTTCCCCCTAAACATAATCTTGTAAATATGTTCCTTGTTGGCTGAATCTGCACTTTGTGGTTTGACTGTGCCGGGACTGTGTGCCTCGTGAGTAAGTTCCCGGAGCTGTGGTGGATGAAACCATGCGCAGTGCCCAAACGCGCAACAGCAACAAATAAAACATCCCTGCATATAACCGCCCCGCTCATCTCCATACCAGCAACGCGTGGTGCGCTGTGGATGCAACGACACCGTCGCGAGTGTGTATCCGGGCTCCGAAACCTGATTCAGCCGTGTTCTCCGCGCCGTTAGTAAAGCTGTTCCGGTGTAACCAGCATCCAGGGGAAAGACGTGCATCCACACACGAGCGACTCCACAAAAAGCCACATGTACCGAGCACCATGAGGGAGTCGGGCGGATATACTCCACTCCGGCCGGCCTGTCGAGCCCTGTATCGGCGTTGGTTCAACCAGCGTCCGCATCCACTTACGCATCCCAGGCAGGGCGAGGAAACGGAACCATGGCGAATGAACCGAGCGATCTTCCGCGTTGAATCCGAAATCCCAAGTCGGAGCAGAACTGGAGAGTGAAAGCGCACGGCGATTGTTGCCGCCCGGGTCTGTGGCTATTGGTTCCCTTTCAGCTGGGGCAGCGTCAGCACACACACACACACACGGTCTCCATTTGCAACTCCATCGCCCCCCATGGGCGTGCGAGGCCGCGGGCTGTGACGCAAATGGCACTGGGTGATTTGCAAATGACATATTTTCCTTATTCCGTGTCGTGGCCGCAGGAACTAATCCAAATCCCGAGATAGTACACACGAATATCCATCCGATGGCGGGTGACGGGTAAATAAAGGCGGATGAGCAGTTCGCTCTACGGGGATGCGGTTGCATAACTCAGGAAACTTAATAAAAATGTGCACGGGGCGAGCGATGCACAGTCTCCATGGCTGATGTTTAGCCGTGGTTTCGATTTGATCCTGGTGGCCTGTACCGTGACACTCAGGACAGATCCGTCCCCGACTTCTGGTCCACGGGAGGAACCAAGCACAGCGTGTAACACAGGGAAGCGAGTGGCCTCGCTATGGTGGATGTGTGGCCAGTGCTCGGACGCATGCACGTAGAGCTGACGGGGGAAGACAGGACAGCCGGTGTGGGACTTGGGACCGCATTCACAGGCCATAAAGGGCCCGCGTGAATACTATTGTGCTCTTTTATCCATGAGTCCCCAACTATTTACAAAAGGTTGGGCAACACACACACACACACACACACAAAATATCGCGGCGAAATGGTGGCGGCGGTTACAGCAGCTGCTGCCACTGTGCCCTGCGCAAAGCGGCAGCACAACCATTGCGCAGCGCCGGACTTCCCCAGTTTTGTGCAAACTATGCGATTCGTCCAACACACTTTTATTTGTGTGTCTCATTCAGGCTGTCCTCGTACGGCAAGCAGCGAACCAGAGCGCGGAGCAGTCGCCGTTCTCATGGCACGATTTGCATCGCCCCCATTATTCCCGAAAATCTCTTTTTACACGGTTATATTGTCAGCCAAAAAACCAGTATATTGGACAACAATGGGACAGCTTGACTTGATCAAAGGAAAAGCCAAGAACAAAATGCACCTTTCAAGCCGTATAAGAGAGGCCCCCTCATACGGATTGCAGCATGGCAGGGGAGTGCGGCGTAAAAATGAGCTAACCCGAGTAAAATACACACAAAGACAAGGTGCAGTGATTCCACAAAGACGTCCATCGTCACCCTGGTAACAACACTAAACCATCCATGGTCATTTGAATTAGCCTGAAGCCGGCGAGGATGGCATTATTATCAATATAAATCGCTGCGTTTTGCGGCTCCGTGCCACCTTTTCCAAGAAGCAGCTTGGCGCACAGGACCGGTGACCCTTCCATCTTTGCGCGTCCTTCTACCGAGCGAAATCCTCCACTATCTCGTGTTTTGAGCATTTACTGTCGAATACAACACGTTGCAGTAGGTGATTTCCTCTTTGAGGAGGTGCACGCTGCGTGTAACGGCCGCTACAAGTCTCTGAAACTATCCCTCTCCCCGCCGCGGCCAGGCAGAAACAAGAGGGCGATGACGCCATTTTCTGCAAAAACAACCATGCTCGGGAAGCCAAAGCGAAGGAGGTTTAACCCGCTCCGCAGCGCTCTGGTCCCGCTGAAACGTGTTAAAAACAAGTCCGTACCTTGTAAACGTTGGATGGGTGGTGGAATCGTCTGTTTGAAGAGGTAAAACTACGCGGTCGCGGCTACTTCGAGTCCGGAGATTGTTTATTTCGCCTCCCAGCGTCCCCGGTTCACTCTGAACAAGTTCGTGTGCGAGCCGCTGTCTTTGTGCACCCAGAGGAGCCAGTGAGCATTAAACCCGTCTCTGCGCAAAGGTGCACCCTCTACGTCCAATTTCAGCGAGAAATGTCGCTACTTTCGGGCGACACTGCGAAAAAAAGGAAGGATTTGACATCTTTCATTTGAGAAAAGTTGAATTATTTCCCAGCTTTTTAACCAAAGGCCACGGTTGTCGCTGGTGTATCGCCCCCAAACGCGCAACCTTTGAGGACTAGAGCTCTCCACTAGAGTCCACGACGCGAACGCCAAAATAAAACTGGGGGTGGATACACCCTCCCGAAACTTCAACGCTACAAAAACTGAAATATATATATTTTGTAGTTGGGGTGGGTCACAAAAAAATAAATGAATTCACCAAAATAACAATTAAACTACTCAACTAAAAGTGTAATTTAGAACTTTGTGCCCAGGTGTATATACAATTTTTCCAAAAACATCACAATCAAGGACACGTTCAATAATGGACCTACATTTGCTTTTCTTCCCTCGTTTAGATACAAGACTGCTGCATACATATTAATATCTCCACGAGCATGTGGACACAACTGTTGATGCACTCATTACGACGGGGGGCCTCTGCCTCCCTCCTCGAGGCCCCCTGACAAGCTAAATTAATCACAACGCTGATTCCTGTAGTTGTGTTTGTCTCACAGTCAATACAAATAACATCCCCACCGAGTCAATCAATAGCTGACTCAACAGACTTATTGTGGCCAATTGTGAATACCATAAATTATCGTTGAGTATTTGTCTTTTTTTTCTAAAGGCAGACCTGAAGATGCACACAACTTTAAACATTAAAAAACGAGTTCAAATGTGTTTCGATGACGACGAGGGAGACTGACGATGAAACGTGGACGTGAAGCTAGCTGAATTCATTTGTAAAAAGCAGGAGTAACGTTAGCGGAGTAGTTAATGTCGGATATTTTTCACGAGCTAACCAAACATAACAAACCACCGTGGCGTTGAATACAATGACAGACGTTTATTTAAATCTACTTTGTGCTGTTTTACACCCAGGCTAACGTTAGCTAGCTTAAGTCCAACAGCAGTTAGCCTTGTTTGTTGTTCACACCAGAGAGGTGGCACGTGCCTCTCGATGTTTAAAACACAATTGGTAATTTAATTAGAGTAATTGTGGACACAAAACGAGTTACAAGGGATGTGATGTCATGGAGAGACAGCAACTGCCTTACCTTGCTTGATTGAACAGAAAGCTTTTGTGCTTTTCTCATCTGAAGAAAAGATGAAGGACATTTAAAATATGTCCAAGAGATGCACAACTTTGAGAGCAACTTAACTGAAAACGACTTCACTCTGGGGAGTAAACAAGCTCCATAGGTCCCAGAACACCCAGCTCAAGTTAGCTATAGCTAATGATTTGACTGACTTAACAGTTATGATTTCTGTTTCATGAGTTAACTTTGGTTAAGATAATTGGGAACAGCTGGCTCACATCTTATACATGTAACCTCCAGGTAGAAGATGGTTCGGCTGACTAGGTGTGGTAATGTTATTCTGGGGCGGAGGTACCGTGGTGATGGAGATGAGGATGAGTGGTACTTGCAGTGACTTGATGAAAGTGTTTTAAGAAAGGGAAAACATGTGGAGGGAACAGAAATAATAAAAGGCCGTGGTCATGAACATGGCTTGTAAAAACCTCAGTAGTATTAGCTGCGTTACCATATTTTTATAGAAGCAATATGCCATTTTCCTCAGTATAAAACATGGCACGCCATGTCTGTTCAAATTAGAATAGGCTAATGTGAATTGTTGCACAAGTCGGCGTACTAGATATGTAGGCCTACTTCAGTATCATGATGTTGAACAGTCATGCAACAGACTCATATAATTGCACACAGTAATAGTACTTTAACAAAAGCGTTATAGTCTAGATCCGTCATATATGGGGGCAACACTGTAGCATAGTTTGAGAAACCAAAAGTTGTGTTAACGGTTGGAGTACTTTAGCAAACCACTACATAGAGCATATTCTGGAAGCTGTGCAACTTAATGTATTTTAGTACAATCTGGACGTATAGTCCTAGGCCCACAGTGTAGTAGAAGTAGAAAGTCAAGTAACCTAGTAGCGCAGTCTTTTACAGGTCTTGATGGCATCAATCCAAAGTACCCAAACAAAACCATGATGACTGTTAATCAAATAATGATGTTCTTCCATATCTAATGGTATTAATTTGTTCTTACATTTGTATATAACTCTATGCTATTTGATTTGGTATCTCGCTTATCATTTGTAATTGAGGACAGCAGGATTTCCTCGGCAGTTTACAGGATCGAGGTCAAGACGTGGTCAAACCAACCATAGGCAAGAGAGCCAATCTCTACCCGGTAACTCATTTTAATGAAAAAACTGCATTGTCTAAGTGGATTCAAAATGCTTACGGTAAACACAGTAAACATCCCCATTAAACTCTAATTGGAACTCCACGGTTAGAGATTTAATTAAAGAATGCAAAGTGTTCCACTTAAACCAAGCAGCTCTTCTACTTTAACCATAAAAGAAAGATATTTTGTTTTTGACCCATTGTTAACAAATTCTTGCGTGTACACCTGTTGTGAAAGATCTTTCTGCAACATCTTGAGGAACTCGGAAAAAATAAAATGTTATCCGGCCACCAGGTTTGGCATATTTTGATTGAAATCCCATTTGTATAAAATAATACAAACATGCTCTACCTATCTATGAATGCATCATACAAGTCTAATTTACAATAAAGAAAAACACTCAATTCATTGAATGCAAAGTGGGAAGAAAGTGGGGGGATTTGAGAAGTTCTATTCGAGTTATAATCCCTGCCAGCTCTTTCCTTTAGGCTCATGAGAGCTCACAACAAAAGGTGCCCACCACTATCGTCTATACACAATTAACTCAAGCACCAGCATTATTCTATTATCATAAGAATGCTGGTTGCAATGGGGGGAGAAACTCCTCTGCATTCATGGACGTCGCCGAATAGAGCCCAGAGCTTTTATCTTCTCAATTACATGCAGCCTGCATTTATCACACAACCTAGTGACAAGTTTGGACACTTTTTGCGCGTGACAAACAATTGGTTCATGCTGCTAAATTAAATAGCCTGTTTATGATTACAGCATTGATTATGAGTGAGCCAGGAGGGACTGTTGAAGATGCCGGAGTATAGAGTACAACTAGTTTCCAGTGGGATCCTCTGAGTAAAAAAAAAACGACTTAACTTTCAGGTTTTCCAAGAAGAGCAAATGTTACAATAAATTACGATTGACCCATCTGTTTTGTTTTGTATTGTATTGTGTTGTAATGTATATTTTGTGTAAGCACACTGAGAGTCATTTTACCAAGTCAAATTCCTTGTCTGTGCAAACTTACTTGGCCAATAAAACTGATTCTGATTCTGATCTGTTCATGTAATGAAACGCCTAAACATTAAGTCTCAGATAATGTGTATTCAACTTCTACATTTTATGGAAACAAGTACATATTTCATTCAAATATTTGACATATTTCAATGGATGTGTGAGTTTATGATCTCCTTGGCTGTCGCCTAGAAGCTGCCGTGATTTTGAATTCAGAGGACAACCTGTGCAGTAATTGTTCATCCCAGCGGGAGCATCTGAATAAATGAAGACTAAATAAGGGTCGTCCCTTACTTTGAGGTTAACATCGTTGGTGCTGCATTGCATTTCTTCCTGACTGCTTTTGATCTGATATGTGGCTGATGAGATTTGGGGGTCGTGTTGGAGGTAAATGACCACAAGGTGTCAATGTTGTCGGTAATGTGTTTTTCTCTCATCTCAGTTCATTAATGTTAAAAACACTGATTAAAGCAAGTGGGTAGGAAACGCCTGCTGGAGGTCATGCTCAAATAAATCAAATCGGAGGTAACGATTGTTCTGGAGAGCTGAAAAAAGATGGCAGTAGAGTCATCTGTACACGTCGCCAAAAGGAGTCTTGGCACAGGCCTCTATATTTCAGACTTTACACCTATACGTAACCTCTGTAAAGATGCTCTTAAACAGCATAATATAATAGTATAATACTAACATAATGCAATACATATAGCGTGTTTAAGCTGAATATTTCCTCTTAAAAAGACAATAAATGATTTACGTAAATGGTTTAGGCCTACGAGCAACATCTCAGCATGCTGGGATCATGAACAAATAATGCAGCGGTTTCTTTTAACCCTAAACAAACCTTCATAAACTCGAGCCTCAGATGCAAACGTTGGAGCAGTCTGCGGGGCCACGATGCACAGCGCCTCCTGGTCATGTCGCGGTGTCCGCTCGGGACACTTTCTTTCCCTTTCATGTGGAATTTCACTTTTCTACCTGCAACTGCTCATATATGTGTGTGTATGTTTTAATTTTAATGCGTTACATTAAATTTCATATGGTAATTTTAACACATTATGTGTACATCACTCTATAAATTAAATGCATTATTGTCTTTTATTTGTTGGTTTTATTAGTCATTTATTTTTTGTAAACTATCTTTAAAAGACATTAGAAAAAAAAACTGCACTGGACATTTCTCACAATTTTATAGAATTAAAGTATTTTTTAGAATTAAAATTAGAGTAAACAATTCGTTTGTGAAAATAATCGGCAGATTAATCGACAATGAAAGTAATAATTATTTAGAGACGATAACAAGGTATAAAGAAATTAGAAACACGTCTTATGACATAATCGCTTCCTGCTCTTATTTCTCCAACGGAGGCTCTGTTTCATTCTGACCTTTGTCCCATGCTAATCTCTATTTCTCAGAAAAGATAATTACCATTAAAAGGGGTCAAATAGATGTCTGAAGTCACTTGAACTACAAGAACTTATTAGCAACCTGACGGTTGTATCAACCAAGCGGCTCGTAGTTTGAGTTTGTCCCTTTTCACCTAATCCCCCACCTGCACTCTCACAAGCCAGAAAACAACATCAACATATGGGAGGATGCAAGACCAAAATCATTATATTTATCTAAGGTTTAATAAATGATCAAGATTTCTATTTGGGCTAGTGTAAATAGACCTGTTTGGTTCTTAATAAAGTTATCCATAACTCCGTAAAGCTGTGCCGTGAAAACAGATGCAACTAGAACGGGCACTCGGTAGAGCGCATACCTTCGCATATCACAAGATTGGGCATTGAATTATGAACATGTTGGCATTAGTTGCATGCCAATTGGACAAAAATGTATCGTGCTATGGTAAAAAAAAAAGATGTTGACCTTTCCATGACCTTGACCTTTGACCCGATTGATCCCAAAATCTAATCAAATGGTCCCCGGATAATAAACAATCATCCCACCAAATTGCATGCGATTCGGTTCAATACTTTTTGAGTTTTGAGAATAACACGCATACAAATAAATAAATAAATAAATACAAAACATAACCTTCCGGCATTTTCAATGCAAAGGTAATTAAAAACAACTGTATGATCAAAAGCTGACGTATGATTGCATTATAGTTTCTACAATGAATTCAAGGTTTTGATCTGGCACATTTTTGCAGATTAATCAGTAAATATAGTTTATTCCATTTCCATTAAATGTATTACAATTGGGAATGCAGCTACAGTATATATATATATATATATGACCAGCAGACTTTTGGATCAGGGGTTGTTCCAAGCCACCTACCGATGTTCTGAAAATCACACTATTAGAAGTTTATCCTTTAAAACATGTTTTAAGTGTGATTATGTCACTTTGAAAAGAAGAAATTACACAATCTTAAATTTTGAAATTAAACGTCGACTCAACACAGATCTTATGCCTTACTGACCCTATAGTCTACCAGTGCTACGGTTAGTTTATGAAACTTCAGGTAGATGTTTAATCTGTCACTTCCTTTTTGACTGTGTGGTTCTGTTTCTACACTTTCTTGTGGGGTGAATTATCTTGCTTTAATGTTTATTACAAATATTATCGTAACATAATGTGGGAACAGTAATTTCCAATCTTTCTGTGGTCACCATGAGGGTCATATTTCTTTCCTTTCTAACGGTCTCTATCTCTTCTCCATGGGGGTCTACACTCACACCTGACTCCTCCTCTGGAGGACAGATCTGTTGTCTTCCACGGCAACAAGCAAATACTGAACAGAGGACACTTGTCAGCCATCACTGTTGGCAGAAAGTTGGTAAAGATACAAGTTGGCAGTTAGTGTTAAGGAGTCTGAAACCCCAGAGATAAAAACAGCCGAAACTTTTATATTTTACTGTACACTTATATCTGCAATAACTGATCACCATCATTCCAGGGATGATGATAAAGACTGGATTGAAAAGAGTTTAGGAACAATAAAATGGCCAATCAGATAAACGCTGAGCTTCATTTCTGAAACAATCACATGTGCAGGAAACGTAGCAGACGGGAAATCAAGAAGGTTCATTTGCAAAATGTACTTATTCAAAGTTATCAAAACTAGCTCTTTTTTTAAAACGGTGGATGTTAAAATGTAGTTGATTTTTCCCTTTTGTCAATTAGTTATAATTAATATAACATCTGTAAATAAGGTGAACGGAAGGAATGTGCTGCTGAAGCTGTGACGAGACAGTATCACAAAAAAATGCACTATTTAACCCTCCTATTACCTTTGGGGTCAATTTGACCCCATTCAATGTTTAACATCTCTAAAAAAATGATTGACATCTTTTTTTTTTGCTTCATGTCATGACTTTTCCTAATTTATTGGGAACAACTGGGAAAACATCAAATTCACATGATGTGTTTTCAATGTCCTAAACACAACTTGTACGCATCGGTGTTCTTTTGGGTCAATTTGACCCCATGCTGTTTTTCACTGTGTAAAACATAAAAGAAATATCAACTTGTTTATTTATTTAAAGGTCTATTTAGGTAGTCAACAAACAAACATAAAATACCTGACTCTTAAACTTGGGAAACTATACGAATTCTAATAATTTTCTGGAGGTTTTAATTGCTGGGGTCAAATTGACCCAGAGGGTAAAATATGTTAGTAAATTTAAAGATAACAGGAGGGTTAAGAAATGCTCATGTCAGGACAGTGAAGCACAGGATGCTCCATGGTCAGCGCTGAGCTGATGTCGGGTTACTCAATCTCAAGGTCAGTGGTCCGACTGAAAACAATAACTACAGACAATCAGTGCTATATAGAGATAACAGCAGTCAAATGGAACAACAGAACAACCTGTGGGTCATGCAGTACATGATAAAAACATCAGACAAATTTATATACGGCAACTTTTATGATGCAACTTCGACAACCGCCAGCTAAATTCTCTCCCCATCTTCCGTGGAGGTCAAAGGTGAAGGGACAGCTACATCTGGGATTTAAATACTGTTTTTAAAACTAAGAAGTAGCCAATAGTGTTAATGAACTCTCAGACCACTAGTCATACAATTAATTATGTTCTGCAATAGAAATATCCTCTTCTCTTCTCTCCCCTCCTCTTCTCAGCTCTTTATTTTTCCATCCCACTGTCCATCTTTTTACTGGCTATACTCGCCCATTGCACAGACTGTACTATTTATATCACTTTGCACACTGTAATTATCTGTATAATATCTGTATATACCCTACTCCCTGTGAACATGTTCTCCCTATGTGTATTGTTTTTCTTCTGTGATTCTACTGTGATTTGTGTATGTATGTTTGTGAGTTAAGTGAAGTGTATAAACTACTGGATGACCTAAATTTCCCTCGGGATTAATAAAGTATCCATCTATCTCTATGTTTTTGGTTTCATTTCTTTGGCATTGTGATTTCCTGGTGAGCGATCGTGCTTCTTTAACCCGGTCATCCTGCTGTGGAAACAAAGTACAGTCAAGATCCTCTTTCCCTTTATTGTTGCAGAAGAAGGATTCTGGTTCAATCACACAAAAATATGAATATTTGTAACACATCTGATGGCAATCGATCGCAATATTCGACGAGCCATTTCAAGAAAAGCCCTAAACGTCAACCTGCTGGAGGCGCTAGTCAGTAGAATCGGCCCTCTTCATCCAACATGTGTTGAGACGTTTCAGCGTGGACCACCGGCAGTGGACTGGCTGACCCGCAACACGTTGGTGAAGACACACAAGAGCAGTCAGTGTGAAGGAGTCCGACATCTTTGAAAGCACAGGGGTCGCACATTTCCCCAGATTATAGCGTGGCAGCAGACAGCACTCGGCAGTGTTTGAGGAATAAAAAGGGCAATTAAAGATGCATCGGGTAAAGAATGAAGCACAAACTATATAATTGAAACTTTTCTTTCAAAAAAAACACACTGACTAGACATATTCGCTCTGCTCCAATAACACAAACATTTTGTGTCTGGTATCAATGATCTGTACACAGAAAACAGTCAACAAATGCACTACAAACACTTTCCCTCCAATTCCAAAGCTGCATTTTGATTTACAAATAAAACGACAACCAACTTCATTCATTTAATAAAAGCTTGGATATAAGTCATTTCTTTTGTATACAGCAAGTGTTCAGTTGTTTTGATGGGAAATCCATTTTCAGTGACAGTGAACACACCGCGACCCTCAACACAGTCTGGGTCAGACACAACTAACGGTCACCGGCAATATAATCGTCATCTTCTTTTACTGTCGTTACCAGAAACTCTTTTACAAATATATAGATGTGGATTTGTTTTCGAATATCTAAAATATTTCTATAAATAGACGTCGATTAAAGATCTGGGGCACTACGACAAAGTACAAACAAGAAGCAACAGGGAGGCTTTAAAAAAATTAAATACAAATGTTAACACCTCTATAAAACCCAACAGAAAATATAAAAATACAACTGCTCTGAAACTCATGAACTTAAATTTGAGCTGCAACTTCCCATTCCCATAAACAGTACGTCATGGTGGGATTTCCCCAACACATCTCAGCTTTTTGCTCTGTAGATCCACGTGAGCCGAGACAGAGTGGAAACACTTTAATTCCCACCAAAACCCTGGTTTTCAGCCATTAAACCAACATGAACCACGTGTTGGTACGTTGCATTAAAACAGAGAACTAACATGTTAACGAGTTACCCGCACACCGCGGGTACCTGATAAACCACGTGTCCGCCATAAAATATAGACCACGAGTCGGTATCACTGGACCGATCTCACACGGCGATGACTGAAGTGTCATCATGGGAAGCACTTGGGAAACGCGGAACACAAACACCAGCGACTATATACAATTCATTCATCATTAGTGCTTTGAGGCTTTTGAGAGCAATTCAAAAGACACTTTTTTTCTTCTTTTTTTTAAATGTGAAGAAATACTGGAAACCTGCTGGGAATTTTTGGACCACCATTCTTCCATCAAAATACAAGATAATCGAGCGTGACGGTTCGTGATTAACCTTAGAAATAACAGTTAGACCAAATAACTCTCAACTCATGGTCCAGTAGCCAGAGCCCTTCCTCACGTGATGGGCCATCGTCAAGGCAACAGAGTAATCCCCCCCCTGCTAATGAAGGCCGTGGCTACGTCCCATTTCAAACTCGTACTTCCTTGCAGGTATTGAGTATGTAGTGTATTCTCCCTGGAACAGTGACAATTCAGTAGACTCAAAAGCAGTCAGGAGGGTAACATTATTTCTGTTCCGTTTATGGGAATCTGCTCATTGCTGCAAAAAAAAAAAAAAAAAGGTCTGTGATTTTCAGGCAAGACAGACCCAGAAAAAACCTCACAGTTAAATCTTTGGAAAAAGACAGTTTGCTTTCCTCTTGGAAGCCGCTGCCAATTAAATTAGCAGTTGGGCTGACATCTGTCGCTGCATATCTTGGATCATTGACAAAAACACTTTACAGAACACAACATATTTTTAGAACTGAACCACAGGTTGTTGTTGTTCTTATCGGTCCGCAGCAGGCAAAGTTTAGCTGTGTGAAAGTATTAAGTAGTACTACTTAAAAAAAACTAAGATTTGGAGAGAATCGGCCGATCTCATTGATAGTAAACACAGACCTAGATAGTAGGGCGACATACTCTGTTGGGCTCATATTGTGTCAAAGGGGACCATTATTAATAAATACAAACATAATAACAGATATGTACACATTTTCAACAGTATGATCCATTATAATACTTTCAGCATTTCTTAAAAATGCCATAGAAAGGATTTATTTTGCTCAAAAAGTCTCTGTAGCTCGAACATCCAGGTTCAGTTAGAATAGCGACATCATTGAGGAACGATACATTATTGGAGAAACAAAAAGAAAGGTCCAACACCGCAGTAATAATTCCTGTTTGGATGCAAGTCCACGTTTGTTTCTTGCAACATTTGAATCCAGAACGGAGAAAAAACAAAATCTTCAAAAATTATCGGATTTCTTCCGATATTAAAATACAATGCATTGACGCGCCGTCGTTGGTAACACACGTTTAGTTTTTTTCTCCCTTCCCTCGTGTGAACAGGTCCTTGTGCGACTGCTCAGGAGTCCATGAAGCAGGAGGCACTTTGAACTCAGGCATGCTGGGGTGGAAAAGGGAATCAATAAAAATTGGAGCCATGTTGACGAAACCCAAACGAAAGCTGCTCATCTCTTCCATCTCTGAGGAAAAGCAAAACGTTGGTATAGATGACGGCTGGGTCCTACAGGAGTCTCACCGTCTCACTCCCAAAAAACACTCTCTCTTCGTTAGCTGACCAGACACAGCAACCAGGGAAATGGTCAGAACAACCAAGTTTTCCACAAAAAAAATTGTACAGCAGTGATATCAAAACGAATGCCTTTACATCTTCGTGAGGCAAATTCCCTTTTCGTAGGATGAGTTTTTGGATTTGTTCGGAAAAGACGGCGACCGCGCTGATGCAAGGCAGCTTTCCATCCCAAAGATCCACAATTACAAAGTGGAGAGGGGAAGTGACCGCCGGGCTCCCAGGTTGAACTGAACTGCCATTGGATGAGCAGAGGTGACATCGGCGAGAGGAAGCAGTCCGATTGGCGCAGTCAGTGGAAGAGTGGTGAGGTCAAAGGTCACAAACGGTGGTGGTCTGCACAGCTGCCCAACAGTCTGCCCAACGCAACGGGCTTCCCGTCAGTGATGCAACTTAGTCTGTGGGGAGACGCCGACAGAGTTATGAGATGGTTTTCATTTATTATTATTGACTCAGTGTAGTGCAGCATCTAACAACTTACAAAATATATAGAAATTAACACATTTCAAATGCCTTTTACCATCTGTTCATTTTATTTCATTAAATTAGGTGTCATTGTTTCGTGCTTCAAAATGTGTCAACTGTTTTTGCTTTTTTTTTGGCATCCTTTATCATCCGAGCCAATACAAAACAATCACTCGCTGACATAAGAAACTCTTTTCTGAAAATGTGCAAAAGATGAGAACCTTAGTCTTTGAGGTAGAACAACATCAAATACCTCGAGTTTACCTAAGTGTCTAGAATCTCATGTACAGCTGACATTTCTTCATTTCAGTGTTGAGGTGCAGTGGTGCAATGAGCTTGATGTGAATGTTCAAATAAAAGGTGTTTTATAGTTAATGTGTATCGTCTTTTTTTTGTTATGCAACACCTACCCGTCTCGGGGACTCGGGCCCTGAAGCCAATATTCCCACGCTGTCGCTCCCATTCCCAAAGAGGCTCTCCAACCCGCCCGGCCTACTCAGCTTGCTGGTCTTCCCTCTGCAGGAGCTGGGACTCCTCCTCTTCCTCCCCTCTGCTCCTCCCCCATAAGCCAAAGGTCCGGAGGGGATGGCCAGGGGCCGATGGGGGGCGGAGGCAGGCTCCCTGCTGGGCGAGTGGGGTATACTGGATGTGCCAAGATCGCGACTGGAGGCGGAACGAGGAGGGAAATTGCTATTAATTATATATACTGGGCTCCAGTACAATTTCCCCTGTTTGGTCGAATCTATTTTGACGGCTATAAAATCATCACAGCAGATTTTACAGTGCTCTATGTTTTAGAGGAAGCCTTTGCACTGCTGGCACTGTCCTCTGTTCAGACACTGCTCTCCTTTTCCTCCAATACCCGTGTTCCTCTCCACCATCTCTATTGTGTTGGGGTGAGCCGAGCCCTCATTGCGTCCTTTGTAGTCCCACCAAAAAAATAGTTCCGGCCCTCCAGATCAAAACACATTTCTATTACCGTCTAAACTTTAAAACAGCCCTGCACTTACCTGTTCTGTGAGTTGTGACTTTGAGACCCATCAGCTCTGGACGACCGGTCCTCTCCGCCGCTCCAAAGCCCACCTGCCCCGCCCCTTTTCCTGGCCGGGTTTGCTGCCGCCCCCCCCGAAGCTTGCAACGTTGGCCGATAGCTGCTGCCGTTCCTCCTAACATCATCCACAGTCGGAAACAAGGAAGAAGGAGAGAAGGATGAGGAGGTGGCGTGGGAGGAGTTTGCTCTCCTCTTAGATCCCACCACAGAGTCCTCCATGTCTTCGGATGGGCGGCTGGCTCTGTGCGTGCCATTACGGGCTTTACCCGGAGCGGCGGGCGGCGGAGCGTCTCGACTGCTGAACATCCGTGCCATGGATGCAGACTGAGGAAGTGTGGTGGGGTAGGAGAGGGAGTTGAAGGGGGACGACAGGTGAGATGAAGCGATGGAGGAGGGAGAAGGAGTCTGTTGTGAAGTGACGGGGGAGGTACCAGAGGAGGAGAGGGCGAGGAGGCTCTCAGCCGCCAAAGGCACCTTCCTAAAGCAGGAAGAGAGTATTTTAAAAGATAGGAAATGCACTTATTAAGTTGCTTCATTGCTCATATAGATTCAGAGGACTAAACCCTGAAGGACTGTTCCATATGTTGTGTTTTACTGAACAATGGTCTTCTTACAGAAAACAAGGAATTAAATATCTTTAACATGTTTGCCACAGTTGCTTTTCCCATGATATTATCGATATGATAAAAACTAAAGAAAATATCCCTTTCCCAAAAAAATTGTTTACTTTATTCCACCCACATCGGAACGATACACAGCCAGTTAAGAGTAGGCACACATTCCCTTTAATCAACACTCGTAAGCAGACCGACCATCTTTTTGTCTTTTTCTGTCTTATTAATTGAACTGACTTCTTGTTTGATTACATTTTACACCTAACACACAGAAACCCTTCCTGCCGACACACTAAATTGTACTTCTTTCCCTTCATAAAACAGGATAACATTCACATCACACCTGTTCAGTGACAGTACATCTGGTGAAATCAAAGCACAGTTCCAACTGTGTAAAAACAACTGGGAAATAAATTCCATGCGTGTGGGAGCACATTTACACGTTAACTTTGATGTGAAACAGCTCCACTTGATCGAAGGGAGACGGTGTGTGTTCTTGCACACTCACCTCCACATCTGTGCGTTGAGGTGTTTCTCCACCATGTTGTGGAGCGCCAGCCTCATCCGGTTCCATCGCCTGTCGAACACGTAGTGACCTCGTCCCATGAGCCTGCTGCTGAATACGCACAACTGGGAGGAGACAGAGGGGGGGGCAGAAGGAAGGTACGGTCAGGCATGGAGAGAGAAAAAGACGAGCAGGTGAAAGAAGAGAATGGGCGAATGGAAAAGATGTTAAAAACCGTAACGAAAGACGGTGAGAGAGAAAGAGGAAGGAAGTAAGAGGTGGGTTGACAGAGCAGGATGTGGAGTGAAAGAGGCGTCAAAAGGAACGGAGAGATCGATGGAAGAGAGAACAGACGGGAAAAATAGAAAAAATAAAAACAATGTACATTATGATGTGCAATATAGTTAAGACAGGAAATAGATATCCTTCCTGTGATCACCGTTTTGGTCTTGGACCCAGATTCTCTCCTCCACCGACAAAACTGATGCCTTTAAACGGCATCTCGGAACAGACCTCAGACTACTTACCCCTAAAGGCTTTGGGTGGCGATGGGAGGAGTGAAAGGCCGGTCTGTCAGGGTCCTCTGGAGTCTCTGCGTCTCCCTCGTCACTGGAGAGCCGACCGCCGTCTTCTGCTGCCGCCCCCGCACTGTGGGGAGAAGGCTCCGAGTTGGGGGCAGGTGCTGGTGCTGGAGGCAGAGAACTACGGTAGGTGGAGGTGGAGGTGGTGGAGCCTGGAACCCTGGAGAAGAGAGGCGAGGGGGAAAGAGACAGAAATGGAGGGTGAGATGGTGGGAAATAGAAATGAGGAGAAGGGGGAAAACATTCAATGGGATGGAGAAGCAAAGGGACAGTGTGGAAGAGAGAAGGGACGAAATGGCAAAAGAGAGAGAAGCGGTGGAGGAAAAAAGAAAAGTGATGTGGAAGAAAAATGGGATGGATAGTGAAAGACAAGAAGAATGAAAATGGAACAGTCAAGATTACGGGACAGCGTAGACGAGCAAGGAGAAGGAAGAAAACAAAAGGAAAAGACAGAAAAAAACCCGCATTTTTGCCTCAACACCAATGTCTCCATGTTTGCAGTAACAAAACCCCAAAAGACTTTCTCTTTCAAACAGGCGATCATCTTCTAAATAGAAAGAGGAACTGAGTTTCTGACTTTCATGAGGGCAGACTTGCCATTCTAGCACTGTTGTGTTTAACAGCACCCCCTGGTGGGAAGAACAGACAAGGAGATCCTGTGCATCGGTGCCGGCCCAGAACAATTGGTGATGTGTGGGTATCCAAAATGAACAAGTAAATACAAATAATACATGAGAAATAAATACATTTTTTTAAAAAAGAATAGAGACTTTTGTTCAGGAGAGTGTTTCTTTAAAAGTACAGCTTAAACTTGAAAAGCTTTGCTTTAACCCTCCTGTTATCTTCAAATGTACTAACATATTTTACCCTTGGGGTCAATTTGACCACAGCAATTAAAACCTCCAGAAAATTATTAGAATTAATATTGTTTTCCAAGTTTAAGTGTCAGGTACTTTATGTTGACTACCTAAATAGCCCTTTAAATAAATAAAAAAGTTGATATTTCTAATATGTTTGACACAGTGACATACAGCCTGGGGTCAAATTGACCCCAAAGAAGAATATGTGTTCCCAGTTGTCCCCAAAAAATTAGGAAAAGTCCTGAAATATGAAGCAAAAAAAATGATGTTTTTTTTTTTTAGACGTTAAACATTGAATAGAGTCAAATTGACCCCAAAGGTAATAGGAGGGTTAAATCATAAAAACCCTCAAGTGTGTTTTTTCTTTGCTTCCGTACACACTTGCATAGTGAATTCTGTGTGTGGGGGTTTCTCTGTCCTACCTGGGTCTGTGTGCATTCGCCAGCCTGAGCTTCAGCGTGGACAGAGGGCCTCCATTCGGACAGTGGGGCTTGCTGGGACTCGGGGCCTCTTGTGGCGTGAAACTCGGGCTGCTGCCTTCCTTCCCTCCCAGCGATCCGTCCCCGTCTTTCTCCTTCGCTCCCACGGTGACCTTGGCCCGACCCTTGTGTTCGGCCAGGAGGATGTCGAAGTGCTTCTTTCGTCCGGAGACGGCTCGCCGGTGGGTTAAGGAGTGAGTCTGTGGCGGACAAAAACACAGAAAGGTTATTTCCAGCGAGACTTTGTTGAGGAAAGTATTGACACGTGGATAATTTCAGCAGAGAGGAGCTATTTCCGAAGTGCTGATGGTTGCACTCCCAGGGGGCTTCAATCATGGCTCTCTGCTTTCAGGAACGTTTCCATCACCAGACTAACACGGGTAAGTATTGCCGGTTCACGGTGACCTTGTCAACCCTCCCAACTACCCTGGAGGGGAACCAGCCATCAAACATTTGGTTTTCCAATAGTCCTCTAAAAGATGTCCGTGTGAGGCTGATGGACGACTGGTTTAAAAGCAGGTAGTGTGGCTTTTGGAAGGAAATATGTTTTCTGTACTCAAGTCAAAGAAAGTATGCCGAGAGGCCTCTTAAGAGCGGACAGATGCATCTCATATACTCAGAAATACACCAAACAGTGATTGATTCAGCTCCTGCTCAAGGACAACGTTACATATCAAATGTGAGATCGAGCCGTTACAGTTATGTGATTCATGAATAAGGACGATGAGAACAGAAGCAGGAAGAACAGCTGCACAAAATCATTTTACAATTAATTTGACTATGAATGTTTTCTTTTTCCCCCCCCAAGTTCAGTAAAAAGTGTAGTTTTTTTTGCTTCCTCTTCCAGGTTCAGGATGCTCTCGCTCCTATGAGCACCTCCGATGAGTGCTCCTTGATCTCGAACAAATTCAAAAGCATTATAAGTTACAATATTTCTTAAGGGAACACCTCTGAAACTAAAGACTGTTCATAAATATATGAATAAAACACTCTTGCTGGGCATCTTGTGAATCGTAAATCGTGCTCGTCATTGGGACTGCCGGTATTGATGAAGACAGGAACATGGAAAACCAACAAATATTAAAAACACGATCACCCTCGCGACTTAAACAATATCAAAACGCCAGCCTGATACAGCTGTAATTACTTAATAACCAGTTTGAAGTGATTAGGAACGCTTGACAGAAGTAATTAAAGGGCAGTAAAAAAAAAAAGTGTTTTACAGCCGAGTGATGTTGCAGCCTCATCCAACATCTATAATTACCTCATTAAGGGAACTGTGGGCCCTATGATGCCTCCGCACTGCTACCTCGCATTGACTGAGAAAGGGGCGGGGCAGACGGAGCCCAGCACAAGGCAGCAGGCGGGTCAGAGCAGTAATGACAGGGCACCGTTCGATATCGTTGCTCTAATAAACAAACAGCGCTGCTCTGCTGGTCAGACGGCCTTCGACAGGAAGCAGGAAGAAGGGTCACAAACGTATTATCGTCTCCACAGAAATGACCCACAGTGCATCTGTGTTACCTTGCAGGTGAGAGACCTGGTGCAGGGTCGCTTAGTTTCAGGGTCCTGGACTCCACAGTGCTTGTTAGGATCAAATACCCTCCCTGGAAAACATGTAAACACACACACACACACACACACACACACACACACACACACACACACACACACATTAGACTGGTGCTAAAGAACATCATTCTGTCCTAAGAGTAATGGGATTTAGTCATATCATATTGTTACCATCGCATTGAAAATGCGGAAGGTAATGTTTTGATCGCCGTGTATTTATTTATTTGTATGCGTGTTATTCACATAACACAAAAAGTATTAAACCGAATCGCATGAAATTTGGTGGGATGATTGGTTATTATCCGGGGACCATTTGATTAGATTTTGGGATCAATTGGGTCAAAGGTCAAGGTCATGAAAAGGTAAAAATCTTCTTTTTACCATAGCACAGTCAATTTGTATCCAATTGGCATGCAACTAATGCCAAAATGTTCATAATTCAATGCCCAATCTTGTGATATGCGAAGGTATGCGCTCTACCGAGTGCCCATTCTAGTTCACTTATGTTATAGTTGTTTCACCTGTTCTGTTGCTAACATCAAATAATGCAGAAACAAGGTTGATCATAATGATAAATACTCAGTTTGACCATATTATATGACACAATGCAGCCACTCTGTGGTTTGTAAGGTAGGGCAGAGTGGATTCAGGAAGTAGCTTTGCCAAATGTTTACAAGGGAACGTTTTGGCAATTTCTTTCAAATAAGGGTTTTATAAAATATGGTTAACCAGAACATTGTTTTAGACGTATTGATTAGTATCGTTTGATCGGCCATAATGGACTCAAGTTGGAAGCTGGTTGCCAGGTCCTTACATCTCAGCAATGGCGCTCCTTATGACCAGTAACACGTTTGAAGATGAATAAGAATTATTATTCATAAAAGTTGTTTTTTATACATACATACAAACCTTTTGACTGAACGTCAATGTCATTGCCACTTTGCAGCGACCACTTGCAAATGTTTGGCATCCTGGATCAAAGGGTGAAGGCCTTTCATGCAAAACCTTCGTTAAACGTCTCCGCTGATACGAAGTGCAACAGCATTGCTCAAAACACACGGAGACCGTAGTTGCCGCTCTCAACCTGGCAGGCCAACGACTACCTCCAGGCAGCAGGTTATTTCAAATAGCGTTACGGTCAGAGGGCTGTAATCTTGGCCATAATCCCTGTAATCTTTCTGTGCAGCGTCAGACAGGTAGACCGGCGAACACACAAGTGTACAGCGGCAACCTACGAGCACTCTCGGAAATAAAATAACTCAACAGGGCTCGCTCCGAGTTCACACAACCCTAAAAAGAAGGAAGTTGAGACGGATCGTGTGAGGACGGACTGAAGGAAGATGCTGATGAGAAAAAATGAAGAGAAAGATGGAGAGAGAAACAAGCGGGCGAGGCAAGGAGGCAGAAAATGAGAAGAGGAGAAAATATAGAGAGGCAGGGGGTGTGGGGAAATCTCTCAAGACGACAAGCAGCTTTTTGGCAGCGGGAGCTGGTGATTTAGACGGTGTAAATCAGAGTCGTGGAGCACAGAGAGGCACAGCGCACACGAAGAGAGGAGGGAGTCATGACGACACCCAACACCTTTTAACTTGATTACTGTGCATCTTGTTTACCCCTCTTACTTTGAGATTAACACTTGATCCATTTGTGTGCATGAATGTTTATTTAATTGAAAAGGAGAAGAGAAAAAAAATAAGTTTGGAAGGTAGAATGGGAACGAAAACAGCGGCTGATGAGGGGAGAATAAAAGGAAGAAAGAGAGAGAGAATAGCGAGGCCAAGGAGAAAAAAAGCCTTTCCAAAACACACAGGTTCACAGGAATGTTGGAAGCCTAATAGTTACAGAATTAGTTTTTTAAAGAAATCTTCGAGGCTGACCTGAAAGTCTTTTCTGCGACCTGGAGGGAGTCTTAGTCCCGTTTTGGTTCTTCTTCTCCAATGGCGGCGACGGCGGCAGAGCGCCAGATCGGTGAGAGGGCGAAGGTGACGGGAAGGGTTTACGGTCCAGCGTGGAAGGAGACGGCGTCGACGACAGCCGCCCGTCCCTAACCCTAACCCCGTCCAGAGAGGACGGGGAGGCGGTGGCGCGCGGCGCGCACGGCCCGCCGGCGCCGCGGCCGTTCACGAGCTTCTCGCTGGACCGCTGGGAGGCCGGGGGAGTGAGGGAGGGAGGGAGGAGGGGGGAGGGAGAGGAGATGGTGAGGCGCACGTGTGATGCGGCGTCGGCGCGGCTGAGGCAGGGCATCTTCTCCAGGCTGACGACGGGAAGAGACACGCTGCAGAGGGGAAGAGTGCCGTGAGAACGGTGGGACTCAAAGGCGAGAGGAGCGTTCACGGAACTCCGGCAGCTCCTGAAAGAACGCTGAATGGAAGAACGTCATCATATTCCACAAAAAAAAAGATGCCCACCACGGCATGTTCCGGGCCCCCTTTGGCGGGTAGACCGCGAGAGGTGCCTTACTGAAGCGCGAGTGAGGGTAATCTTTCGGGACCCTGAAGGCCAGCGTGTCCCGAGGGCCGGGAGCCCCAGCGGGGGCCACTGCAGCTGCTTTGGGCTTCATGGGGACCAGGAGGCTCCTGGAGGGAGCAGGGGAGCCGTGGTGCTTCTCTGGAACAGATCAACGGGGTTAGGGTTAGTGTGTACGGTCACATCGAGGCGTCACAGCTGAAGACGCACCCCGACTATCAAGACCACGCTTTACTAGTGGGTGCCTTTTTTGGATCCGGGTACTTTTTTTGGGGGGGGGGATCTGATTTGCATCCAATTATCACCCGTCAAGTTCTGATGGTGCCGTGTCATTTACACCAATGTTTCTTTTTTAGGTGCCAGATGGCCGTGTTGGAACACAGGAGGGACAAATCTGTGCCAGAACCGTTCGACAAGTCAACTTAGTGTACTCTTCTCCAATTAGCAATGTGCCTGACACCGTCTGAAGTGTCCTCGTCTGATTAACTCCACCAGTTTGGTATTATGCGCAGTTCAACAACAAGAGCCAACAATTATAAATACATCTGACCCAGATCTGATCAGAATACACAAGTGACAGGATGCTGAGACAGAAAGAACGGGGAATAGATGAAAAGGCTGTGGGGGGGGGGGGAGGAGGAGCTCACACTTACGGTTTTTGTTATGCATGTCTTTGTGGGAGGAGAGTGGGGAGGGAATGAGGGAGGTGTGGTCCAGGCCTGTTTGTCTCTCTCTGAATGTCTCACAGGGAAACTACGCCCCAGCTACCTGAAAACAGATTGGTGAACATGTCATGAAAAAGCACAGAGGAAGCAGGTGACACACTGTACACACAGTAACACACTGCTTTCAACTGGTGTTATATTTCATATGATACGTACCATTTAGCTCTAACATTAGGTGCATAATTACAAACAACGTTATTCTATCAACCGCTTCAGGAGGTAAATATCCAACATCTGCCAGATGAAGCTGATAGATGGATAGAGACGTTGCATCTAGGAGTTGTTAGCTTTGGGAAGAGACCAGTACCTGTGTTCGGCTGAGTTTTTTGTCTGCTGATAAGATGCAAATCTAAAACTGAAGACAGCAGTGACGTAATAAAATACACAAAAAGAGAGCCGCTGCAGCAGAATATGCACAGCGAAATGACTCACTGGAGCTTTGATAACTGACCATGTGTAACTATGTCAGTTGACAGATAGTAGTGTACGAATACAAAATGGAAGTATTCACAAAAATCTTCTCTCAGGTCTTGCCGTAAAATACTCGACAGAGTAAACGACATATAAGCCAAGGTACTGTATTCGGTCTCAAACACACAGTGAGTGACAGATCAACAGAGTCAGAGACAGAATAGTAGTTGACGGGGTGAAACTCCAGATCTCTGTCAGGCTTCTGTGTAGGTAAACACTGAGGTCAAAGGCCGACAGGGATGGGATGTACTCCCAGCCGGGCCAGAATCTTTGCGAACAGAAAATCGAGCCCAACTGCTGACTGGACAAAGGGCCGTGCTCGTGTGCACTGCACGCCCCCGGGGGGGCCCACGGCCGAAGTGCACGCCTCAAGTGGAACGCCAAGCGTGTAAATCCCAACAAACGTTGCACCAAGCACATTAAACCCCCAGACGTCTCATGCCGCAGGTATGACGGCACAAAAGGTCGAGACGGGAGACTGAAGGAGCCAGGCAATGTCTCGCATTGAATTTTGGAATTGTGCAAATTGCGCCACACAACCGACGGCGAGCCACTGAGGCATTAATTAGATAAGCACTCTCGACGGACGTATTTTTGCCCAAAAACCTGTTGAGTGACTATCATAGCATCACATGTACAGGACACAGAGCAAAGGGACCTCGAACCGCTGGATTTGGTTGATCCAGTGTGATGGGGGGGGGGTGTTAGTGCTCAGCTAAGCTAACCATCTGATCATACTGCACGGACATGAGTCGTGTTAATCTTCTCATCAAACTCTCTGCAAGAAAGCAAATAAATGCCTTTCCTAAAACACCAGTCATGCTATTTGTTTTATGCTTAAGTGCAGAAAGACTTGTGTAAATTCAGAAAGGGTTTCCTTTACTCAATAAGCATCATGAGGTTGTGTGTGTGTGTGTGTGTGTCACAATGTTGTCCAACCGGGTTAATGAGTGTAGTAGTAGTCGACTACCAGCAGCACGGTGGAACAATAAGGGCAGGGCACTGACCCCGTGTGTTTGATCAGAGTGCATGAGTGCACATGAAAGTGTGCTGCAGGTGACGGAGGGAGAGCTGCAGTGCGTTTGCAAAGTGTATCTGTGTGTATTGAAGAGATTAGCCAATGCGTGCATCCATATAACAGGTGTGCGTGTCGGTGTGTGACACCACATTGAGGACATGTATAGCGCCAGCGTACGCGTGTTTCCGTCCATGGTAAAGGCGAGATGTAGTTTCTATGCACAGCGAGCTGCTTGCAATATGTATAAGCATACTTTGCAGAAGCGTATTATCATATGCGAGAGAGTGTGTGCGTGTGTGTGTCTCTGTGGCAGGTGTGTAAATAGGCCAGTGGAAGCACAGGTCCAGGGAGGCAGCTGTATTCAGAGTAGCGCGATCAAAGTCCAGATCCACATTCGCAGGTATGCGGCTACAACAGCAATGATTTGCCACATTTCCCACGACATGTTAGTCAGCTCAACTCAACAGTTCACTGAATGGTTGAGTGAGTTTATTGAACCCCTCCCCCCCGCCAACAATAGATAAAACTAGAATGGGTACTCGGTAGAGCGCATACCTTCGCATTTCACAAGATTGGGCATTGAATTATGAACATTTTGGCATTAGTTGCATGCCAATTGGATAAAAATTGACCGTGCTATGTTAAAAAGAAGATTTTGACCTTTCCATGACCTTGACCTTTGACCCGATCGATCCAAAAATCTAATCAAATGGTCCCCGGATAATAACCAATCATCCCACCAAATTTCATGCGATTCGGTTTAAAACTTTTCTTGTTATGCGAATAACACGCACACAAATAAATAAATAAACTAGAATGGGCACTTGGTAGAGCGCATACCGTCGCATATCACAAGATTGGGCATTGAATTATGAACATTTTGGCATTATTTGCATGCCAATTGGATATAAATTGACCGCGCTATGGTAAAAAGAAGATGTTGACCTTTTTATGACCTTGACCATGACCTTTGACCCGATCGATCCCAAAATCTAATCAAATGGTCCCCGGATAATAACCAATCATCCCACCAAATTTCATGCGATTCGGTTTAATACTTTTGCGAATAACACGCATACAAATAAATAAATGACGATCAAAACATAACCTTCCGCATTTTCAATGCGAAGGTAATAAATAAATAAATAAATACACAGCGATCAAAACATAACCTTCCGCATTTTCAATGCGAAGGTAAAAAGACCGAGTGGTGTTTTGTAACAGAGCTCATCCTGTGAGTAAGGAGCCGGCCGGGAGCCGTGCTGATGTCCAACACGTGGCCGGCTGCCCAGGCAAGGTCACTAAGCCACTCCACCACAAGGGCACCCTCACAACAACACTCTGCTGCCTGCCAGTCGTTATGGCAATGCTGAGAGCCCAGCTGGTTGCCAATTGGCTACGGGCTCATCCTGTGGGTGGAGCCATTGCATGATGAGGAAGCAGAGGTTTTCAGAGATCAGCTGGGTTTGTTTACATTGAGCAACGGGAGAGAGGGAACGAAAGATAATAATAATATAACAACTTTATTTATATCGCACCTTTAAAAACAATGTTTACAAAGTGCTCCACAGAGAGTCAAAGCAAAACAAGTGGCATAGCAAGAAACCAATATTACATTTAAAAGTATATATTAAAATAAAAAATAAAATGGAAAATAATTAATTAATTAAAAATAAAATTAAAATAAAAACAGACAACTAAATTAGGGGAACCAAAGTTCTGCATAAAAAACTAGATCACTTAAAAGCTGTTTTGGGGGTTTTAAGAAGTGATTTAAAAGAAGTTACTGATTCTGCAAGCCTTATCCCCTCCGATAGACATGAGAAACTTCAGAAAAGCATCTATGACGATGCTCAGTGAGTCAGGTTTTCTAGAAATAGAGTCATCGGCACCTAGGTTTATAATAGAAAACAGGATTTTGAGAAAATTAAATCAGACAGTAAGGCAAATAAAGACATTTTGTGAATCATTGAGCTCTTGGATAAATACTATGATTCATTTACTAATTGATGCAATCTTCAAACTAAACTGTCCATCATAGGAGATGACAATGATCTCTGAGCAATGTCTCCCCTGAAATGAGGTGAAACCTTATTTTTGATAGCTGCACTTTGCATTTCTAAACACTGAACACATTTAAGAGCCAAGAAACTACGTCCGATGTAAAGCAGCAGCTGGCATTTAGATTGGCCCGGGCCTTAATGGTTCACACACAGCCGAGCCGCAATAACAGGACCACGACAGCGGAGTGAGCCAGTAAACCAAACTAAGCAGAACGTCTCCAACGACAGACAAACATCAGACTTTAGCCCAACAAACCCAGACACGGGAAGCAGAGCAGCACACACACTTCTTGGGAGTGAAAGGAA
The DNA here is from genome assembly GCF_029220125.1 of Pseudoliparis swirei. NCBI lineage: Eukaryota > Metazoa > Chordata > Actinopteri > Perciformes > Liparidae > Pseudoliparis > Pseudoliparis swirei. Next base: position 12,633,518 of record NC_079397.1, on the reverse strand, counting down.
ATCGAAAGGAAACAGGAAATGCTCTGTAATACCCCAAATCATATCACAATGATCGCAACAACTCAGGGCCTAAATGTACCAGCATGCAAAATACTATTTAAATACACTTAAATATGAGGCAAGTTTAAATAATTATCCCACATTGCTTAAAAGTGTGATGAAATCAAATATTCATGTTGGGGGAAATATTTTTTAGAACATCCCAGCCTGTGCAAAATAAGCTTTAAGTTACAACCACAAGCACTAAAAACAATCTCTTTGCATATTTTCTCTGAAGGCGCTCACAGGCGAGAGAGAGAGAGAGAGAGAGAGAGTACCAACGCTGCCAGTGTGAGGGGTTTCTCCCACTGGGGCCACTTATGCTCAGAATATATACGCTCACCTAACTCTCAGGACATTTAAACAAACTAAATGCAGCACGCGTCTCCAACGTATAAAATAGAATTTGACCTTTATTAAATGGATTAGTTGCACGTATTAAACATCCATCCAGAGCAGTAAGTTGTGACCAACCTCTTCGTCACACAGTGCAACGATTGAGCAGCTAACTGGGCATGTATAACCCAGAGCCACTGACCCCCGAGGCAGCCAACCCCCTCCTCATCTGTGTGTGTGTGTGTGTGTGTGTGTGTATATCCATGCATTTTCTGTACATCTTAAGGCCTCAGTGCTAATTCAACCCACTGGTCAAACATGAAGGCAGATCCCATGATGGATACACACAACTACAAGGCCATCCCAGTGAATCTAATCTTATATTTAGAATCCCCAGCAGGACACTATACTGGTGAGGATATTAAAGGAAGACGAAATGCATAAAACATCAGAAGAAACTCTTGACCGGGCCAGTTCCTAGAGGCAATCTCCTCGGCAGAGGCCAGGAGGAGCGTTCGTCACGTCACGACACGGAGGAGTCATGATGAGTGAATAATGCTTCACATTTAAGAATGAATGAATGATGGACAGTTGGACGGAATTAGAATGAAGATAAGGTTCAAAGTATTTGATGAACTAAGACGAAGATTATTCACTCGTGCTACTTTTCTACCTGTTGGCGTGTGCCTTGGCCTGCTGGTCCACCACAATGCCAGCTTGTTTGAATATTGTGGCCTGAGGACAACTTTGTTTTATGGGGAGCTCTCAGGAGATTCCCACTCATGATGGTGTGCATGTGTGCGTGCGTGTGTGTGCGTATATTTTAAACCCGTTAAGCAACCTTGTGTGCACGTCAGCAAGGAAAGAAAAAAGAAACAGCACCTACCAGAAGACTTTGTGTGTGTCTATGTATGTGTATATATATGTTTTAGACCTGTTAAGGAACCTTGTGTGCAAGTCAGCAAGGAGAAAAACAGCTCCTGCCAGCGGTGAGTGTGAGTGTGTGTGTGTGTGTGTGCGTGTGTCTTGCAATACCACTGACCTCTTTCTGCTGAGAAACAGAATGTGAGATTTGTGAGCATTCAACTCTGCTGGCCTCTTTCCTCTCAGGGAGAAGAGTGTGAGTGTGTGTGTGTGTGTGCGTGTGTGTGCTCATTAAGCGTGACCATATTCCCCCACACACACACTCCTGGTGCACGTGCCGCCAACAGAAGGAAGCAGCAGCTCGCGGGCAGATGCCAGCGTGCTCCGTGGAGCCCCGTCAGAAACAAACAAAAGGTTGACGGACCGGGTGGAGAGCCAATGGGAGCAGGGATCAAGTGCTCCGGCTTAAACAACTAATACTCTTAGAAAGGTGAGGTTTAACAGATGGATGTGTATTTTTTTTGTGTGTATTGTTTTTAATCAACCCATCTGCCCGTCGAATCTTTCTTTTGCTTGAATATTTTTTTCATTCCTCAACATTATCTTAATTATTCTTATATTAGATTATTCTGAATATTAGAAAGTATAACCAAGTGATGTGTATTAGTTTGGACTGGGCCATAAGTTGGAGGTACACTATGTTTCAAATAGCTTTGCAGGGATAAATATCAATTATTGTGTTGATCTGGCTCTGCGTGTGTGTGTGAGTATATATGTGTGTGGTTATACGTGTGTGTGTGTGTCTTACCGTAGTGTGTGAGGATGCCCTGAGGAGTGACCACCTGATTGCAGACATGGCAGACAACAAGACAACAATCCTCCAGAGCTCTGTAGCCAAGCATCTCTAAGAGACATGAAGAGTCCAAATGTCACATTGCAGAAGAAGAAAAAACAGAGTTTAAGGAATAAAGTTTTCCTCAGCATAAACCGTCTGTGGGAAGAAACAGATCTTGTTCATGGCAGCGTTCAACTGTGTATTACCCAACGCTCACTTCATTAACAAATCTCCTTACAGCCTTTTTCGGGCAGCATCTCATGATACATTTCACTATGGATCTGGTGATGATCTAAAATGTTCAAAATCCTCACAACTGTGAACTGTACAGAACAAGAGAAGAGCAAGAAATAAACAACATTCTTTTGGGGTTTTTTTACCTGCCAGGACATTTTCATTGAGTTTTGAAGCTGCTTTTTACGATTATGACAGCTACAGATAATGTGAGTTCCAATCACTGAACAGACATGCATAAAACAGACAAACAGAAATCCTGTCAAAGCAAAAACAAAATAATCTTTTTTTGATCCGAGCTTTAATAACCTAACCTTCCTGTACCCAAACACGCTCCGCTGACTGAAATCGCAGCACTTATCAGCACCGGAACTGCCAAGGTTACTTACGGTCTAAGTCATATCATACAACAATGTAGACAACGAGAGCACGTGTGTGTGCGCTCGTGTGTGTGTATGTGTATGTGTGTGTGTGTGTACATACTGCAAAAAGTCAGTGGGTTTCATGACGCATGCATGGAGTGTTCAAGGACAAACATCGAGGTTGCCGTGATCGCGTAGAGGAATATTTGACTTTAGAGTTATGTGAATACTGAAGACTGCTGCAGGCTTATGAGACGGAATCAGAATGAAGATGTTATGAGCTGCCGAGGAAGCGGATATTATCCTCAGGCCGACCGGTGGAGTCACAGTCGCTGCCCTGACGCAGTGTCGGGCGAGAGGCTTTGCACAAGTTCATCTCGTCGATACAGAAAAGGAGTTTCTCTCACTCTTTTTTTCCGTGCCCATTATTTCTGGACATGCTCCTGGAGTCAAGCCACAAGTCAAACTCTCTAAATCCTGTGTTTACTGACCCGAAAAACTGCTTTCCCTCACAAGCAAATACACTGTGTTTGTGTTTGACTGAAAAGGGGCCTGATCGGAGCGATCGTACACAAATAGAGAATGCTGGCCGCGTGAGGGGAAGCAAATAATAAACACGGTCATGGTTGCGAGGCGATTGGTTGATAACTTTGTAATGTAACTGGATCCTGTACACTTCACTTGTTTTTATGTTGTTTCTATCTTTCATACTTTTTTCCTGTATCCTGTTTGATTTTATTGTAAGGTGACCTTGGGTGACGTGAAAGACGCCTCCAAATAGAATGTATTATTATTAATGTGATCAGTTGAACCCGGAGCCTGGCAACACTGCTCGCTGCTCTCAAACGTGATCGCTTTGTGTCCTTCAAGTGCATTTTGTTGTTCACAAACGACAAGACAGGCCAAGCCAAGTCACAATGTGCAAAAGACTTTAGTGGGAGGAATGAAAGAAAAATGCAAGAATGCAATTTCCTCTGCACCTGCTGAGTCAAATGTAATTTAAGTGCATCGCCTTTTTCTGCCTCTTGAATGCGTGTCTTTCTCAAGCCAACTGTCACACTCCGCCCGACGACGGAAAAGCCTGAAAACGAACTACGGAAAAAAATAATAATAATCAGCCAATGGCGAATAAACACGATTTCACAGAGTAATCGACCAACAGAGGGAACCTCGGGCACAGGAGTCACTTTGGAATGGTTCCGGTTTCAACCGTTCCAGAACACACGGCTTCCACTCAAGTTGTTTTCTGAACAGGCGCACCAGATCATTACTGGACCTACACCAACATGTCTGATAAAGTAAACAAACTCACCAGCTACTGGCTGCGAGCTTTTGTTTCAGGCTACACTATAAACCGTTGTCTCCATTTCTTTTAACCAAACTGCCAATGCCACACAAACGAGCTTGAACAGCATCTTGTTTGAGGGTACTCATCCCGTTTTACTGAAATAAGAGAGCGAGACTTTCAATACACAGAAATAGGTGGAGCATCCGCTTTCTTGGAAGCAAACTGTTTACAATACTGACACGCCTGTAAAAACCACGTCACAAGGAGAAACTGAACAAATGTGCTGGCTTAAAAAAAAAAGTTTAAACCAACTTTACTCAAGTTTTAAGCTTCAAACATCCGTTATCAGAATCAGAATCAGGTTTTATTGGCCAAGTAAGTTTGCACAAACAAGGAATTTGGCTTGGTAAAGTGACTCAGTGTGCTTACACCAAATATACATTACAACACAATACAAAACAAATTAAGAAGTTTAAGAAAGTGACTTAAGAAAGTATATATACAAGGCGGAATGGCTATATACAGTAGCTGTGAAACAGTAGTGCAAGAACAAGTGGAGAGTGCGAGAAGTACAGTGATAAATATATAAATATATGCTACAGTGGATTAGCTGTTTAGTAGTGATCAAGTAGTAGTTATCAAGGTCAGAACATTTTGATCATTCATCAGGTATAAAAGCCAGGCCGAAAAATGAACTCCTGGAAGTAAAAATATGACTAATCGTTATCTCAGGCAATCTTTCAGAAACCGCCAGGGGTCTTGAAAACGCTTTGCGTTATGGATTTTGCAATAAGTACAAGAAATGTGTGCATTAATGGATCATTTTCTGTGCCTGCATTCAAGCGCAAACGGGCCAATTTGACTAATTTCAGCTTGAAATCGCTTAATGCAAACATTAGGAAAATAATGTAAATTTGGAGCCCTCGACTGTGTAACGGACACGCTTTAAAAGCCTCTGTTGAAAGGATTAAAACATCAATGAAAACAACTCATGCTATGCAGGAAGTGTCGTATAATTGCCTGCACAATGTTCTAAATACCCTCCTTATGCACGCTGCAGTTCAGTGCTTTTCGTTTGTCATCGAAAAATAGACATGGATACCAATCATGTCCTGCACCACACACACACACACACACACACCAATTACTGCCAACGCGGCCTCACCATCTACAGATACGTCTACGCTGAAGTGGCGAGTGAGTGAGCATGACTCTACGATGAATCACTCTACTGTCTGCGTGACACACATTTTAAAATAAAGCTTTTGAATTTGCGTTTCGCCGTCTGCCTGTGATGCGTTACGGGTGTTTGTTTGCATATCAGCCTCAGCGGGCCTTTTCAGTGTCATGTTGTGCCAAACGACCAGCAATTCTGGAAACACCGTCCCAGTTTGGCTCAGAGAGAGGAAGATGAGGCGTGTGTGTGTGTGTGTGTGTGTGTGTGTGTGTGTTGGTATTTGACCAGTGAGAGTGAGAAGAGATTACCCACCACTGTGTGTGTCTGTGTGTTTGTACGAGGGCTGCTGCACACTCAAACTTTCAGGGATGACTCAAGTGTGTCAACTTTCGTCTTGCCAAAAAGCAACACAGTTAAGACACTGAATACGACAGACCCAGCCGTACGTACACAAGCACTGCTCTTGATAACATTGCTGATGAAACAATTTGTTTTAGAATACATGTAATACTGAACAACACATGGGAACCCCTGCTCTCCAGATCCTGCATGTTTTTATTTCCACCAGCTCAGCTGAAGCTGCAGAAGCATGCGACACGTATTCCCCTGAACAGTTTCCACGAGCCAGATGTTGAAAGATAAGAACTGCTTAATAGTCAATACCGTCAACATGAATGTCATTGTTAATCGGTTTTGTTGTTATCCGTCACCGATTTGTTTTAAACTCAACTAAATACTATTTAACTTCTTAAATGTAGGGACATTTGTTTACATCACATTCCTCGAGCTCTGGGGGATTGTTACGGGCATTTTATGGACAAAAGGTTATGGAGAAAATAAAGCATTATTTACAGGGTACTTCCTGGAGGACAGCTGTGTTATTATCAGACACACTAATAACGTTTCCCGCTCACATCTCCATCGAAGTAAATATTTTATTAAAGTATATCATGCGCAGTAATGAGGGTTTCTATGAGAAGGGTTAAGAAAAATATATATATATGTGTATACAAAAATATGTTGACATCCTTTACGTTGCAGAGCGCGTAAAACAACAACAACAACAACAACATCGTGCAAGTGACCGCGCTAAAGTACCTGTCAGCGCAACTCCCTCACCTTCTTTGCCGAGGCTCACGGCTTCGTCGCGGCGGTACAGCTCCGTGTCGCTGGTGTCCGAGCACGAGTCTGCGTCAGAAAAAAACACAACATGCGCTCACTTAAAAAAAACTAAAAACACACTCCGGAGCGTTCACAACAAACTTTGGGAGAGGGGAGCGACTGTCCACGCTGGTCCGAGGCTGGCCAGCAGGTCAGCGCTTAGCTTCGCTAGCTCCCTCCAGCCTGTCACGGCTAACTAACTTCCAGCTGGGCAGCCGGGGGAGCGCTGCCGCACGCGCCAGCCGCACGGACTCGGGTTAGATTCGCCTCGCGCGCCCCTTGCGCGGCTCCTCAAAGCAACACATTAAATATTGCATTTGCGTAGTTATCTTCTTTTCTTTGATCTTTCTGTTGACAGTTACTTCGCTGCGCTTTGACAGACGCTTGCTGCTGCTGCCGCTGCATGGTGGAGCGGACTCAACTCAATCACGGACAGTTGGAGCACCCACTTCCCGACAGTTTGTCCGTGGAAAAAAACAACGACGTGCGAACTTACTGTCAACAAAACGTAATTTAGCCGCACTGACGAAGGAAGACCGAGGCTCGCAGAGGAAGGTATCCGGACTTGGTATTTGGCGATTCAGTGTCGCCATTGCTCTTCCTTCTTGTTGCTTTGCGGAGAGACGTTTTTTTCTTCTTCTTTCTTTCTTCTTCTCTTCTGTTTTTTTCTTTTTTCTTCCTGTCTTCTCGTTCGCCTTCGCACGCAGCAGCCGAAAAAACGAAAGAACGAGATATGCCGACGTCGTTGTCGCGGAGCTTCGGCGGGGCTCGGCATTCATCGGAGGGTTACGGGCGAGACGCCGAGAGACAGGCGGGCAGCTGACGTTACGCACGAGGTGAAGAGTTCAGCGGCCTGTGGAGGGAGCAGCCATGACGGCGTACCGCCTGTACGGGGAACATTAGATATGAGCTCTTTCAATTGGGTAATAGAACCGAGGACGTATCAACTACAAATACATGAAATATATTAATACGTTGCAGATTATTGAGGATAATAACACAACTGGGGATGTTTCATTCAGCAATTATTTGCCAGACATTGCAAATAATTGATTTATTTGATCATAACCTCACCTCATCCGGACAATGTTAACCCTTCTGTCGCCTTCGGGTCAATTTGACCCGATTCAATGTTTAATGTCGGTGTTCTTTCGGGAGTCAACAAACAAACATAAAGTACCTCACACTTAAACTTGGAAAACAATATTAATTCTAATAATTTTCTGGAGATTTTAATAGCTGGGGTCATATTGACCTCAAGGGTAAAATATGTTAGTAAATATAAAGGTAACAGGAGGGTTAAACATTGAATCGGGTCATATTGACCCGAAGGCAACACAAGGGTTAAGAGAGTGGTGCTGTCTTTTTAAGAGAGCGTTGTCTCTTTAAGAGAGTGGTGCTGTCTTTTTAAGATAGCGCTGTCTCTTTAAGAGAGTGGTGCTGTCTTTTTAAGAGAGCGTTGTCTCTTTAAGAGAGGGGTGTGTGAAGGGCAAGTGCAGTAAGAAGGCCGAAGACGATACAACCTTGTTTTTACCCGGGAACTTGTTAAATAAAAGTTTAAAAACAGAAAAACGACGTGTTTCTGAACATTCCATTTTAAGGGTGCAACATTAACTAAATAAGTTCATAGACAACATTTCATCACCTCACGTAAGAACGGGTGCCGTGAGAGTTGAGAGGGTCTCGTTGAATACCTGTCTCGAGCTCAAAGCTGCTGCGGTTGCTGCGGCAGTGCTGGTTGACCGCGGTGACGTGGAAGTCGTAACGGGTGCCGCATTCCAGATCTGGGATTTCACAGGGAGAGGAGGTGGTTGTGGAGCTGGAGTTGTGACCTCCGACCTCTAGGGCCATCACGTCGTAGCTGAGGGCTCCGTCTGAGACGTCCCACGTCACCCAGGCGGAGTTTGAGACGCAGTCCAGGCGGCCCGCGGCATTCCTGGGCACACACGGAGCTGTGGAGGGAATTCAGAGTTGGATGTCTTATTTCCTTTCTCCGTTTGAAGACATCCTCCAGGAGCAGAGGGGGTGGTAGGAACTACGCCGTGTCAGACACACGTGGCATTTATCACGTCATCAGCATGGGAAGCATCAGCAACAACATTAGTTTATAAAGACATCCCAATGTGCGCCTTCTTCAAACCATTTACATGTTTATCAATTATTTGGTTTTTTTAATCAGGTTGGAAAATAAATACACATATTAAACATCTTTCTGAGAAAACAGATATAGTTACAGCCTGTAACTCACCCCCAATGTATTTATTTTGTGTATGAATTAACCCTCCTGTTACCTTCACATTTACTAACATATTTTACCCTCGGGGTCAGTTTAACCCCAGCAATTAAAACCTCCAGAAAATTATTAGAATTAATATTGTTTCCCAAGTTTAAGTGTGAGGTACTTTATGTTTGTTTGTTGACTACCTAAATAGCCCTTTAAATATTTAAAAAAGTTGATATTTCTTATATGTTTGACACAGTGAAAAACAGCCTGGGGTCAAATTGACCCCAAAGAACACCGACGTTAAACATTGAATGGGGTCAAATTGACTCTAAAGGTAACAGGAGGGTTAATGAATGCTGATAGTTAGTGTGTGTTTGTAAAACCAAGGAGACATTATAATAACTGGAAGCATCTACCTGTTGTTTACTTTACTCTTACTGTATCCACTGATGTTTCTGTTCATTGGTCAGGCCTATAGGCCTACTGATGACAGGGAAACCTTAACGTGCAAGGGCTCAATGCTACATAGACTATTATGAAAAATGCTGACATTGGGCATTTTGCAAGCTGACATAAGTGTAGGTTATGATATTATCCCTGGCAGGAATGACCATGTGGATGAACCACATACTTTACTGCTTTTATGCTTTACTGTAGGTTGAGGCTGGTGATATACAACATGGACTGTTGTTTTAGTCTAAAAATGTACCAAAGTTATATCTTTAAATATTCTTTCAGCGTCAAAATTAGAATTCGAATAAATGTGAGTACCGTGAGCTCTTTCCAAGGAGTTGCAAAGTCATATGTGTATTGGATTTTGAAAAGGGAAGGTCAGGGCTATAAATAACATGATGGCATTAGTAGATCAGATTATATTGTAAGGTTACAGCTGCAGATTAGTTTTGTGCATGTAATGCGCCTATTAGAATTGGTTTCACAGCAACCGTGTGCAGGTTAGGTCAGAGGTCAGACTCAACTGTAAATAAAACACCACCCTAACATGGCCGGTAGTTCCCCAGCAAAATAATATTTATATATATATATATATATATATATATATATTGCAATTTGTTATATGTGTAAAAGGAAGCACTGTAAATGGGGTCCAGTTATACACTGGTCAAAAGCAGTTCAGAGGAAGTTTCATCTACAGCATGCATTTATATGTGAATTTAATGGGGCGACATCATGAATACAAATATGAATTATCTGTCCATTGAGACAAATGTACTGCACCAGGATGTTTTTCTATTCTCAAAGTGGCTCAGTAGGCCGAGCTCACGGCACTACATTGACCTCCTGTGGCTGAAAATAGAACCTGCATTTCAGGGGCAAACTCAGACGAGATGAAAGCGGAGGACGGCCTCTCCTTTATCCATACCCGCAAACTCATGAGGGGTGAAAAAGGTGGCAAGGGGGTCGATTATTTCTCACATTCGTATTACTTTACGCTGCACAGCAAATTGATTCTCGTTTTAATATGTATGACTTATTTTTAATGGTTTTTATTACTTCCTTTAATAGTACGTATAACTTACATTTAATGGTTTTTATTACTTTATTTTAATATGTATTACTTACTTTGAATGGTTTTTATTACTTCATTTTAATATGTATGACTTATTTTTAATGGTTTTTATTACTTCCTTTAATAGTATGTATGACTTACTTTTAATGGTTTTTATTACTTACTTTTAATGGTTTTTATTACTTAATTTTAATGGTTTTTATTACTTTATTTTAATATGTATGACTTGTTTTTAATGGTTTTTATTACTTCCTTTAATAGTACGTATGACTTACATTTAATGGTTTTTATGACTTAATTTTAATATGTATGACTTTTTTATGTTTTTTTATTACTTCCTTTGGACAGTGTTTGTATGAAGTGTTTGTATGTTGTGACTTTTTAACTGCAGTGATTGAGACAACAACTTCAGTTTCTTCGAGCATTATTGAGTATTTCGGCACAACACACAGAGAACCAAAGTGCACTCAGACAAGATCAACTTGTTAGCTACAGAAGACATGTATCAACAAACAAGTCATTGGAGAAATGCAGCTTTTCGCGTAGAAACCCTGCATCATCCATCAAGAGAACGTTACCACCAGCGAGGACGCTCAGAAGACCCACGCATTGAGAACTGAGACACTGGAGAAAGACCTTTGACGGGCAAAGGCCTCGGTCAGAGCTACGACCGAGATGGTGGCTAACAACAAGATCAAGTTTGATAACACTTTGAATCTCGAGCGGTTGGAGGGGGGAGGGGGGCCTCAAAAAGAAAAATGGCACTGGTAATGGTACTCCTGGTTTACTGGGATGGGGTTCGATACCCTGAAGTGTCGGTAATCGGCTCACTGTTGAGAATGAGAAACTGAGATCTGCCTTGAAGAACACCAACGACCAGGAGACTCAACTTTTATCAACAGAAAACAGAGAAGATCTATTTATTTAATTTATTATTTGTTTTATTTAATTTATTTAATTAATTATATGTATTTTATTTATTATATTCATTTATTTTTACTTAATTAAATTATTTAATTTATTTATTTATCCTAGTTAACTAGAAATTATTATAACCCACAAGCCTCAAAAAGAACAAAGGCACTGGTAATGGTACTCCTGGTTTACTGGGATGGGGTTCGATTCCCTGCAGTGTCCGGCTACTTTTTTGGCATAAACGTGGCATAATATTGTCATTGTCACCATTTCTGAAAATAGTGTTTAACGCTTCCTACATTCACTCATAAGTGAAATCCTCAAAGCAACATAAACAGATTCTGGACCTCTTGGTTATCAAGAAACCGTCAAGGGCATCACAACTCCTCTTCCAAATCGGACGATAGTGAACAAGCTCGTCACTTGAATCCAGCTTTTATGCAACAGATTTAACAAAGCTGTCAGCTGCACGACGTTTACATGTCGTGGTTAAGACACCTGCACAGAGGGAGAAGAAGAAGATGATACACTGTGATCACATGGTGCAACAAGAAGTCATGTCAAACGCACACTTCCGATGATCAGCTGTTGTTGAACGCAATCCTCTCCCTCTCAAATGCGTCAACATCTTCAAAGGCTATCACTCCTTTATTAACCTTCAAGAGCCACACGATTTTTCCCCAACAGTTGAACTCAAACAATGTCTCACTTCTTTCAAGATGTTTACAGCTGCACTGTAAAATGTCCTATTTCAAACATGACATGGGAGGAAATGCAAAGTTGAAGAGACATTTAGTGAAATTGTTTGACTTCCATGTGGAGGCATGACCGCAAAGTGCCAGACAAACACACAGAGATTTATGAAAGAAAAAAACATTTATTTGTATTTAAGAAAACAAAAAGGTACATTGAAATTGTGCATGTCTCTCTTGAAGAAGACAGCTTGGCAGGTTAAATGCATAGGAATCATTGACAAGGCTAGAGTTGGATGATGACTACAAGCGTGCAGAGGCAGAACCAGTACACCACACACACTTTGTCTCGCAGCAGAGTTATATGAACTCATCATCATCATCCCACTTACATTGTTATGACATCAAAAAGGCACAAGATATAAAAGAACATCAGAAATTCCTTCAAATAATCATCTACGTAGAGTGAAAATGAAAAATATAAAAGACAAAAAAGTGGCATTAAAGTTCATTAAGCACAAGACCAGCTCACTGTTTTGTGTCTTATCGATGATTTATAAAAACTAAGCAATAAAAAATGTTTTGACAACAACAAAACTGATTTAACATCATACAGAGATTTGGAATAAGCTGAAACATGAGGAAAACAACGATAGCTTTGGCAGAGCAGTTTCTGTTTGAATAGAAAGTGAAAATGAAAAGGTTTCTTCTATATTCAAAGTAATAACAGATCTTTTTTAACACTATGAAAGGAAACATTTAACCTTCATCTGGTACCGGAGTTGAGACTTTTCAATTTAAAGTCTTCGGACACAGAGGAGTTTAAGGATTACACACTTTGGCTGACTCATGCTGCAACATTTTCCGGAAATAATTAAGTCACCAACTTCCAATCAACTTTTCTTTATGGATTTAAACTCTTATGGTACACCATAACACCACAGTGAGCGCCATACGAGTGCTCTGTGCGTGTGGCGATAAGAGCACCGGATGTGAACTACTCTCCTGCTTTTTGAGTCAGTGGCCGTCGGGTTGATTATACACTACCGTTCAAAAGTTTGGGGTCACTTAGAAATGTCTTTATTTTTCAAAGAAAAGCACTGTTTTTTCAATAAAGATAACATTAATCAAAAATACACACTATACATTGTTAATGTGGTAAATGACTATTCTAGGTGGAAATGTCTGGTTTCTAATGACATATCTCCAGAGGTGTATAGAGGCCCATTTCATCAACGATCACTCCAGTGTTCTAATGGTACATTGTGTTTGCTAATCGCCTTAGAAGACTAATGTCTGATTAGAAAACCCTTGTGCAATTATGTTAGCACAGCTGAAAACAGTTATGCTGGTGATATAAGCTATACAACTGGCCTTCCTTTGAGCTTGAAGTTTGAAGTACAAAATTAATACTTCAAATATTAATCATTATTTCTAACCTTGTCAATGTCTTGACTATATGTTCTATTCAATTTTCAATTCATTTGATAAATAAAAGTGAGTTTTCATGGAAGACACGAAATTGTCTGGATGACCCCAAACTTTTGAACGGTAGTGTATATCCAACCGGTCTCCTTGTCCCTTACTGAAGAAAATCTGTGACGGATAATAACTTTAACGTGGATTCCCCTCATCAGTGTGCATCGTGAAAATAATACTTTTGGGAATGTGTTATCCTAAATGTAGCTTTGTCCAGATATGTAATACTGTCTCGCCGCCACTAGAGGGCGAATGAGCCGACTGTGAGAGAGCCGATGAATGAATATTTGAAAGAGTCATTTTCCAGACTCATTGAATGTCATTTTCTAATGTGGTACTCGTATTATGCTTCATATTGCACCACGGGAAACTGTCTCTTGTGCTCTGCTACCCTGAAGAACTTGATCACATTATCCGCCGTGTGGCAGATATTAAACAAATGAAATCGTGTAACTTACACTCATCAGGGCACGATGAAGCATAATTAAATTCAGTCGTTGTCCAACCGTTACCCAAACATCTTGCCATAAAGTTTGATCCCCGTCTGTGGATGCATCTGCTTAAAAAAACCATCTCGACATAAACATGTTTAATTGCACTATTGCATTGGTGTTGCGATAGTATGTGAAACGGGTAAGAAATAAAAAAAAGTTACAAAGGCTAATCTACACATGGTACTATATAGAACATGCGTTTCCTCCCCCAGCCTCCTACTGCTGCAGAGGAACTCTTTCGGGAAATGAACGCTGCTTTTTGAACTGTTCTCAGTTCAAGTAAATCATGAATGTGCAAGAAATTATGACACGTCGGCTTATAAAAACGCAAATGTGGCTCTGTGTACCTTTACAGCTGCTCGCGTGTTGAAAAGATCCAAATCGAATAGAAATCCATCATTTTTTTAATCTTAAAAAAAAAAAATCCTTCACTTAGTCTCCCTTCGTCACCTTCTCAAAGCTTTCTTGTGTCTGTGTGCGTGTGATTGCGTCTGCACATGTGCTCATACGTGTGCATGTGCTCAAATTGTGTCCGTGTGTGACCGCTCTATGTGTGGTGTGCGTGACAGCGGCTTTGTGTTGCTCTATATTGTGGGTTAGATCGGTGCGGGGACCTGTTGCCTTGCGGAGGAGGGCTGAGAGGAGAATTTCTGGGAGTGCCAGCGGGTCTCCTTATACACGAACCAGGCGTTGCCCGCCCACACAAACATGTTGAGGAAGCCGAACACCTGGAGGAACGCAGACAGAAAACAACCGGCAGATTAATACGACTGGACAGCATATGTAAACAAAAATAACCACACATTTGACTGAGTCAGCGTCGGAAATACACGAGGACAAAGGGCAAAACTGCCCCGAAGAAATATAATTTTGCCCCTGATATCACTAGGAGAGGGGCAACAAATGCCCTCAGAATTTCCTCTAAAAATTTAGATAAATTATTAGCGTTTTGTTTTTGTGTGTCCTATCTGTATTGCCTGTACTAGGTATGTACACACAACAAAAATGAATAAATAACATTTTTAATTATATAAAAACAAAGAAATAAGTTTTAATTGTTCATAGTTGTTTAAAAAATTTAATAACAATGAATGACCACAAAAAAAGAATATAATTGTATATGATCGTCTGATTTATGTTTTCTGTTTGTTTTTTGTAAAAAAAAAATCTTAGAAAACACTTCCGCCTAATAGTCATATTATGTTTTAGGACAATTGCTCATATACTGTAAGCCTAAATAAGTATATTTATTATTTTCGAACAAAGGTTTAATATTATTTCACAAGTTTCAAAAAGTGCACCTAATTTATTTTGAAATGCTCCTGGATTTCAGTCAGTGGGGCAAAAATTGCCCCCTAAGAAATATGTAAATGTCCTACCCTGCTGTGAGTCTACAAGGACTCTGGCTGTTTAATATTTCTGCGCCGCTATTCTTAAGTAATATTATATAAACTGCAGGGATGGGACGCTGCCACAATCAACGACTCTAACTTTCTAGAAATAACCTCTTTATTTCCCAAGAGTTTGGATTTCATGATGGAAATGAATGCAGAGGAAGTGAACGCTGAGATTGGTGCGCTCGCGACCACGATCCGGCCGTCCGTGAAGCCGCTCTGTATTTCTTCTCACCACGGAGATGTTGAGGGTCCTCATGCTGGCGAACTCCGTGACCTCGCAGGTGACGTTGCTCCCTTTGCACAGCGCCAGCGTGTCACCGATGCCTCCCGTGTCCGTGGCGTCCTTCACGTTCTGCAGGCCCTTCGCCCAGGCGGACGAACACACCAGCCACAGGAAGACCAGGACCGCCGTGATCACAAAGTCCTGGAGACGAGGGACACGCCTCTCATTCACAGTCGATTGATGGAGTGATGGAGTGATGGATTGAGTGCGTGTCTGTTCGATCAATACTCACGAAAATGGGTCCAAAGTCAGAGTCCTTGTAGACGTGCATGTAGCCTAAATACACCAGCAGGGCCACCATGCTGTACAGAAAGCAGACGACGGCGATGCCCACGAAGAACTCCGCTGAGGAGGCGGAGTCTCCCACCAAATGCGTCGTCGGCACAGAGTGGTTACAAAGAGTGGCGTTTCCCTCGATGAGCGGGACCTGGTTCAACCTGGCAAGACGGAGGGTTAAATCATGACAGGCATTGTAAAAAGAGCATGTTTTATTCCATCGTTTGATGACACGTTCTCACCTGAACGGGTAGTGAAAGTCGACATCGAGAGTCTCGTTCCTGCCGTCGTCGCAGAAGAGAGATATGATGTTCTTCCCCGAGTATCCACCGCAGCTTCCAAAGGCAAATATGGCCGTGAGCTGTTTGGAGAGACATGAGAGAGATAGAGAGAGAGAGAGAGAGAGAGACAGAGAGAGAGACAGAGAGAGAGAGAGAGACAGAGAGAGAGAGACAGAGATAGAGAGAGAGACAGAGAGACAGAGAGAGAGACAGAGATACAGAGAGAGAGACAGAGACAGAGAGAGAGACAGAGATACAGAGAGAGAGACAGAGAGAGAGAGATAGAGAGACAGAGAGAGAGATTAGGGAGATGGTTGAGACTGATGTTCGGAAAACTCTCCTTTGCTTCGGGGGAACCATCGGAGGATTTGTTGAACGGAAGGGAGGACGTCCTTTCTGATAAACTTACGATGCAAAAAACTGAGAGACATGGGCTAGGGGAAAAGAAACCCATCACGAATCATAATTTGATGGCGCTCCTCCCTGCGGGCGAGCGCTCCTGGGCGGTACAGTTTGGAAGCGCAGTGTAACGTCACCAGAACCACCACACTTGGCTGAAAGCCGGCTCCCTGAAACCTCGTCAGCGGTAAAGAACCCGAGGGAATAACAGATGGCCGGCAGTGTAATCCAACAAACAGCTGAACGTAAAAAAACTCACTCCTCAAACAATTTAAAGTAATTTGCTTCTTTCATTTGCTCTTCTCACATGGAAAATACTTTAAAACAAAGAGCTGATTTTATAGACCTGCCTCTCTCAAATCAAATCAAATGTGACGAATGCTGCCACTCGGCTCTTGAATTCTTTCTCGCCAGGGCAGAAAGCTCCCGATTTAGCGTGTCGGCCGTGTGACGCTAATGCTCTCCTTAAAACCAAACACATACGACATTATTTTAATCCGGCTGGCTGCTCCTCGGCTTAACCCTCAAACTGCAGCAGGCGGATCACATGATTTTCAGGGGCTTGAGCTCCTTGGGACTCTCGCTGATATCCCTTTACTCCGGTGTTGTGGATCTCATTGGTTCTGCTCTAAATGTGTGCTGAACCGTTCTCACACATTCTCTCTGAGCAGCAGACAGCTGTGCCACAATACTACACCAAGTCAAAGATCTAGCGGCACAGATGGGAACCCAACACCTTCAAAAGTGGATTTAGTGAACATGCTTGCAAAAAGCGGCTTATTTTCACATCTCGAAGACACGGAGCAACAATATCATTCATTTAGAGTCGAGTCTCCTTGTATTGAATCTAAGTTTATTCACACACACACACACACTCTGCTTTCATCACTGTTTTGGTCTCCACCGTCTCTTGAGGTAGATATCTGCCTCTTTATCTGATGGTCACGCTTGTAATGATCTCTGATTCACAGCTCAACTTGTGAGGTCCGGACATGCATCGATGTGTTCGTCTATCAGGACATTAATAAACACACTTTTACCTCCACTTAAAAATCCAGTTTCATCAGCACAACTGTATCACACGGATGCACACCCTGGGAAAATCCTCAGGACAGACCCCCTCGACTTTTAGAAAGCCTTGAGCGTCACACCACAACACCCACACACACTGTACTGATCCACACACACACACACACACACACCTCAAGGCCTCTCTCCAGATGTTTCTCCAGATGTCACTGGCGGCCACTTCCTGTTTTTCGGGGCTACACACACACACACACACCACCATAGGCGCCATCTCTCACATTCTTGTTTCACTCTCCCGCCACAGGGTCATGGAGGTGAATGGACCGTATCAACCACTCACACTATGTGATGGAGGACATGGAGGAAGGAGAAAGATTGCTGGACATCTTTGATGAGATGAACATCCCCATAAATCTGAAATATCTCGATCGACATGATCAGCGATGCTCTTACATAAAGGTCGTTGAGGTCTGTCCAAACGAAAACAAACCACTGGCGCGTCACCATTGGGACACTGGGTTTCCTTCAGAAGCCCAAGGAACCGGCTTGTCCCTCTTTTGGCAGAGAAACCTGACATCTTCATCATCATCATTCTTCCACATGTTGAGTGAATGCCTTGTGGCATTCGTTACTCCAACCCCTCCTTCCTGTTTACTACCGCACGGGAGATAACATCGAGGGAGGTACGAGTGTTGAGGCTAAACGACTCTTCTGCAAAGTAAACTTTTTTTATTTTTTAAAGTGGAATATTCAAGAGGATTACAGGGAAAATGGACAGTTGGCAACCTGCTGGAAGCCGTCCAGTTTCATTCACAGCAGTAGTGATAATGAACCGCCTGTCAGAACAAAACAAAAAAGAATATATCATCGCTGCTGTTTTTTAATTTACTGCTGCGTTTAATTTATGTCCAAAACCTGTGGGGCAAAAACACTCACTGCTGCCCGTGTTATTTATTAATGAAAGGTTTGCCGAGCATGCAGAAGCTTTGTGTTAAAACGTTCCCTAAATGACAGATTTGAGTCGTCGCCAACCAGAATTTGTTAGATGTTTCCCAAAAAAAAGGAACTCACAATTGATGTTCTCCATTAATTTTGAAGAACATCAGAATAAAAGTTACACAATTCCTCTCGCAATTCCTTGTTTTGTCAAACCATCTGTCTGAAGTGAAAATATATTAATTTACCATCAATATCAAAGTCACTGCCAGACTGTGTCCAAAGTTTATTGTCAATACATTAGTGTAAATATGATTTGAGAGATGTTTGTAAGTTTACTGTACAAAAGGCTAAAAAAGGGATTAAAAGAAGATGTATTTATGTTGTAGGAGTCCAATTATGGAATAATGTTGAAATTGATGTAAGAATGGTGAACTCCTTTTTGGTTTTCAAGGGAATTATTTATAAAACAATTCTTGAGAGTTATAAATGTGATTAAAAACATATTTATATGGAAGATGTATGTGGTAGTATATATAAATACATATATTTTTATTTTGTTTGTTGTTTTATCTTTATTTTAAATTGTATTTGATTTGATTGACTGAATAAAATACACAAACAATATGAAATCCTCCTGGACCTGCTTAATGACGTGTCCCTGCAGACTATATTGGGTGTTCTGGGATGCTCACAAGACATTCCTCACATTAAAAGGCGGGAAATATGCCCAGACCATTTACCACGCAGACCTTTGTGAGTAACTAAATATGCCGGTTCAGATAAGGCCAACCCAGTGGAACACAGTCACGCAGCAGCCTGGTCCCGGGTCAGATGACTGGGTGTTGCTCCATATGTGTTCAAAAAAAAACTGGAGCAGCTGATCTGCATTAGCCCTGAACTGGATTCCTCTGACCCAGTTATGAAGAGCAGAACTGGTTTCCAGACGTTCACGTAAGGAACTCTATTGCACGTCTCGATTGCATGAGCAGCCAACCGTGTGCACGGTTACTCTGAGGTAAATTATTGCTGAGCGGTGCATTAATCTGTAACCGTGTGGTCTGGAGGCCAGGCCCATGCAACCAGCAACACGAACCCAGTGCACTCATTGGTCCTGACTGAGCTCAACTCCCACTACACACGTTGAATCTTCAAGATCTGGATTGTATTTTGTGAGATATTAATATTAAGCAGAGGCAGACAAAAGTGTCTTGCAACCACAGGCGCATATTAGTGGGTGTTAGTTGCGTTTTAGTTTAGTTTTACATTACTGCAGGCATTTTATTCATCCTCTAAGATTTAAAAACTCAAAGTTCATAAATGCTGAAAAAGTCATGTTCATACGCATCATGTATAAAATACATTTCCATCTGCATTTTTCACAAATTCCCCCTAAAACGGTTTACTTCAGGGTTTTTTTTTCTCGCCGGGAAAAGGATCATCCCAAAAAGGACCTCCCTGCTATCTGGGTATGACACATACACACTCACACACTCTCACACACACTCAGTAGATGCATCTAACTCACCCACTCCACCAGCTTGACGAAGCCCAGCGGCTCTTTCAGCGGCGACGTGTTCAGTCGAAATCCGGTCATCATGCTTTTCGTCTCGGATCCACACTCTTTATCCTGTCGCTCCTAAACTGTGGATGTGGGTCCAACAGGGAGGGAAAAATGGGAGTAGTTTGGCAGAATGACGTAGTCGTACTGCCGACGCTGCAAAAGATGACCAGCCCGAGTTGTTTAAAGTGACTCTTTTACAACCGAATCAAACTTCGTCCACTGAGACGAGACCAGTCTACCCACTGGCACCACAGGGACACGCGTGTTGGGAACGTTCAGCAACACATGTCAATGGAGCGAGCATTCGTGGATGTGGATATTTTTTGCAGTGTAGTTGTAGAAGAAAAAAAAGGAGTGCCTGCCGCTCTCCACTTGGGTGATGCGCACATTACGCAGGCGAAGCGGCACATAACGTGCGTAAAGGGGTGCCAAATTACGCTCTGCTTTTGGCGAGAAAGCGTCGTGTGTATTGAGTTACAGGATACGGATGCTACGGGGGGGGTAAATCAATCTCCCAAACGATCAGTCTATAAAATCCTACAAAGACAACTTCATCACGCGCAGCGAGTACATACGAAATGAATTAGTGTACACAGTCAAACTTAAGTTACCGCCCGAAGACAAAGACATCAAAAGTGTCCTTAAGTTTTCATTGGATACCTCCTCCTTCTCTTCATGTTCCTCCTCCTCCTCGCTGTTGTTTGCCGTTCCTGTGAAACGCCTATTCGGTACCGACTAGGTCATGACTCCCAACATTCTTCAACCAAAGAAGAAAACCTCAGACCAGCGACAACCAACCGGAAGCGTTTCACGAGACGACGTTATGTGAAACACGAGACGGGTTGAACTCGAAGCTCTCCTCACTTGTTAAAGGGGATCTCCACCAACTTAACAGGAGGATGGTTCATCATCAGTAGTGTGACACGTGACCTTCTGCCTCTGATCTAGTGTTATGAGACGGAGACGAGATGTTTTCCCTAAATTATAGCAGCATTTTTATTAGAGGGTAAGGAATATGTGGCCTCTGGTAATGGAGAGAATTCAGGAAGCAACTTCTGGATATACTGATCGAAATGCACTTTTAACTGCAACAGACATAATAACTTTACATTATGACAACCTGCACTATTAATAGGCTTCTAAAGGTTTTCATATATTGTCATTAAACACTGGTTACATTCCCCTTTCCAAGAAACTTCGACTCAAAAGTGTTAAATGTAATTTGTCTTTTACTTTGATGGTTTAGTCCGAGTAGATAGTCGTTTCCAAAGACTGGAATCTGAGAAAAATGTTAATTTATCACAATGGAGGCATTAGTGGATGATGACATATCGAGGTAACCAAACTTTAAAATAATGAGCAAGTGACATTTTTTTTAAATCAACCCAAAGCACAAGTAGGACAAATAAACAACCATTCCAAATTGACAGGGTGGCATCTTTAATCCATGTAATATTGACAATATAGCAAGTTATGCTAGTTAAAATATCAGTTGTGTTGGGAGAGGATTTGGGACAACCAACATATACATAAAACAACAATAACAGGAGAAGAAAAAAAAAATAGTATTCACAAACTGATTTTTATCCATAACAAACGAGACATTCACACACACAGAAGCTGTATGCTGCCAGTTCAGTCAAGCAGGTTTGGATATTCTTCCATTTGTACACTAAACGGTTGTTTTTACAGAAATAAATGAAGACGTTACCATCGCCTGTGGTCGCCCTCCTAACCGGCCTCGCCGCTTCCGTTCAAACTAGTTCTTGTATGTACGAGTGAGAAGGCAGTTTGGCCACATCGGGTGTAAATAAAGAGATTTACTGCAATTTCTGGAATTGTTTTCTCCCGTTATACAAAATAAGAGTTCTCTGAGGTAAGAACCGAGACCGTATCAAAACAGTAAAATCAGAGTTGTACTAAAATGCACCCCGTAATTGGAAATAAAATAACTGTATTGGTTGTGTAGTTTCTCCAGAAGTGGAGAACAAAATGGTATGACGAACGGTGACGGTAAATATAAAGTGGAACGATATAAAGAGTGCGACATTGTTGCGGCACACGATCAGCTGTGTTGTTGACCAGCTCGTCTGGTCGGGCGGGTTGGACCGGGCCAGAGGAGAGAAGCGAGCCGCAAAGCTCCCACGGCCCCTTCACTCCGAGATACTCAACACAGCATCACACCGGAGTGAGACCCCACCGAGATGCTCTGAATGGGAAGCCTCCAAAAAAGGCATCATCAGCAACATCCCCGGGCAAATCGTCATGACTCGAGATCTCCTTTCAAAATAAAAGGCCGGCAAATTAAAGGAAGTGTTCTCTATTCCACCCCATCAACAAGCATATTTGCATAAAGGAATACTACACAATGCTTTAAAACAAAAAGAGGAAAATCTCAGCACACGCACACACAACTACACAGATCCAAGGACACATACAGCAGAACCAACATTGAACATACATTTCAGGAGCCATATAATCTTTCATAAACAGTTAAATCATCTTCATTCCAGTGTTTCTTTAATTATGTATTTTTACATCAACTCTTGGTCTTTCCAGCAAAGACTGGTTTCCAGAGCAGTCGTCATCGTGAAGACCCAATACGATCCACTTTCACAAACGCTGGAGCAATACATGTATGAAAACGTTCTGAAACTCAAAGAAACGTGAAGAACTAAAACCCTTTGAGATAAATCCCTCCACATGGGCAGACTGGACCTTCAGGATGTGAATGCTCTGTGGCCAACATAAAGGCAAGTAGATGATCAGTAATATACCTTCAGAAATGCACCCAGAATATTTTATTTGGCGGGGTAACGGTACAAAATATCCAGGTAGTACTTGGTAGATGTTGGCTGTGTATCATTTGGGCCCAAACATCCGATTAAAAGCCAGAACATTGGGGCAAATTCATTCTTTCATCCTCCACAATTACAGTTTAACCGCTCTGGATCTTCTGTTTCCAAGTGAAAGCAACTTCTTAGCTTCTATAAGTCAGATGTTAGCAGTGCACCGTCATATACTATGATCATCATTTTATCCTTCACATAAGAGCAAGTAGATTCAGAAATGTAGTTTTTGTGTGTGTGTTTTTGTTGTTGAACACAGCTCTGTACATAATACAGGAGGCGTGGCCAGTGGTGTGGGGGTGTGGCTCTCTATCATCCCTCTCACTTCGACTCACCGTGCGTTCACTCCGCATGCGGCCGGCTCATTCACAATCATCTCATTTGCTTCTGTGTCGGCGTGGAAAAGTCTGCCGACGCATCGCCCGTCGGCAGCCAATCACATTCCAACGTTACAATAAGTCCCGCCTGTCAGTGCGACACGGGGCCGCGGCTCATGGGAGTGAACGCGCGGTTTATCTTCATATTCCCAACTCCTATCCCTCTACACGTCTGTCGTTTCTATTTCTTACTGTGTCTTTTGACACACTTTCTTTAGCCCCCCCCCCCTCCCTTCCTCACTCATGGGGCGCTCGCCTTTAAAATCAGTGGTATGAGAGTTTCCAGATTCCCCCCCCCCCTCTGTTG
Organism: Pseudoliparis swirei; assembly: GCF_029220125.1. NCBI lineage: Eukaryota > Metazoa > Chordata > Actinopteri > Perciformes > Liparidae > Pseudoliparis > Pseudoliparis swirei. The sequence continues at coordinate 12,610,192 of NC_079397.1, read as the reverse complement.
GAGAACCAACAACAGCGATTTGGAATTTGACGCCGATTCATGGATTCTAAGGGATTCTCAGGTTTTTAGGAACACTTTGGGGGATTCTCAAGCTTTGGAAGTGGAAATCTATTAGCGGTGCACGCCACATCCTGTTTTCTGAGGTGTGCGTCGGAGGCTAAAAAGGTGAAGGGTTGAGGGGGAGCGGCTTCGTTTTGGGGTTGGGGGCGGGGGGGGTTTAGTGCTGCTGCAATCAGTGCACTACTTCAATCTCACTCCCTATGAGCTGAGCATTGTCTCTGACTTCGTCGAATGTGTACGTCTTCACAATCTTCCCGTTGTGAAAGACTGTGTGCAGCAGGTCCTGGAGGGGAGGAGTAAAACAAGAGAGGGGGGGGGGGGGGAGAGAAGAAGCAGGTATACAGAATGAAAGGTGACACGTGAGGGAATGAGAGGGAGAGCAAAAGGAGGGGGAAACAGAAGATGTGAAGGTGAGAGGGGAAAAAAACCCCAGTGTTGGCGAGATTTATTTATTTGCGTTAAGACTCGAAAACATTGATGCGCACAAAAGTGTCTGTGTGCAACCGGAGGCATTGAACTCACCACGCCAAACTCCTCCAGGTCGCCCTTGCCCTCCTCCAGGGTGACAAAGTCACCACTCGGCGTCCGGTGCAGAGACAGGCGACCTTTCTTTGACCTCTTGTTGGGGTCGGCCACGGGGTCCTTGAACACATTCAACTGTTCAAGCCGGACAGGAAAGAAAACACGTTAAGTGGAGAGGGAATTTCACATTATAATAATAATAATAATCCATTTCATTCATATAGTGCTTTTTAAGATACTCAAATACACTTTACATGTTACATTAAGACACAGCTACGTGTCATAGGTCTCATTTCAAGGGAAAACAACACTTAACGCCAACAGCCAATGACACGGTACTCCTTGAAGAAAAAAGCAAACGTAAGCTCAATTTGTTTTATCCTTATAATCTTTCTTTTGTTACTCATTCTTACGGTTACACAATAAATGGTCAATGAAACTACAATAACTACACTCTCCCGTCTCAGTACTCACCCCCAGTCCATTGGTGACCACGTAGCTACATTTGAAGGTGCAGTTGAGCAGATCTCTGGTCAGTTTCTGAAGAAGAGCCCCTCCGGACCCGAAAGAAATGTTCTCAATGGACCACTTGTGTTGCTTCATGCCCTCGACTATCTGTGGGAAAGCACGCGCAGCAACATTACGCGAGGGATGCAACTTCCTGCTCTCCAAGCCCGGTGCATCATAACGCGCGTCTCTACCTCTTGCAGCGTGTTGATATCAACTCCGTCTCCTTGTATGACTCGGATGTAAGGAGGGAGAACCTTGAAGCCTTTGGAGTTCTCCACCGGTTGAAACTTCTTACCCAAGATCTCCAAAACCTGACGGAAGGAAAATAAGAGTACAGAGACGGGGGCGTTAGTTTCCCGGCTTGTTTTGAGATTCTAGTCCAGGGGTCAGGAACCTTTTTGACTGGGAGAGCCATAAAAGCCAAATATTTCCAAATATATTCATTGAGAGTCATATAGTATTTTTAACGTATAAAAAATGAAATATGTCATGCTTTTAATGCGACTTCTGGTGCTGCATGATGCTACGGGGGGGGGGGGGGTGCAGCTGCGCCGAGACGGAGAGCCGAGAAGTGTTAACGCGACACGTAGAGACAGAATGACATGCTGCTGTGTAGACGATCAATAACAGACGTTTAGTTTAATAAAAGAACAAAGACGTCTTTAAGAAAAGGACCTTAAATTACTTCTGCTATAGAGAAAATTACAGGGGGGCGGGCGGAGATATATTTTTTTTCAAACTAAAAATTGTCTGGGAGCCATATGCCGTCACCGGAAGAGCCATAGGTTCCCGACCCCTGCTCTAGTCTAAGGGCGAGGCGAGCTGCCCACGGGGCCGCACCTTCAGGACTGTATCAAGAGGGTTCCCCGAGTCTGGCCGGACCAACAGCGGGGCGTTGGCACTGCGCGCCACGATCAGCGACCGAAGGTCTTCTCCCCAGATCTTCTCACAGGCGTTGTAGATGTCGTAGCTGTCGCTGACGATGGATACCGGCACGTTGGGAAACTGCTTGATGATGTGCTCAAAGGCATCTTTTTCATGGTCCTTCCCCCACGCTGTGATCGTGCTGCAGAGAGAACAGCAGATCCAGCCTTATTCTTTGTAATTATTCGTCAAAAACGTTTAAACAAAGATTCACAGACGGCTTCTTCAGCAAGAAGCAATTGTGCAAGAAATTAAAGATAGAAGAAAATGTATCTCTGTTTGGAAGCAAAAATATTAAGAGAAGGAAAAGCACATTAAAAAAAAGGTAAAAATGTCATTATAAAACAAAAACTAAAAGAAACTAAAGACAGTCACTGGGCTCTCTGCAAAGGATAATACCACAGATCAGCCAGAAGAGGGCAGTGCACTCAATGAAGCCAGTGCTGGGCGGTTGTAGCTACCCAAGATACCAGATTTTTTAAAGGAACTATATATTTAAAAAAACTTAACCAGTTAAATCCGGCACTGAAGACAGTTTCTGTAATATGTGTGGAGGTTATGAGGTATCTGGAATTACAACAGAAGGGCCTCAAACTTGTTTGTTGTTATATTTTTTTTAAGTAGCTTCCGTCTTCCATGTAAAACATTTTTTTGGTAAATCTCAGGTGTTAATTTACATTTTTGCAGCCATATTTGTACTTTACTAAGTACTTTACTTCTCTTCACAGGGCATTTCCAACACATTGAGCATTCACACTAAACAATGGAGAACAACGTTTGTAAAGAATCAAAGTGGAATTTCACTGTGACTCCTCCCCCTGGGGCAGCAACCAAGCTGACTTTAGGAGGGGGCCATTACATAACGGTTACCACAGCAACTTCTGCGACCATCACACAATGCACTGGTGCAAGGAAGAATAGTGCACTGAAGCAGCAGTAACTACCCCGGTGGCTAGGAAGAAGCGACTGCGTGCATGGGAGCGAAAGCGCGCGTGTGTGTGTGTGTGTGCGAGTGTGTGTGTGATGGTGTGTGTGATGGTGTGTGTGCAGGATAAATGGATCAGAGCCATAAAACAACACCAGAGACATGTGAGAGGGTAGCAACCAAACAAAACAGTCACCTCCAGCCAAACACAAACCAAGTGAGGATGATGAACCAGATAATGAGTGTGAGGGCGATCAGATTATAATCAGGGAAGCAAATTAACACCAAACTCAGCCAAATGATGAGAACTTTTTCACATTCCATCAACAGCTTTGGCAGATAACCCACAGTTTTTTAAAAAGTGTTTCTAATTCGAAAATAAATGTAGCTCGTGCGTGAAGAGGTTTGCTCCCGGACCTGGCTCTGACTCAGAACGTGGCCTCTCACCAGAGATGTATGGAGCCGAGACGTGCCCACCGTGCCCCTGTGCCTTCTGGGTATATGAGAGTACGCAGCTTGAGCTAAATCATTGGCATTGTTCACAGGAATTTAGCAACCTCCAGAGGCTAGATGTTCTGCATAAAAGAACCTCGCATCACCCATGATAACTTATTTTGTATACACGTTTGGTCATTTAAGTGAGTGTTAAACTATTGCCCTGCACCACAGTGGAAAAGGCAGGAAACACTGAGGACCTCAGAAACACCTGGAATGAAGTGTGTGTGTGTGTGTGTGTGTGTGTGTGTGTGTGTGTGTACCTGTGTTCTGCAGCAGGCACTGAGAAGCCTGGCACAGGGTCTTTGGTGCCGTAGTACTTCTTAATGACTCCGATGCCGGCAACCGTGTCTGTGCCCTTGAAGTTGACCAGATGGGCGGAGGCCCCGATGCCTGCAGTCTGCAAATAGGAGGGGGGGGGGGGGGGTGTAAAAGTAAGCATGTGACTTCACCTTAACACCATCTACTGTATTGGATATATAGGTATACCTCTTGTGAGGAGACGCCCCTGTAGCCAAAGTCATGTAGTTTATATGAGAGTCCCTCCAAGTTCCCGGAGGTCTCCATGAGGTACTTGGCGAGGATCTTCTTCTGCTCCCTGGAGTTGGTTGCCACGGTGATGGGGTACCAGACCTGAACCAGAATGGTCTGATGGAGGGAGGAAAGTGTTTTTTTCTTTTCAGGCTATCACAATATTTTATTTCAACGGTTAATTTCTTCTAATTTCCCACGTGTACCTTGTTTTCAAAGCTTATTAGAACAAGAAAATCAATGATAACATCGAGTCCAAGTCAAACCAGAACATCACTGAACAGACCAAAGAAGTTTCAGTCCAATAATCCTGCTTTCCCAGTATTCAACTGGTATTAAAACCCAAAACCCAACATGTTCATTGCTAAATCAGAAAAGGGAAACATACATTTCTCGATGTCTCATGTCAACTCCGGACCAGAACCACAGATTTTAATATCCAAACAAGTGGCTTATCTGTACTCACCTCCTGGGAAATTTCATGAACACGCACTTTATTCTATCATGAGTGTGCAATATGCGTGTGTGCGTGCGTGTACATATATACAAATAAACCGTATGATAAGGGTAGATTACATGTTACATCACTATCATGCAAAATCAATCCAATACTGTGAACACCGGATCACACGACGACATGAAGCCGATACTCTTACACAATTACATGGAGTGTTTGCGACATTTCATGACTTAGCTGTGACTCTCCAGTTCCGTACACGTGTCAAACCAGAGCGCAAGCACAGCAAACATGTCTGCACACTGGATGTAAAGCCGTCCTTCCTCCTACACTTCCAGTCCCTCACTTGACTTTGCAGTTCTTCTTTTCACCCAATAACCCTGAGCAAGCACACGCAACCTCAGACTAGTCACAATATAAAGCATAATGTGGACTCATGTGACACACACACACACACACACACACACAGAACAAAATGGAGGGAGATAAAGAAGGCAAGGGGGGAGTGTGTGTGTGTGTGTGTGTGTGTGTGTGTGACTGTGCTCTTGGCTGTGTGTGACCTATTCCCCTGTCATTGGTGTCCGTGTCACTATAGTAGAGCGTATGTGTATCAAGTTATAGATCCCAATCTAGTCAACGATCAGGAAACACTGGGCTTGAAAAACCTGCTACAGATTCATACCTCAAGACAAATGTTCCTTTGTACAATATTTCAAAAGCTTATTTTCTTCTCTTTTTTTCATGAATGGATCAAAACCAAAGGCAGCTCGTCGTTTCTGTTTTACGATCTTCCGGGTAATCGCGGCATTGGCCAGAGGTCAAACGCTGTATTTATGACCGGCGCTGACATGATGAAGAAGAGTGAAGAGGAGTGAGGAGAGCAGTTAGCGAGAGGGAGACGGAAAAGAGAGAGCGATTGCTCGCGGTAAACAAATTTAATTCTGCCGAGTCACTGAGGACAGTCTGTTCATGCGGCATTAAGTTCATGTGATCTCCTTCATCTCGGAGAGGGAGGGGAGGGGGGGGGGGCGGCTCACACACTACATTAGCTCATGTCATAAAGGCATAAAGCCGAGCGAGAAACCAGTCCGCCTGCACCAGAGCCCAAAAAAATCCATTTCTCTTCCAGGCTAACCCGTAACGTTTGGCAGTTTTAAACACGCTTTGACACGACAGACAATCACAGGGGATTATGTTCACTGATGTCACCTGATCACTGCACCACCCCCACACGATGAGGAAAGGCGTGGTTTGTCTTATAAGAGGAGAAAATGAAGGCCGCTCTTGTGCCCGTGCAGTTAATATGAAACGTTTGGAAACAAAAATACAAACTGGGACCTGATGCTAAAATATTCTGAAGTGCAAAAGCAGTCAGGCTTTCAACAGTCTCTACATCTTCCGCCAGAGACTGAAAACACACCTTTTCCGACTATATCTGGATTAAAACACAAATTTGCACGTCAGTGGCACTTAAATAGCTCTTATTGTGGTACTTTTGAAGTTCGACTATGTTGAGGAAATGTTACTTCCTGTATTCTTGTTGTTCTTAGTTTATACTCTAGGTTGAAATGCACTTATTCTAAGTCGCTTTGGATAAAAGCGTCTGCTAAATGACATGTAATGTAATGTAACTGCACTGAAGCAGCCACTGTACAAAAAGACAAAGAAAGATGGCTTGAAACTCATCGCCCTTCCTCTCTGACCAGTGTTAAAAAAAATACAATTATTTAGTCGACACCGAACAGGGATTAACTTTTGACCCGACTCTCTCTCTTGTTCTCTTCCGCCAATCCGTACGAATGACTTTTCTACAGTTGAAGTACATCTCTGAGTCGTGATTACGCAATAACCCCCGACAGGGCGGTAACTCTGGGAGATTTAAGGAGATAAGAGGCGTCGTTCGGAGTGCTGCCAAGCCAAACAGTTAATGGCTTTTTATAAAACTGTTTACACTGCATTGTAATAAAAGAGGGCATATATGTTGCCAGTATATTTTGCAATCAGTAATCAACCTAAAGCTAGCCATTAAAACTTTAAAACCGGAAGCCTTATGGGAGGCCATATGGGGGAGACATTTACAATCACTTTCAACTTTACAAAGTTACTCCAGAGATGAAGTACATTTTGAAGCAGCTGAGGCCACAGTATGTTCTCATATTCCTGTGTGGTTCCAGCTAAAAAACACTCACCGCAATTCAACCCAAAGCATTTTTTTAGTTCGACCCCACCCAGGACCCACAATAATTGACCCGCCATCCATTCTGGGCCCAGAGAATAAACAAATCAAACCTACCTCCACCCAGTTGGTGAGCCAGTAGCATTCAGGGTCGGTGCTCTCCACTGTGAACAGAACATTGCCTCGAGGAATGACACTCCCCTCTGGCACCGCCTTGATTTCAATAGGCAGGTGTCCATTGTATTTCTGCAAACACACACACACACACAATATCCCACTCAGAATCAGAGTCACCCTGTGGCAGCTGTTTCTCCTGGGCTTGGACAGACTGCGTGGCCTGAAACATGGAGAGTGACACTGGAGGCGATTGAGTTCCTGGTGAGATTTGACCTTGAAAAAGCAGATTTTACAGACAGAAATCCTGCATTTTCATAACTAGTCTGAGGTAAATAAGTGTCGCCTTTTCATCCTGAATAATGGGCAATGGATGCAAAAAAAAAGTATCTACAAGTAGCCGAGCATAGGTATGGATAAAACTGTCGAGCGTGAACACGTGTATGCTTGGTGTGTGTGCCTTGTGTGTGTGTGTAGTTTATAAAGTGGATGATCAACGTGACACAAGCCATTTGCGAAAAACACGACTTCCAGCTCGAGAGCTCATTCAGCAAAGTGGTAGGAGATGGAGCGGGGAAAACTGATTAAAAAAAAAAGAATAGTTTATTAACACGTCTCCTCGCTTGAGAATACTTCAGTGAAAGGCGCTGTGCTCTCTCCAAGGTGCTGAAACAGCAGCTCTCAATAACCGGAACTAATGTATGCACATTTTCTTGGATATAGAACATGACTGCGATTCATTTTTAGCTGCTGAAACGGTCTATTATCTCATGATAGTTACTAGTTAAGACGCCATCTCCTCCCATTGAAAACCACCGGCACCTGTGAGTATCTAAATACACTCTATGAACATTGTCTCTCTAACCTGAAGGGAGTTTTGTACAACTGCCAAGTATCACCCTGAATATATATATATATATATACATTTCAAAATACCTCCAAAATGTAAGTCCACCCCTTCTCGTTGAAAACGTCATCCTGGAAGTGTTCTCTGTATACCTCCTTCGCCTCCTGGATCTTCTCTGGGGTCACTACCTTTCCTAGAGGGGATAAAGGGAAAAGGAAAGAAGGAGCACACAAAGTCACTACTAGTAAAGTAAAGTGCATAAGCGTCTGTAAAGCCACACATTGCAAGTGTTGTAATGGTTTGTACAGTTCAGATTGTGTGTGATTTAACACAAATGAGATATATACCGTGTTAATATGTGAGATTTAAGCTGTCACCCTTTGATCAGAGCCAGGCTAGCTGTTTCCCTCCGTTTCCAGTCTTTGTGCTAAGCTAAGCTAACTGCCTGCTGGCTCCATCTTTGTTTTCTTTCTTTGTTTATCACTGAAATACTTTCCACTTTGGGAGAATGACTGAAAGACCGTGTCCATGTGAACCAATAAACCTCCTGATAGTGAGGTCTCTTTTTAAACCTCACACGCCGAGTGCCTGCTTTCACGAGGTCTCTTCCTTTATCCAAGACAATTGCGTTCACGTTTCCCGCTGCACCTCTCCCACAACGAAAGTAGAGTCGAGTAGAGAAAGATTTTTTTTTAAAGACTCATGACGCACACTTTTATAAGCTCGGGATCAAGGATGCATCTCTAATAGTCGGGCTAATCATTGAGCGCTGACGGACGCTGGGTGCAGACAGCTGGTCTTTCTCCCTCATACGGAGAAGGAGCAGCTGTGCTTTTGTCTTCTCTCTCCCTCTCTTTTCGCCCTGGCTCCCTCTCTCCCCCGCACCTCTGCGATCGCACCATGAAATCCTCTTAAGAGACGGGAGGGAGGTGCATTCCGTCTTTCTCTCGACTCCCTCTCTTTCCGCCTCTCTCGCTCTCTCCCCCGTGCCCCCCAGGATCACACGGGCGAACTCAAACATTCACCTATACAAACTTGAGTTAATAGGAGCATGGAAGTTGACCGCATTACACTTTGCCTCATCTCGGCCTCTTCTCACTTACTTCTTTTTTCAATCTTCTTAACCTGCTGGCTTTGTGTTATTCTCTGCACACGTCTAATCAATGCGAAGCACATTGTAATCTCCTGTTTTTTTCTTCTTCTTTAAGTCAGTCAAAGGACTGTCGCTTCTGGCCACATTAAAAAAGAAGACGCAGCTGCCCTGCTAAAGCCTCCTTTCATAATTGCAGTGAATCGTGAGCCCGCTCCAAGCATGCAGCGCTGCGGCCGACCCTGCACCACTGTGACCTTGATCTGGAGGGGGGAGGGCAAAAAGATAAAATGCTCCGACGGGGAACAATAACTCGTCACTGGTCAGCTCCCACACAATGTTGGTGAGAGCATCAAGTGTACAGTTCACTTGAATAAATGAAACGCCTGGGTTATGTTACGCATATTTAAATCGGTTACGGTGACTTGGAACATATTCGTAACAGAGGTGGAGGCTTCATAGGATAGAAACCTGCAGTCATCAAGTCCGTTCGTGTTTTAAGCTCCTCCTGGTTTGGAGGCGTCGTGCCGAAGGGAACTTTCGATTCATTGCGCACACAATTCATAACGCGGGTCGCTCGAGTCGGGACTTACCTTTCAGGTACTTGTTGAGGATGTACTGGAGGCCGTAGAAGACGGTCTTGTCATATTTGACTTTTCTGCTTTTGGTGGAATCGGTCCTCCTCTCGCGGCACTCGAAGTACGAGTACACTTTACTCGTGTTGGGGGGGTACTGTTTGTAATGCGTTACCTGCGGAGACGGAGCAAACGCGAGACATGGTGAACATGTAAAAATGATGGAGATGAGTACTGACAGAAGAACATGGGACACACACACACACACACACACGCAGGATAGGCTGCCATGTGAAGATTTAGCAAGACCCTCTTTTAAAATGTCCATGTGTAGAAGTGTTGGCAAGAGGCCAACGCTGCCCTGAAACGACAACAACTAACACCGTACACAACTTTGAGCAGCATCGCAAATGAGCACATTTTATGTCTTACAGGTTGTTGTTATTTTTACCCTTCCTACACACATACGCACGTGCAAGATGAAGTTACTCCCTGGACTAATATGCACGTCAGAGTCAGGTCTTGCGAAATCTCGGCATTGCGAAACCGTAGTTTGGAAGTTTCACAGAGTATTGTGGCGAATACTGGATGGATAATGGAACTGACGAACCCTTTTATTTAAACGCGGAAACGCCTCAAAGATTAAAGTCTAGTTTTGCGTATGCCAGATAAAATGCAAATTGAGTCCACACGTCTGAACACGGGCACAGAATTTGCGGACGAAAATGCAACAAAACATATTCAGGCAAATTAAATTGCAATGCTTGGAAATGGAAAGAGTGCAAATTGACAAGCTCACTTCCCACGGACACTCTTGAGAACTATTCAACAACAACTCAAAGATTACAAAGCTGCCAGTGTGGTGAATATCTTGATTCGAATAAACATTCCAGTTCAACAATAAACCCATTAATAAATCTCGTTAGACCAAATAATACAGTGCTACAATGTCATAATCGGGGTGAACACATAAACGCACGCTCTCCCTTATTCTATATTAATCAGAAAGCAACAATTTCAGTGCGCTTCCACCTTCTAGTGATCTTCTTATCTACGGTAAACGGACTGATCCCTGAAACATGTGATAGCTAAAATCAAATCTGTGGGATCACGACTGCGTCAGACGTGCCCAGGCGTGTTTCTCACACTCACGGACAAAACTGTTTTAGAGGAACTATATCTTTAACCCTTGTGTTGCCTTCGGGTCAATTTGACCCGATTCAATGTTTAACCCTCCTGTTACCTTTATATTTACTAACATATTTTACCCTTGAGGTCAATATGACCCCAGCTATTAAAATCTCCAGAAAATTATTAGAATTAATATTGTTTTCCAAGTTTAAGTGTGAGGTACTTTATGTTTGTTTGTTGACTCCCGAAAGAACACCGACATTAAACATTGAATCGGGTCAAATTGACCCGAAGGCGACAGGAGGGTTAAATATTGAATCGGGTCAAAATGACCCGAAGGCAACACAAGGGTTAAGATAGAAACATGCAACAACAACAACAAAATTATATTTTCTTTGAGCCTGATCTGCTTTCAATATCCAGACACAATGGAGATTTTAATGTTTAATGGCGATACATTTACAACCGCAGGAGTCCAGAGGCGTCAAGGGTTCGACCGTGTTGGTGGAAGCTGCACTCACTGAATATCAGATGGCAGAAGATCGAGCGATTGCCTTCAGGGAATTTCCGCGCCAAAATTTGACCCGGCCAGGTGTAAAGTCTTTTTAAGCTGAAATGACGAAAATGTATCCTTAAAAGGATTTATTCTTCCAAGAAGAGGCTCAGTTGCACAGAGCCACAATGCGCCGAAGATCGAATATCACACGGCGTTATAAAAAAACTTTTACAGAGGTCGGGGCTGATAAGTACTTAGTTACCAGCGTTGTTACAAGACATATAGATACATAAATGTATCCTGCAAGGAGGGCGTGGTTAGCGTCCTCGCACGCTAATCGGTGTGACATTTAAGAACAAGTCCTATATTCATAAAAGTCATTTAAATATTATTTAGGCATTTTGTATGAGGAGAAAAGAAGGTCATCAATTCAATTCAGTTTATTTGTATAGCCCAATTTCAGAGTGCTTTACAATCTGTACATATAGACATCGCCGTCCCAAAACCTCACATCGGATCAGGAAAAACTCCCAACATGTCCTATCTTTTGAATACAACCTAGGTGTAAATAAAATACATAAAGTTTATGTTGGAGCCACAGATATAAACCTGTGTATATGGTCTAGCATTATGCATGAAGGGGTACAAAGCAACCCCTTGCTCTTCAGCTTGGGAAGAAGACATAAATGTCAATGACCTACTCAGTTTCTTTGGCCCTTGTGTCTGACCTTTAGAGGACTCAAAATAGAGTCAAGGACACACACAACTTGACACTCGGCCACGTTTGCGCGTGTACACATTCACTGGTCCACATGCTGAAGTCTACACACAAACAATTTCCCATCGCAAAACACGGAACGGTCTAGTTTGCAAGGCACAGGCACTCGGCAGACCTTGTTGTGTATTATCTAATGCCGTTATTCACATATTCACCAACATATAACGCCATGTAATAATAAAATGGAAACTGAGGGATTATAAATCATACGGATGACGTAGCCAGAGAAATGTCACGTGACATAAATGTGGACTAATGCCAACGAACGTGTGTTGCTGTTTTCTTCCACGGCGATGCAGGAACAACTAGAACGGGCACTCGGTAGAGCGCATACCTTCGCATATCACAAGATTGGGCATTGAATTATGAACATGTTGGCATTAGTTGCATGCCAATTGGATAAAAATTGACCGCGCTATGGTAAAAAGAAGATTTTGACCTTTCCATGACCTTGACCTTTGACCAGATTGATCCCAAAATCTAATCGGATAATAAGCAATCATCCCACCAAATTTCATGCGATTCAAGAAGATTTTTACCTTTTCATGACCGTGACCTTTGACCCGATCGATCCCAAAATCTAATCAAATGGTCCCCGGATAATAACCAATCAACCCACCAAATTTCATGCGATTCGGTTTTAAACTTTTTTTGTTATGCGAATAACACGCATACAAATAAATAAATTAATAAATACACGGCGATCAAAAAATAACCTGCCGCATTTTCAATGCGAAGGTAATGAGACGCTGCACTGTGCGACTCCCCAGTTCCAATATTCACAGCAACAATAAACGTGCGCACGGGTATGCGTGCGTTTCCAAACAATAGGCAAGCTTGGCTTTGTAGCCAAAACACAAAAACGCCTTCTGTCCCTCTCTACAAATGGCATCGCAGTCATGCACAGACAACGTGCTGTATACAATCAGACCCTTTCAGAGGAAACAAGGCGCACCCACGTGGGAAACACAGGTGTTGTCAATTGAGCACATGATGGGAACTCAGGTGCTCAGACAGCTGGCCCGAGATGACTGACTGGTAGAGTACGGTTTAGTTTGACGTCAGCCTGGTATGAACACACAGGCGCTCGGAAACAAACGGAACAGGACATTTGATCAGAACCGCCCGAACCCCCGTTTTGACACTTAATTAATTTGACACGACCAGAAACTAAAGTTTTTTCACCAATGTTCTGCTTTAGATTCGCGTCTCTCCTTAAGTGCTATGAAAGCAATTGATGGATATTTTAAAAAAGCGATGCTGGACCTTCCAAATTCCTTGAAAGGAAAAACATGTTTTGATGAATTATTGTTCTTTAAATTGCTTTTGGTTGTAAGATTGTGACTGACTACTCCAGATGGAGTTAACGGTTAAGTCTCTTCCGAAGCCAACCTCTCAAGACTAATCAGCAACCTTGAAATCATTTCTACAAGTGGAGATAAGCTTTAAATAGATCTGAGAAATCATGAAAATGAAACCAAAACAAGACATTTCCAAGAAATGGAAACAGTATCCCGTTTTGGTTTCGTCCAAGTAAATATCCTGGAATTAAAGTCCAGGTAACACAAATATGTATTACCCTTCTCATCGCAACAATATTCATCGACACTGAATAATTTATTTTATAAATCTAAAAGAGCTACATCTTAGTAAAATAAAGTCAAATGATATCTTAAATGTGCAAGGACATCTAAGGGGAAAGCAATCTCCACTACATGATAAAGCACCAGTCTTAAATGATAGACCTTGGGAAAAGACCTCTGATCAAAACTTCACACATTTTGTGAGCCTGGCTGAGAATCAAAAAGAGTGCATTACAGGTTCATTACAATGTACTTCTTCATTACTCTGAGAGATGTATTAAAGAAAATAAAGCATTCTTCTAAATGTAACCCAGTTTGAGCTTTCGATACAGTAAACAAATACATGTTTGTGTACACTGACCAAGTAATAGTATTACCAGGACATGTAATTAATACAACTATTAGTAGTAATGAGTGTGCTGTTCATGATCACAACAGAAGAGGTGTCAGGCATTTTGGATAGATGCATTTTAAAATGATGTCTGGAAGCACAACCTATTAGCAGGGTTCATACACATTTTGATCGATGGATTTCCATGACTTTAACCCGAATTTCCAACATGAAAAATGTAGAAAATATTGCGTATTGAGAGCGTACGCCGGCTTATATTTTGAGCGTCTTTCTTTAAAAATCATATTAATTATTTCAAACTCGGCGTAAATGAACATGCGATTACAACAGATTTCCATGACTTTTCCAAAACTTTTATTATTTAATTTTTTCCCATGACTTTTCCAGGCCTGGAAGTGACCATTTTAAAATTCCATGACCCTAAGAACCCTGTATTCGTTTTTCTGGACCTTTGAGGACGTGCACAACGATCACACCACTCCTTGTAACAATCATGGTTCATAGATAACAATGTAATTGATCGTTCTGAACCTTCTTTAGTTTTAATATGCGTCTCGTGTTGTGTGTCCTTCAAACTCAACCTCTGCTGGTGTCCCTAACTCCCCTTCAGCGTCCATCAACACCATCGCCGATGGCGATCACATGACTGCTGTGCGTGGCAACTGGCCTGGCAAGGTTCCCCCGGCAACCACTTGCTACGTGCGATTTCTGCAAGTGCATTTGTTCCCGGCTTTCATTGTCGGCGAGCAGGACGTCTCATTGCACTTCGACGCCACCCCGATATGTGCCAGCGATGCTTTGAAAGCAGACTGTTAAAATGTCGCCTCAAAGGCACCAGGCGTCTCAAGTATCACGGCGTTTAACTCCGTTACCCCGGCAAGCTAGCGGTGTCACGGGAGGCTAAATAACCCCGAAGTGACGTGCACGCGGACTCTCTCGACTTTCAGTTTTGATTACCCGAAAGTGAGGCATTGCTAGTCACACGCTGGCTACCATTGCTCCCGGCTGGGCTCTTGAATGATATGCAGGCCAACACTTGCTAGCCAGCCGCTAATATTATTTAATATTAATAATGATATATCTATTTTTTAAATACATATATCAATCCCTTTGCGCTCACTATGAGCTCCGAGGCTAGCTAATACAGCTAACTTCATACCACTACGAGGAGCAAAGCCGATGGCGAACTGCAACAACCAACGATGTTAGAGAGCTAACGCTAAACGTTGAGGGACGTTAGCTTAAAGGGGGAGGGGGCTTTTTTAATGCGGTACCCTCTGCTGAACCGGCCCTCTCCTCCTCTTCCTCCTCTTCCTCCTGGCTATTCGGCCTGCTGTGAGCCGACATAGACCCGCCACAGAGAGCAGTTGGACGGCCTTGGGACTGGTGATGAAACCACCTTGACTTCATACGCTTTCCTCCATCAGCCGCTCCCCCCCCCCGGCCTCCTCCCCCGTCTGAAACCTCCATGAGTGCGGTAACGTTACCTTGTATGAATCGGTCGCGAGCAGTATGTTGAAGTCGCTGTCTCTGTGCTCCATCTTTACCCCCGTTGGTTTTGAGTCGCAGCTGTCAGTGGGTTGCGTGCGTCGCTGCCGAGGACTCCCGCCTGGTAGTGGAGCTGTGCGTTGGGGGAAGGAGGAGAAAGGGAAGGACGACCGGAGGGAAGGGGCGGGCGGGCTGTGACGTCACAAAAGGTCCGGCTTTCCTCGGCTATATTCGGTTTTATTCGGGCAGCCCAGCCAACCCAGTTTAACCAAAGACTGTCTGTAAGTCATGATGACCACTCAACCATGAAAGCGAGACATCCAAGGGTCCACGCGATTATTTTTTATATCATCCAGTCATAAAAAGCACATCATTTGAAACATTATTTCTAACAACTTTCTAATTGTGTGCCACCAGATGGGATTTTGTGGTACAAGTGAGAACATAACATCAGCCAAGTAGCTAATTCAAAGTTAATGCCGTGAGAAAAGTAGAGCGTGAATTTGAGCACTTCTCTTGAGTCATTCTCATGTGCAGTGTTCACACTCAGCAGAAGGGGGCAGTGTTGGTCATCGAATGATGTACAATATGATATAATATAAACCTCTCTGGGATGTAGCTAACTCGAGTCACTTAAGTATATTTCCTGCTCATTTTATTGAGTTTTATAATATCTTTGTGTTTTAATCATTATATTGTCGAGGTGAAAATATACTGAAAGTGACTCCTTTTTTCTAGAGCTGGTCTTACCAATAAAATTCATACTTTTGGCGATAACGAGCTTTGCACCTAAAACCATTCAACTTATCACATACTTTCCAGACTTAGATAGTAATGCTCAAACTGTCAGGCTTCAAGTGAATTACACAGAGCACCAGTGATCCACCCGTCGGGCTGACAGCAACCATTGTGACAGCCGTGTGATGTACGTGCCCAGGCCCAGCCGAGCCCCGCGCTCACTTAGCGGGACGGTGAGAGATTCCATCCCGCTGGACCGACACTTTCCTCGGCCTGTGGCAGCGAATCTCCCGACTGTCTGCTCCCTGTGAAGGGCGGAGCTAACTAAGGGACAACTTCACATTTCCGCATTTCAACCAACAAAAGAAGACTTTTTTTTTTTTTAGACAAGTGGGACACTTGGGTAATTAGTGTGAATATATGCGATAGTGCTGCAGCTGCTTTCAGTCGTACACGTGCCCAAAGTTGAGCACGTGTAGTTTCGGTCACATGATGCCAAGCCTGACAAGACACCGTGCCAGCTGGCAGGTGCCGCCTAGCTCTTCTGAAGGAGAAGAACTCACTCCGGAGCTGACAGAGGTGCAGACATGTTGAAATTAAAGCCGCATTTTGACCTGCAAAGAGATGTGGCGTCTGACCTCTTCCGGAAAGAGGCCTCGGTGTGCAGGGTGGCAGGTGAGGCGTTCAGGGGTCCACGGTCAGCTCGGCGCCTTTTACAGTGTCAAGCTGTACTATTGTCAATATTGTAATGATTGTATTGATTTGACGAATGGGCAGCTAACAGTTCAACCTATCACTGTTGGTTCGGAGTCCAGAGTGAATCTAACTGTGTTGTAAATTAGTGCAAATTGTGCGAAACTGCATAATATGCCATCCAATGTAAATATCTCAATTAAAATCTATAGTTTTAACTCCAAAAAGTAGATACATAATATGATGTAAATACCAGTAGATGGAGCTATTTACTTTCCACATTTCCTTTCTAAATACTGTGTTAAGAGAGCAAGTAAATTAAGTACACATTTCGTCGTGACGTAAAACGTTGCAATGATGGAGCAACATTCAAAATCGAAAAAAGAAAAGCTGTAGAAAATCTAATGTACTTCATGAAGGTCATGAATACACTGAAATATCTGAAGTTGGATCAATCCAGCACCTACCAGCCCATTTTTAATTGGAGAAAGTTTAATACGATTTTAATGGAATACAGATGATTTCATTTCCAGTCACAGTACCGGTTACACATTAACATAAATAAGACGAACATATATATTTATATACACTTATACTACAAACTCCCTCCTGACTTCACAGACACACCATAACAAATGTGTTGAAAGTTATGCAGCATCACATTATCATTACGATATACAGATTTCTGCTATATTATTCATCGACACATTTGGGCACTTGTGTAATAATACGTTATCATACAGTAAAAACCCCTCTAAATATTCAATAGCATAACACTTATGTTCACCATGAGCAGCGGCAGGGATACAAAACAACTATTGAGGGCACACTACGATATGATGAGACGTATGGGTTCATAACACTGATGCTGTGTCTGCAGAATACTCTGGAGCAGTGCACGCGTGTATCCTAAACATTGAGAGGGACGGGGGCATCCTTTACTCATGGAAGGTAAGTCCAACATGTTGGCATTGTTGATCAAGTATTTCCTTTTATTGAATGTATTCGTTAAGTCAGTCATGTTGTGCAGATTGTCTTGTCATTTTTTGTGTGCATAATATACTGTTTTTGTGTTTGTTTGTCTTGCTACAGCATCTGAGTATCGTATGTATGTTAGATATAACATTACATGCGTACTAATTGCTGAGTATTCTATATCTGTTCTCCCAGTCTTTTATTCGAATCATAACAAGTAAAATATTACAATCCCAGAAGCCATTTACTCCAGCATTCATCATCAAATGGAAACCACTAAAAACAACAACAACAACAAGATTCTTTTATGCAGATTCCCATGTAATTCTGCTTGACATTTTTATGAAAACCTTGGGTTTCTTGCTAGAATTTTAAATAAAGTTCAGTGTGCTGAACTTTTTTTATAAGAGCCACCAAAAAGTCTGTGGGTTTAGTAGGTTAAAGACTGTGTACAGCCAGCAAAGAGGAAATAGTCTCTTTTTTTGTGCAAAGTTCAGAAGCTTTGTTCATGCGTGCCTCTGCCTTGGGACTTCTGAATCCCAACAATTGGTGAATTGTCCATTTGAGGTGAAACGGGTCTATTTAGGAGAATTAGCAAGGTCAGCCAAGGTAATGAAGAGGTCAAGCGTGAGGATCCGAACATGTCAATGTGGTGAAAGACAGCAGTGGGAAAGTAGGTGTACCCAGTCTGGACAGATTGGGATTATCCATTTTAGAGTTTGATTGATTTAATGACCTAACTACTCGGACAGGGAGAAACAGGGACCACCAGGATTGGGAAATATGACTCCAACACCAAACAGAACAAGGTACAGTGTGTGTGTGTGTGTGTGTGTCCCACATCGCTTTTACTTTAGTGCTGCACATTTTGCTATTCTGCAAGTATCTTTTCCCATGTGACTGTGTATTCTCTCCAACAGCTCCTGTACACATTTGACAAGCTGGTGTGTATCAGCAGCTGTTCCCTGAACGAGGAGGAGACGCTGTTAGGTAAACCTCTTAGTAGATAATGAATTACCAGCGAATACAACAAATAGGTCTTCTTGACCCCACATTAGGGAATTAAGTGAACAACCCGTTTCTTAATTACCAAAAGAACAAAGCGAGGGACACAGTTTGGGGCACATTATTGACCGTAATGGTGCCAAATCATAGTTAAAGAATTGCTCATTTAAAATCTATATCAATTATGTCACAAGACACCTTGCCTGTGCTTTTTTTTCTTTTCCTCCTCTCAGCTGTCAGCTTGGCACAAGACACCAGAGGAGAGGAGCGCTTCAGACCAAGTAACACCTCTTTCTCTTTATTTTAATCTCAGACCGTGACATCCACCACTCATGTTGCATTTTTAATCTTTCTTCTCGCACTCTTTTCGTTTTAGTCTCCAAGTGTCTAACTCTCCTGATTGAGATCCACCCCATCAACAACACTAAAGTCCTCAAGGCAGTAGACTGCAGGGTCAAAGTGCAGGTAGTGTGTGGAGCTTTTACTGCAGCCACGAGTTGAAGTTGCAATTTTGGCTGCATTAACGATGTATGGGTGCCATAGCCATTTCATTTTACAAGCTCGCTGAAAGGGCTCTGACCTGTAGTTTCCATACTCTCTTTTACTCACTTCATCACATCTTTCTCTTTACCTCAGCTCCGTCTCTTTACTTATTATTTATGTATATTGATCAGCTGCGGCTGTCGTCCTTACTGTTGGTTCCTTGTCATATTGAGAAACCATAAATGTAATTATATGCCGAGATTGTTTCAGGGCTGCATTTAAAATATGAGAATTCAGCAAATAGATTTCTCCATCTGGTAACTGTGAACCACCAGATGCTGACTCAGGTTTCTCTGTGGCTCTCCCTATAGTTCCTCAATTCAGAAACGGACAGGAGATCAGTGCTGGAGAGCCACCTGCTGCTGCTGACTGAGGACGGATGTGAGTCTGCGTGCCCTTATGCAAGTCTGCCAGTTTGATCTTTGCTTCTTTTAATCTGTAAAGAAACGGACCATCAAGTTCATGTATACATAATCTGGCTTTTTACATTGGGAGAAGAACACATTGGACACCGTTTTCTTTATGCATATACGTCTGTGCTTTTCAGATGTGGACCTCTATCACGTTCTGCTGACTAAACAGGAGGGTTATAGAGTGGTACGTTGGACTCTGCATTCACCACATATCTCCCTCTTTCTTTTGCTTGAAGCAAACGGTAAACTGTGGATAGTTCCCACAGTTTAAGTGTAAATTGCATTGCTCTTTGCAGTTTCTTAGAGGTATAATTTCTGCACATATCTCACGATCGATCAGAAAAAGAAGGTTGAAACGTATTAAGATAAGCCAGTGCAGAGAGTATTCATGGTTTTGACCTAATTCTCGAACCATAAACTAGATTATGTCTCGTGCCCTCCTGGGGAGCTTTGCATTATTAAACCCAGTGAGTCTCTAAAGCTGAATATCAATGTGTCTGCGTGAACCAGGTGATGGCGAACCCCGAGCGTTTGTCCAAAACCGCAGTGAGAATAGTGGAGGACTTCTGCTGGGCTCAGTGGGACGGACACACACAGAGAGTCTACTACGTCACTCATGGTCTGACACACACGCAGGCATGTACAACTTTATATGCATACAAATACTCTTATATATAGCACACAAGTCATTTACTTTCAACTTTAGGTGCGCTGAATAACACGGGCTCTGGATCATGTGTGCTTCACAGGACAAGTTCCTGATGCGATGTGTTCAGTTTTACCCCAACCGTAACTGTGAAACTGTGGTAAGTCATATGTCTTTTTGATGTAATTAGTTACTTGTCTTGTGCACACGTTTTTGCCATATATTACTGTTGTAAGATCATTTATTACTGTTGCTTTATGTTACTGTCCCACAGTTGGAACTCCCATTAGATTTGCCTGCTGATTTTCTCCACACAGTCAAGTAAGACCATGAATACAAGTACAGTATAAATATGGAAATATCTTTTCTCAGCAGATACTTTCTTCTATGGTCTGTTTTCTTTTGAATGATTTTGACATGTACCTGCACTCAAAGACACTAAGATGAATGTGTGTACACGTCTTGTGCTGTTCAACTATAAATTTGCTATACACCTTCATCATGTCTGAGGTTGAAAATACCCCAAATATCGTGTGTCTGTATGTGTGTGTGTGTCCAACAGGTTTGTAAATTTGGGTTTTGACCATTTCCACATGGAGAGACCAGAGCAGGAGCCCGTTAGGATAAAAGTGTTCACAAACAGAATAGGTAACGTACACACACGCATCCATCTTTGCATGAATGAGGTGTTCTCACACATAATGTTTATGTCCTCACAGATGTACATAAACTAATTATGTATGCTTGTGTGTGTGTGTTTTTTTATTTCTCTTTGTGAAAACAAGAAAGTAAGTCCCCATCACAACTTTAAGTTACAGGACATAATTATTATCATGTGATGATCAAATGATTGTTGGAAGAGTTTTTTTCCAAAATGAGGTGCTGACCAATGACTCTCAGCTTTATATTTAGTTTTGCAATTGATTACATCTTTGTATTATAATTAGGGCTGTCAGCGTTAACGCGTTAATCTATGCGATTAATTTGGCCGCGTTAACGCACTAAAATATTTTAACGCAATTAATTATTATTATAATATATTTTTTAAATGTACGGTTTTTTGACACGTTTTTTTTTTTAAAACAATTATTTCTCCGCGAAAAATAAGGAGCAGAATCAGTTTTAACTGTGGTTGAATCAGTCGGGTTTCCTCCTGCTCCTCCTTCCTCCCCCCTCTGATACATAGAGACGAAGGGGCGACGTGTGAGGTGACGCGGCGCGGAGCGGAAACTCGTCACACTAAACCTTCAACGTGGATTGTCAATCCGTTTGTCAACACACATTTGGGAAAAAAAACCAATGAACACTCAGTATATACTCACAACCTCTCCCCTCACCACAGGTTAGGCTCATAGCAGCCTGTCAGTCAGAGACAGAGAACACACATGAGCACAATGAGCCTTATTTCAGGAGAGAGATTGTTCTGGATGAATGTATGGGTGTGTGGGTGTGGGTGTCATGTTTAAACTTTAAGCGGTGAATTGAATTATTTTTATTTTGTATAAAAATATAAAGCCTCCCCAGCTCCAGACGTGACATATTTGAATGTTCATCAGTGCCACTGGTTTACTTGTGTTGTTGTTCAGTGTTAAAGATGACGGGACCAATGGTCAATATAATATTTTTTTTTTTTTAATTCTTTTGTTTCACTGAAGAAACAATTTATCATCCATTTATATTAAATACCTCGCTGGCACTGTATATGTAGAGCCTTTTTGAACAGCTCTGTGTGTGTTTCTTTTGTCTTTAAAAAAAAGAACAAACTTTTTTTTAGCGCGATTAATCAAATTAATCCAATTCAAAAATGTGCGTTTAATTTTTAATTTTTAATCGATTGACAGCCCTAATTATAATAGATTGAAAAATAATATAATTCTATTGAGTTCTTTATCAATCCCTCACCCATATTCCTGTCTTCTTGTTGATTGATATTCCTTTTTAAAAAATCTATTAATATTGGGTATGGGAACACATTTTCCATCCCAATGCATCACAACTGATCCAATTTTCTTATTGCTTATCATGAATATTGCCATGTGATGATGGACATGATGCACGTGATCCATTACTGATGTTACTTACTGTGTGACTCATACCTTCTCTGTCCCGGTGTGTTGTAAACAGGAAGCATGTGTGTGTGCTACAGCCAACCTCTCCAGGACAAACAGGAACTAATCTACACTGTGGTTTTAGTCCACAAAGGTGTGTATGCTAACTGTCCCGGGAAATAATGTAGAATACCCATTCTGTATTGCCGCCTCCTTTCCCACGTTACAGTTTTTGTCTGGAGCACAAGGTGACGGTTAGGTGAGGTTTTTCTTTTTCCTCATTTCCTGCAGACTGCAGCAAGACGTTCAGAGTGTCACTGGGCAGCGACCTGTCGCCGCAGAGAGCCACACAGCTCCATCCGCTCTTCATCCCGATAGGTCACTGCACACACACACACACACACACACACACACACAGATGTCAAACGGCCATGCGCACGCCTCAGAATCGCTGTAAATTCAACTCAAGCGTGTGCCTGTGGACGGTTCACTGCCAAACGTGCATCTCTTACCCTTTTATACGGTCAAACCAAACGAATACAAACGAGAGCATGCATCCTCACGCAAATGAATAGAGGTGTCTGTTGTGCATACAGTGTACCGAAAGAAAATCGTAGTAAAGCTGTGTTATTTTTGTATGTAGGTTACCACATCCTGGTGTATCTGCAGGGCTATTTCCTCCATTGTATCAACACCAGGCAGCAGGAGATGCTCTGTCTCTCCCTGTTTCTCTCAGGTAAAACAAACCACGTCCACGCTGAGCGATGGCTGTGGAGCAGTTTGTTTACCTCCGGACTCTACAGCTACAATGCATGCTTCTATTTTGTCCTGAAATATTTGTGCTTTTTAAACATAGAACCTGGACAATCCCAGAGCTCTAAGTGTGTGTTTGTTCACGGACACAGTCGTATTCTCTACCCGTCCCTCTCAACCACATCAAGGTGTAGACGTGGACCTGGGCCTGCAGTGTCAGTCAGCCAACATCACAGTGGTGCATGCAGAGGAAGAGTCCAACGGCAGTCTGCTGGACATGGCCAGCGGGAGGATCTACACTGCTGAGCTAAGCTCCGCCTTCCTGCTGCAGATACTGCGGCCAGACACTACCTCTAGGTGAGCATCATTCATCATTCATAATTTTGGTGGAAATGAAGGATGCATGTATATTGGAGTTGATGTTTAAATGCATAGAGGGATCGTGTGTGTGTGTGTGTGTGTGTGTGTGTGTGTGTGTGTGTGTGTGTGTGTGTGTGTGTGTGTGTGTGTGTGTGTGTGTGTGTGTGTGTGTGTGTGTGTGTGTGTGTGTGTGTGTGTGTGTGTGTGTGTGTGTGTGTGTGTGTGTGTGTGTGTGTGTGTGTGTGTGTGTGTGTGTGTGTGTGTTGGAGAAGAGGGGGATATAGTTAGGCAGGAAGCAGACAGGTGGAAATTGGACATTCATTTTTTTGTGAGTCTTTCTGGAATAAATGGAATAACAGATTTAGCTTGAAGCTTGGCCAACCCATTGGATTCAACCATCCCTGTCAACAACAATTCATCAGTGACCCCTTGCTTTATTTATTTTTCACCATGCATTGACAATATTTCCATCCCATCCATTCATTTATTCACTCCGCTTTAAAATGGCACATACATCAGAGTGAGGCGCCTGACCTTTGGCTGTCCGCCCGCGCGTCTACCTTTGTGTCTCAAAAGTAAATTTGCTGCATGTCACCTGTCAAGGTGTCCCAGCAGTAAGAAGGACCCTCAGCGCCTGGCCGCCCTCCACTGCCTGCTGGTTTCCATGGGAAATGACCCAAAGCTGGAGCAGAAGGTACGACGGAGGCGGGACAAACGTATTGACATGTTTTTGTGTCTATGTTCGCAGCAGGTAAACGTATTCTCTTTCCCATAGCAAATAAAGACATAACACATCATCTGGACTAACAGAACTTGATCCAGAAATGCATTTATATTCAATAAAAGGTCATTATTTATTCGTAACAACATAAAGTCATTAATATCTTTGGTTTTTAATCAATATAATTAGTCACAAACTCAACAATATCTCCTTGTAGAAGGGAACGACTATGTGGATGCAAGAGAAGGAGACAAAAAAGAAAAAGAATCAGACAATGGAAATGTAACAGGGAATGCAGTCATCTCACTTTGAATAATAATCTCCATGGTTATGTCACTGAAAGGTGCTTTCCCTTAAGGGAAATGAACAGCGAAGTAAAAAATAAATGGATAAAGGTGTGTGATTTCAGTAGGCGTCAATCTTGAGTTTAAAGTGAGCAGATGGAGGGAAGATGGAAAAAGAAAGAGAAGACAGGATGCTGTAATGGAACAGGAGAGAAGATAAGTGGACAGAGATCAAACAGAGTCCAACAGAGACAGTGGGAGGCAGACATTGTGTTTGGGCGCTGACCATCACTCAGACTTTATGACCACAACCTAAATTAAGATGTTCCAGCTGCTCTGATAGTTTACAATACATTCTTTCTTTAGAGGTTAAATGAGTCACCAGTTTCATTATTGTGGCTCGGACTGAGGAATAGGACACCTCACGTAGCTTTTGTATTCAAGTGGACTCTGTTAATGGGGCCAGCGGCACAAAACGTAGTGGTTTTAATAAAGGCGAAATTGCTATATTTTAGTTTGTAACTTTAAGAGACTGCTCTGCAAATGAAGTTATTCTACTTCGACTCTTTTTTTCTTAATCTTCACGCAATTGTTAGAAAATAGATATTATTTTAAACGGCACATAAATGGGTAACACACAGTTACGTTTCTCTCTCCTGTGCTGTGGCTGTGAGATTTGCAGGGATTCTTTGAGGAAATCCTTAATTTTTCATGCAAGCCAATCAGAGCCAACTGGACTCTTTTTAGGAGGAGGGGCTTAAAGAGACAGGCGCTAAAAAAGTTGATGACTAACTATATTCCAATGGACAGTATGAGATGAGTATAATGTGTTTTTCGAACATCAAAGATATGTAACCATGTTCTAGTTGATACCCAAAATACAATAGAAAAAGTACAAACTTTAAAACGAGCATGATATGTCCCCTTTTAAAGGATAGAACATAAACTAAGGATACTGAAACATGACCATGTTATACAGCTTTCATGTTGCACTCCCGACACGATGACCCCTGTGTGCTTTGTGTTTCTATCCTGCCTCTAGATCATCGAATGGCTGTGTGGCAACATGAACGCCTTTGAATCCTTCGATCAGATTCAGGAGTTCATTCTAGGTCAGTGGCAGCTGAAGCACAGGGACGCAAGTCTCCTGTGTTCACTTCCTCCTTTTGGAGTCTTGGCTCTCTTGCCTTTTTACAGTATGTCTCCTTCTGCCCGTGGTTATTAGACAGCTAACTTCCTGTCGACACACAACTGGATTCTTTCATTAACTATGTTTGCCTATTAAAACTCTTTTCTCAGACTTTTACCAGGCATCCAAAGCTGTCTGGAGACTCTGAATTAGAGACTGTAGAGACTTGTAGTTTGCTGAGAAAAGTATGAACAATAATATGTCTAAATCCCAGTAGACACACAGCAACACATTTGAATGTCCGCAATGTCTGAAGAAAACAGAACGGTACACCTTATTCATTTCAAGTCATCCCCTAGAAAGTAGATGATCATTGGATTCTGGAGCTCCTTACCAGGCAGAAGTAATAGAGCATAACACACCAGGTGCGATCACACTCCTGTAACCAATCATGCTTTAGACAGAGGTTCGGACAGCCCCAGCTCATTTGCATACAAGGACACATAAATGTCACGCATTAATAAATGAAGAAATACGGATGGACACATAAATAGAGACATAAATAAATGAAGAAACACAGAAATTTAGAAATAGATTTATTTAATGATGTCCTGTTTAGGTATAACTTATATTTACTTATTCCTGTATTTATTTATTAATACATTTATTTAAGTATTTATTTATTTATTAATACATTTATTAAAGCATTTATTTATTCCTGTATTTATTTATTTATAGATTTATTTAAGCATTTATTTATTTAGTTCTGTATTAATTAATTAATTAATTTATACTTAAGACATTTTAAGTCCTCCATAAACGAAGACAATTCCGTTGACCTCATAAATGAAACATGACTAACCTGTGGTCACTCGTATATTGTAGTGATTGTGGAGGGACCAGAAACAGGCCAGCTCAAGGCAAAGAGGGGCAGAGCCTTGTTTGTGGGCCCTCCTCCCCAGTCCCTGAAGAATATGATCAGTTAGAACAATACACAGCAAGTACACTTACTGAAAGTCGCGACGCAAGCCCCGCAATTCATTGTTATAGCCCTGTATAATATTGTTATGGTATTCCTATAATATCTCTGCAGAGACTTCGACCATATGTGGAGTTAACAACTCTAACAGTTCTTGTATCTCTTATTTATCTCTCACATTATCTTATTCATTCATATCATATGAAAACAAATATGTTCTAAATACTATCACTTCTCACGAGTAAGTTTGATATTTTCTCATGTAATATTTGTATTATAGCACATGACAGTGACTTTGTCCTAAAGCTGGATCACCACATTCATCCCAGTGTTCGAGGCTTTTACCTGGAGTTTAGAAACAAAAGATCATGCAAGGCGGTAATCCACACAATAATCCACCAAAGGACAACAACATCAATATCACTTGAGTACAAAGGAGAGCGCACACCACGGATCTGACTCGATCAATATACACGATGTTACTAAAACTACCATCCTCACTGTCAACAGCTTGACTAGTGTGAGCAACATCAGCGGTATTGCCGGCTTATCTCGTACGCTAAAAACAGTTTTGCAGCCAAAAAAACAAAATATATATATATTTTTTTCTTATCTCTGTGTGCTTGTCAAAGATGCCTGTTTCAACAAAAAAAGATAGAAAAACGCACACACATTCGCTGAACCGCAGCACAGCATCCCTGCCGGCGCTAATTCAAAAACCTCAAACGTGGGCAGGATGCAATTTATGTAACCTCCTCATGCGTGTCAAACTACATGCACTACAAAATTAAGCTTATTTGAAAACAAAAGGTCGGAGGGCCTCTTCAAGGGGATGCCAGACAGACGACGCTGCACAACGCCACCACCACAGAGAGGCACAGGAGCACGGCATATGCAAAGCTCACTGCAGCAGCATCGATCTGAGACCTTGATAGGGGGGTTCCCGTAAAACACGCTTTTGGGGCGTGCCTTGTAGTTATTAAAAGATAATCTTATCGCTATCAATAATCCAAAGCTTCTCTGCCTTTTGGCTATAATCAAGTAAAGTACTGTTTCACAGCGGTCCCACTGCTCTTAAATACTTCGGATGGATTAAACGCGGAGATCAATCTTAATGCATACCAGTATGTGTAGAACTATTGAAATAAAGTTTAAGATAAGAATTCTGCATAACTGTTATAAATAAAATAAGAGTCTGACTTCTCTCTCGCTCTTTTTCTCCTACACACACACACACACACACACACACACACACACACACACACACACAAACAGCCTCTTTGTACAGAATAAGCTATGAGAAGTCCCTCTGCCTGGACAAAGTCCTGCCTTACTCCTCTGTACTCGACAAGAAGGTAACACTCACACTCGCATACACACATAAATACACACTTGTACATACAATTCGGCAGGCATAAAGACATAGAAAATAAACTATATATATGTGGATATGAATATGAAATCAGGACACACTTGCACTTCTATTTATTTCTTTTTCCCTTGAGTAGTACACACACACACACACACTCACACTCTAGTCTGTCTTTTGTGTGTATTCTAGGAGATACTAGCGTGTCTGTTGGAGGTCCCTGGTGTGCTGTGCACCAATGAGCTGCATATTGAATCCGTGTTCAAAGGCAAGGTAACAACATAAATTTTTAAACACATTACATTAAAACTGCTTTAAAGTTATTATTGAGCTTCGAGAGTCCGACTGTCGGTTCAGTTTCCAAAACCAGTTCACAAAGCTTGCCCTGCAGGTTGGTGATTAAATGGAGACACTCTGTGTTTGTTACATTACATGTTCCAGATACACTGGTATGATGCAATGCTGGGCAATGAACACAGCTGACTTCATTCAGACGTTTCAAAAAGACGTGGATATGAGAGACTGTGTGATTTTATTATACCGTGTCTACTTGCGTGCAATTCACACGCAATTTTCCTCAATGTGTGTGTGTGTGTGTTGTGTGCAGGCCAGAAGTCTCCAGGGTTTCTGGTCAGAGCTGCAGTGGAACACAGAGAGGACAAAATATCTGGACGCTGTTCCCAACCCCAGATACAGAACCTCACACATACAAGCTGACTGGGAGAAACTGGTGAGTGTGTGTGTTTATGTGTTTGTGTGTCTGTGTTTGTGTCAACAAAAAAACCTCTCATGCATATAAATGAACAGAAATGACAACGCTGGAAGTTAAATGGATTGCTGATAATGGTTTCAAAGTGCTTGTTGTTGTGAAGGATCAGATAATGTGTTTGACCTTCTCTCGGCGTACCTGTGGGTCTGAACAATGCCGTCGTGTTCCCAGCGCTCCCATGATGCTGTTGCTTGTTTCAGAAGTCGGAGAGGAGACCATCCAGCCACAGGAATAACTTGGAGGAGAACACAAAGAAGTAGGTGTGCCATCCACCGGAGCGTTGTTAAGGGAAGCACATCAGCGGGGATGTGATTGTGCCTCTGGATGGTGTTCCCTGCACTGTCTTCTCACAACCGGGTTTGGAAAAGTATTCAATTTGTGCACCTATAAATACCAACAGTTGCTATGAAACTGCTCCTCAAGTTCAGCTATCCTCACACATTACAATGTGTGAGAGGTAGAACACACACTGAGCTGCAGCCATCCTTTATTATTGTCATGTAACCCCATAATAAGATGGAAACCATCAAAGCTTTACTCCACTTCCCAGTACATTCTGACTTCCTCAGGCTCTTCCTCAGATGGGCACTTTAGTTGTTAGCCAATCTTACTCATACAGGGATTTTGTTGGGGACCATTTTACAGCTGTGGATTAATAAACAGTTGCTCCTTTAGAGAATTTTATTACTTATAGCAGCAGGGCGATGTACGTGGGATTTATTTTAAATTCAGAGGCCATGTTTATCATAATGAAGGAACATGTCCCTCGGTGCAGTGGTGTTTGTTTTAATGGCTATTTGTGACGCTCTATGCCACTGAGAGATAACACACATCGAGCTATGACTATAGAGACACTATGTGTGAGTAAAAATCATTTCATTATTGGTTTTAGGCTTTTCATGGTCTTTTTCCTTTCAATAACAAAAATACAGAATATCAACAGCATCACCCTTTAACTATGCTGATATACATTCACACATGTGCTTACATTAATATTCAGTTTGGAAGCACAATCAATTAGTTGAAGAATGAAGCATAATACAATAGAGATGTGAAACAAGTTTTAAAAGTACTTGTGGGTCTTTACGATGAGATTATTTGATTAATCCGGTCTGGATTCTAATTACAATGAATTCCTTAATTTAATGCCCCTTTGGCTGACTTGATAGGTGTGCTGCTCTAAGCCAGGCCGAGTGAATATAAATGTGCACCATAACCCAAGTCACAAAACTGTCTGATGTCTGTCTGCTCACCGTGTGAATGTCACAGCGGAGTCACGTGAGCTCTTATTTCGGCCGGTGACGCTTTGGCTCTTTTTAAAATGGACCGCTGTGACTATCTGCACAAACTCCTTAAACTTTACACAAAGCCCAAGTGCTCTGCCGTGTTATCCGCAGGAGTGACCCGTTTAAACCCTGTTAACAGGCTACTCTCTGACTGAACTATCCCCCTTCATTTGAAATACCTTTAGAAAGGAGAGTACAACTTCAACAGCTTTTAAATAAGTGACTTGATGAAATACCTGCTTTGAATTAAATATAACTCCGTCCTGTTTGTACCGGGGATCAAACCGAAAGCCTTTTTGGTTTATAATTAGTTCATCTTCCTTCCTCCAGGCCAAATTCCAGCACCTGGAGACAGACTTTGTGCTTTTATAGTTTTGATATATATTTTTGACTGCAGCAGTGAAACATAATAGGGCCTCGGCTTACAGCGGGAATTATAAGACTCTTATTATAATGCCAGCTTGAGGGATTGTTTTCACACAAAGCTTTTCTTCTTTTTTTGTAGAGTTCTATCAATGGTGGACACCTGGTGTCTTGGTAAGACTGCTTGAACACACACACACACTTAGAAACTTAAATCCAGAGATGCAACACATGGGCACACACGCACACACACACAATGCAGGGAGTGTGAATATCATAAATAACAACACAAAACCTTGGCTGATAATGGAGCTCAAAAGTGTGTGCGAGTGTGTTTGGGTTTGTGTGTTCTTCAGAGGTCGCATTCTTCATGCCCACTGGAGAATTCAACTAAACAGAAGCGCCACACTAATCTATCTTGGGAGGGAGGTTGGGTACAAAAAGGTGGAAGAGGAGAGGTGAGAGAGTGAAAGGGCATTTTAAAAGAGTGGAGTTGAAGAATGCTTCAATTATATAAAGGTGGGGATTTATCTACCTTCTTCTTCTTCTTCGAGATGATCTCAGACATTCAGAGCCTCCCTCAGATTCACTTGTAAAACACACACACACTCCTCTTCATCACTTTTACACAGATGATGGCGCTCGTGTAAGAAGCTGCCGCACTTATTTCCAACAGTTTATCTGTTTCCAATCCATGCCGAGGCTTTTTGATCGCTCCCATTTGTTCTCATGTTGGCACTGAAGGAGTCACGGATATATATATATATATATATATACTGTAAGTAGATATAAATCTCCCGTGAAATACCGATGTCTGTACCAATCCGTCCAGTATAGATGTTGAGATATTTCACTCTCTACCTCCTGGTGGCGCTAGATGAAAAGTCCGAGGATCACCAGAGTCCTTACGGTTCATCCTCTGAGCTCCAGAGGTATCTGCAACACATTTCTCCGCAATCTCAAAGTTGTGGATATTTATGCACAAAAGTGGTGGACTGACATCCCAAAAGTGCCAACGGCTCTGATGAGTTGGACCAAGTGAGCAGAATCAAAAGAGATCCCATCCACAAGAATATAAAATAAAGACAATCGGCTTATTTTAATTTGCTGGAACTAGCATATAGTTTAGTATTTTACCTAAATAATTAACACACATTTTGAAAATGTGTTTTTTGATCTAGTCATTCATTATTCAACAATGCTTCAAGTCTGATGAATGAGATCACCTCGTATCAGAGGACGAATGGTTAGTGTGTGTGTGTGTGTGTGTACATGTGTGTGTATGTGTGTCCATGTACATTGACATAAAAAGCTCAGAATAAGAACATTTAAAGATATTTCAATTTAAAACTTGAAATAACTATGAACTTCTGACAGGCATACATCACATGTATCACGCCCTGCAAGTGATATTTATATTTGTAACATATTACACTGTAACATCAAAACGCCTGGGGTCAAAAGATGGTGTGTGTGTCTGCAACAATTCATCTAAAGTGACCCAGCTGGAGCATGGTCCACTTTTGTGTGGCTGATAACACACACGCACGCACACACACACACACGGGACTCGGCAGGATTGCAGCCATAACCTCCAGGCATCGAGATGTATTTTTAAAGCGAACAGTCATCCAGAACAGTCCATTAACGTCTACTTCCTTTATTAAGGCCATAACAAGTCAGACTCTGGGTTTCATCCGTTCCTACTAATGGCTTTTTAAAAATAATGTTACTGCGCTGACACACTTGAGGCTACCTGTAGTGTTCAGTCTCGCGTGGCTGCATCATCAAAGGTTTCTTCAAACGTCTCTTTTATGTGCACGTTCCCGCTACTGCCGTGTCTCTCTCCTCCAGATAAGAAGCTGGTGCCACTTTTCCAAGAGGAGGACCATGAACAGAGGGCGCTCATAGGCCTGGTGAGTCAGAGGCTACAACACACGACCATACACACACTCTGCTCAAAGGAGCTTAGGCTAGACGCCGAGTTTCTATAAAGGGAAAATCAAAATGCAAGACAATCGTATAATTCCAATTTTTTTAAGGGAAGATTCGCTCTTTTTCTAACGTGAAGGTGACCTTGTGCACAAAGGCAGGTGGATAAAGGAATTAATTTCTTTATCTTGAGTTTGGTGTGGAGTGGTTGACCTCAGCCACATCCACATTTTTGATAATTTGGGACTGTGGCTCCGAGCGCGTTACTCTACAGAGTTGGTAGTACGAGGGTTGGAAACACCGAGTTGACAAGGTAGCATTGAATTACCCAAAAATGACGGTCTCTGGCTGATGTGAGGAATTAGTGCTTGATTAGCTTTCAGTCTTTCTCCATGTTTTTAAGCTCAAGTCGGATGTAACTAAACTTTCATAAAAAGTGGTCCCAGTCTACCATCTACAATCAGCTCTGCCTTCGCATACCAATATACGGCCGTAATGTAGCACCAGAATCCTCTGGAAGTAAGAAAGCCATTCAACAGATTCCACGAAGGCTTTGAGTCGTAACGCGCTCGCTTTTGAAAAGCATCACTTGTGAGAGATGCTGTAAACCAAATGAATCATTCCGTAAAAAAAAAAGAACCAGTCAAGACGAAACAAGCAGATATTTCAAAAGCAGGAAGCCTCTATTAGCCTTCCGAAAAAAAATAAAGACTGTGGTTAACATCTCGCCACTCCAAAATTTCAAAAAGCAGCAGCGGAATAGAAAATAACGAACCACTCATTGTTGCTTTTGAGATACTACGGCGTCTTTGACGTCCTTTTTAAATGATGTACACCGTGTGTCTTCTCCCTCTCCGCTGACACGCACTGCAGCACACAGTGGAGAAAGTGTCTGCGTGGTGAACTCCTCCGTGGATGCATTGAGCGTCCCAGATTGTTGACATTCACCAGCCAGGGGAATTCTCCCTCCGCCATGTGCTGATGTAGAGACCACTAAAGATCCATAGTGAAACGCTGACAGCCGACCCTTTCCCACCACAGTCATCTTTTAAGGCCAAACCCATGTTACGCTTCAGATGAGTCAGCGCTTTTTGTAAAAAGGTGCATCTTTAAAAAAAAAAAAATTTTGAACTGTACGCTGTTTGATGGACATTTCGATCTCCTCTCGGTTTCCCTGTGCTCAGCATAGTTTGGAAAGAGAAGATGGCTTCAATTTAATGGAGTTCAGGTGAGATGCTAGCAGTCGCTCAGCTATTCTTAGAATGATCCAGTCCTCCTTTCCTTTCTCTCTTTTTTTTCTCCCTCCGTCGCTTCCTCCATCATTACTTTAACCCTTCCTCTCTTTCCTGTCACTCCTTCTCTCTCCTCCCTTCTGTCTCCTCCTCATTCCTCCTTTTCCTCCCTGAAGGATATCAAGTGATTCTGTTAACTGTCTATAGACTCGTCTTGTGTACTTTTCCACCTCTCACATCCACAGGTCTCCCCTCTTCCCTCCTTCCCTCCTTTCCTAGTCCATGGTTAAATCAATTTTGGGACTTATTTCGTATTCAAGGGAAAAGTGAAGCTGCACTCAATTTGACCCTGCTGAGTGCACAGCAAAGTATTCTTTAAACGCACAAACACAACATTTACAGAAGGCTGCATACACACACACACATACACACATACACGCACACACAGAAAATAACTATTTTTTATAAGGGTTATTAAAATAGGTTTATGGTTAATCACATTAATCATGGGATTATATATATAATCATTATTAATATTATATATATTATTTGATTTATATTTTGGCAATATATTCATTAATACAATATACATTTAACATACAGTGGTGCTGCAACTATTGAGTGGTTTTCTTCCATATGGAACAGTTCAACATTTTTCATCCAACATAACATCTTCATCCTAAATCCCTTTAACCCAATGTTCAATTTGTTTCAATTCAATGTTTAATGTTGTTTAATGTTGGTATTTTTTTGTTTGTTTGTCTGCTGTTTTTCACTGTGTCAAATTATTTATTTTTTTTTTTTTTTAAATTTTTTATTTAGTAGGTCAAAAACACAAACATAACCTCACACTTAAGCTAAAGAAAACTAATAATAATTCTATTTAAATATTAATGGAGATAATGATATACGCAATGCAAAGAGAAGAAGAGACAACATGCTGCTGTGGAGATGGAGACGATCAACAACAGTAGTTTAATAAATAAACAAAAAAATGCTCGAGAGAACATGTATGGGCGGGGGGGCCTTTTTAATTAATGTGATCTCTACGATGCCGCGCCCGCGTCGACTGGCAGGTCGCGATCGACGTGTTGAGACCCCTGATGATCAACAGTAAGTAAAAGTGAATAAGGTTTCGGTGGGGTGTGAAAGATCATTACCGGATGAACAGACCGCCTGTATGAGAATGACAGGAGTTCAGTTCAGATGTGTAAGTATTGCTCATTTTTTTGCAAGTTTTTTTTTTTTTCGTCTCGCACCAACAACACACGGATTTGAAGCTCATTCTGCATGTTAAAATAAAAAAAAAAAAAAAAAAGTTAAACCTGTAATTGAATTAACTGAGTTAACGCGTTATTTTTCACACACAGAAAATAACCGGTGTGTTTTTAACATTGCAGACGGTCGACAAGCTCCGAGAGCATCTCAACAGACACCTGCCTCGTATGGGGAAGAAGAAGATCGACTTGCTGGTTGTCAACTACGTAGCCAAACTGGTTGGTACACTGTGTGTGTGTGAGTGCGTGTGTGTGTATGTGTTGCACAGATAAGGAGCGGTTCAGGAGCTGCTTATACTCCTGCAAACCCTTTTTTTTATTTTGAGGTGCATCATTCTTGGGGGTTATGTTTATTTCATGTTTGCCCTTACTCTTTTTGGGCAAGGTTAAGTGCCACTCACAGCGTGGAAAAGGCAGCGAGTTCTCCACTTTAGTTAAATGCTCTGACGGACGGATGGATGGATGTGTGCTCTTCAGATTAGAGAGGGGTTGCTGGAAGCCATCAGGTCGCCGCTTCAGTCCTCTAAAACAAACGTGTCTCTGGTTAAGACATGTTTCCTCAACCACTCAGGGACTTTGTGTGGAGATGGGGTGGAAACACAATGTCCATCTCATATATTTATGCACACGAGTGTCACTGTAGACACCCACCGAGCGGCAGGGATCTGCATAAGCGAGTGGAAAGACGTTACCGTCTTAGCGCCCTATAGAGAGGTACTTGGTTCAGGGAAGTCAGTCTTTAGTATTCCTGGGAAGTAAATCCCTTCACAGCTAGGAGCCGCTGAAAGCAGACATAGAGCATATATCAACACAACGGTATTAAATCAGGCCAAGGGTAAGGCTGGAATTGAATAGAAAGCAGGAAGCACCACGTTCCGGGACTTTATGGAATTGCAAATGACAGAGTAAAAGAGACAAAACAAATCCCGCGTGCTCTCCGCTGGATAGGTCGGCGGCGTACGACGGGCTTATGAGTTTCTACCTGCGCCCGCCAGACTCCAAATGAAAGTAATAGAGAACGGCACGGACGTAATCATTTTTGGCATCGCCCTGCATCCTGGCAAACGCGGTTCTTATTGAATTCATTCAGACGAGTGAAAATGAAAAAGTGTCTCATCAGGGAGAGCAGGGTTTATTAAAACACCGCACACTAAAGGACCCATAAGAAACATCCTTCAGGAACGTTTTCCTCGAGTAACTCAAGATGCCAGATGTGCTTCCACATCAAGCTGACTCATGCTCTAAAAACTCAGGGAGGTACATTTCCAATGAGGGCTGACTTCCCCTCCACAAATAAAGAACATCTACCTCTGTTGTCGGTGCTTATTGAGACTAATGGCCGCGTTGACTCGGGGGAGAAGTTGAGGGTGAAATAGATTACAGCTTTTAAGAGCAAGGGAACTTCTGCTATGATAGATTACAGCTCTGCAGCGCATTATTGTCAGTTATTTATTTCTCATTCCTGTTGCTACAGACACGTGAGATGAATTTGTCTTTATAACGCAGACAATGTCTGAGCAAAGAACAACCCGCTAATAGCTGAATGGGATTACTGTTCAGGAAGACGTATGGAAATAAATTAAACAAATTGAAATAAGCTGCAATAGTCACAATTATGCAGAAAAAGGTCATTCTATACCCAAGGTTGTTCTACTTTTGACCGAGGCTCATTAAGACGCACCGCGTAACGTTACACTGGGGATAGTGTGCATGAGTTTAAATCTTTGACTTTTGTTTATATCTCTACATATTTGTTTCCCTTTTGACTCGTTTTATCTTCAGGATCCTGGATTACATAAGCAATGAGACACCTTCTATTTATAAATTTGTTCTATAGCGTGGGTCCAGAAGGCATGAAAGATTGTTCATTAAAAATGAGCTAATTACACAAACACGTCATTGTAATAAACTTATTGAAGGATGTTAAATATGTGCAGGAGAAGTTTAAAAACAGCAAAAGGGAAAAAGTGATCAGGATTATTTGTCTTTGACGGCACTTTTTTAATTTTTGGCAAGTTCGTTACATAAGTGAAGCTAATTGGATTTCCCTGATGTCGGTGGAGGACATGGGTGGAGGGTTTCCCACCGGTGTGCAGGAAGTGGAGGAGGCACATCGCCTTCCTGTTATTCTACACGTACGTGTGTGTGTGTGTGTGCTGCAGCACGTTTCACATGAGTCAAGTGCATTCACATGATCCTGTGTGCGGAAAGACGTGTTGCGAAACGATGTGGACGAGTGTGAAAGGTCTGATCGCACCGCCCTGTTGACAGTGGAAATATTATGGGAAGTGTAAAAAAAAAAAAAAAAAGAGGGAAGCGAGGAAGCCGGTCATCGAACAAGTGTTCATTTCCACATAGAAAAACATTGTTGTGGCAGAAAGATGTCGCGTTTCATTTGATTCTAATCGAGCATCTCTTTCCCGAAAGCACTAACGTGTGTGTGTGTGTGTGTGTAGCTGGAGCTCATCAGACACATGCTGGAATCCGTCTGGCTGAAGTACAAACTGGGCCCTCGTGTTTTGTGCCTGTGAGTAGCCCTCCTCGTCAGTGTGTGTTTCCTTCAATGTAATATAACGTATAAAGCACCGACTGTGTGTGTGTGTATATTCATCTTCACGCATGCGTACTCCAGACCCTCCATCCCTCCCCACTGTTTGTGTGTCCACATGAGCAAGCAAACTGTTGATTACCCTTCTTCACGTGTGCACTCACGTTACATAAAGTATGTGTGTGTGTGTGTGTGTGTGTGTGTGTGTGTGTGTTTAGCACGCAACGGGGCAGTCCAGCCGAGTGGTCTGTGTTTCACTTCATGTTTCGGATCCTGGAAGCCACGAGGGGCCTCTGCCTGCCCCTCCCTCCAGGTACCACACACACACACACACACACACACACACACACTCGCACAAACACACATATAAACCTTTAGTTACTATAATCCAGTCGGTCTCTGTCTCAGAATAACAATGTGTCTCTGCACTGAGGGACAACAGACCTGCTCCTCTTTAGCACTAATGTAACCAAAAATATGTTAAAACATTAGCATAGCACAACATTAGCATAGCACAACATTAGCATAGCACCACATTAGCATAGCGCAAAGCAGAGTGTGAATTCACTTTCAATAATTTGAATTCATTGTCCAGTGTTGGCCATATCACCAGCCCCTGTTACACACTCCCATGACTTTAGTTGCTCGTCACTTGGCAGCTCTGAGTCCTTGTCTGGCAACAAGAGGAAGAGACTCATGCCCTGGAGCAAGGCAGCAGGTTGACTCTGAGGCTGCGGGTGTTAATGCGAGTACATTGGGAGCGAAGCTGTAGAACAGCAGGCACACTGAGCCCGTGTCGTTTTTTTGTGGGATAAATATAAGATATTTAAAATGAGTGAGGTCGTCTGTGGTTTTAACCACGCGACCAGCACCTGCCGAACATCTTCCTGCTGACGACAGCGTGAAGCTCAAAGCGCCGCCGGTTCTGGGTGCACGGCCGCCGTCGACTCCCCCGTGTAGTTTTACTTCCTCACTTCCTTTGTTTGTTTTCAGAGACATCAACAGTTTCTCGCTCTTCACCTGCCCTCCCCTGCTCTCCCCAGGCTACCACACCCTGTTGGCAGTGTTCGCCGTGCGCTGCCTGCCTCATAACACCTTCCTCCAGTACGTCGATCACGGCTTCCTGCAGCTCACGGAGACCTTCGTGTCTCGGGTCATGACAGGTACAGCACACGCACACACACACACACACACACACACACACACACACACACGCAGTGACTTTCATGCACATGGGAGACGTTTTCAATCATTTCATCATCCCCCTCTCTTCAGTCCAGACTGAATGACGTCCACAACTATTGGATGGATTGCTATATCATTTTGTACAGACGTTTGTGTTCCTCTCAGGATTAGATTAGATTAGATATTCCTATATTAATATAATATAATTTCAGGATCACAGGAGCGGATGCACATTAGAGCATTAATAGAAAATACAAATAAAATACAATAACAATACTAGAATACTAAATATACAGAGAAAACAAAATAAAAAATATATACAAACATATATTTATTGTGTGTGTGTATATATATATATATATATTATTATTATTATATTTCAATATATATTTATTGTATAAATATCTATAATATATATGTATTGTGTTGTACCACCAAAAGGTCAAGATTTAAATTTGTCCCATTAAAAAAAAAAAAAAAAAAAAATCTTTGTTTAAACGTTTTCTGGCATGTTGTAATAATAAATATACAAACGCTTCGAAATCAAAATTGTAAAAGATATGATAGCAAACAACAGAATAACACAAACTTGTGTTTGTGCTCAAGGTGATAAATGCAGACCAAATTGCTCATTAAATCAGAAACCGTCTTCAGTGTTTCCACGCCTCTCGTTATTGTACCATCGGTGTCGATCAAACCGCGTTTAAAACGTGAAATCATTCATGAAGCGGGGAGCTTATTATAGGTTGTCGTTAAGGGGCACGAGGCTCTTTCTCTTTGTGTTGGTTTCTCTCCTTTGACGACGAGAGGCAAATAAATCGAGGAATGGATTCAGAGGGTGATTGAAAAAGTGAAAACATTCCACAAACGTCAAGTCAGCATTTTACTAAAATGAGGTTTGTCTGAAGCTGTGAAAAGTGCAGCCTCTAACCCTTTTTGGGAATGTTAGTTACAAATCTGGCGGCACCTCTGAATACTTATCAGCACCAGAATGTCGGCGGTGGATGAAGGATGAAAGTGATTTGTGCCGAGCTCAAGTTGATCGTCCTGGATGCTGGTTTTGTGAAACCCACTATGGTGGTCTCGGTGTGAGGGGAAGGTCTCCTGCTAACACGTTGTTCAGTGCTGTCAACTCTATCTATTTCTCTTTTTGAGTTGTCCAGTGGAAACCCCGATCCGTTAGTGGCTGGAATACTAAAGTGACCAGAGCTCAACGCACCGCACAGAGCTGCTAATGTGGCTGGTGATTTATAGTCCTTTTTACTTTCCCCTAAAACTTGCAAAACTTGATTTATTTTTTGTTAAGTGGTCAAATTATGTATTTATTATTTCTGATCCTCTCAGCATTCAGTAATATGTGTCAGCATTACCACAGATGGCTGGATGATTTACCCTGAATTACCCCCAAAAAACTCCCAAACCCACACAACCATGAGTCTCTAATGTGGAGCCTCTAATATGATCTATTTGATTAAAACGCAATTTCTTATTTAATCTTTATATTTTTCATTTTCGTTCAGTTTTTTGCATTGAGTTCATTTTTTTTCTCATTTGTTAACATCCATCAAAGAACCAGCTGGCACACTATTTGGTAGCCTCATTAAGTTTAAGAATGATTAAAAATGTCATGAATTAATTCAGAATGATTTATCAGGGTGATGTCGTGACCTCTGCACCTGCAGCAGCAGCACACGCCCCGGAGCTGCGAGCGACGTCGGCGGATGATTACGCGACTTATTATATCACGTGTGAACGTTTACCACGCCGAGTCACGAAATACGCGAGACACGCCCTCTTTTCTTTGTCATCGTTTGTGCAGAGAGGTCAGAGGTTAATGTTCCCGACCAATGGGGATTCAGTAACGTACTCAAAAACATCGACGCTGTTTATTTAGTGTGTCTGAGTGTGTGTCGTTTCTAGTCTCGGGTCTAAATGGTTTCAAACTTCATTGTGAGAGAAAAGGACGTTTCAAGTCTTCGGGTTCCTTCGCCACTTCTTCCAAGGAATTGATCAAATAAGTATTAATCTATTTAGACTTCTAGTATTTAATCCTGGACTGTGCAGATGTTAACGTTCTGCCTCATTACAAACACACACACACCGTCTCATCGAGAATTTCCCAATCTAACCAGTCTTACTTAGCTCGGTCCTTTTCAAACTGCTGGTCCATATCTCTGATTAAACTTCACATTTTGTTGTTGCATATCAACCTGGTGAGGAAAGATCCTCTTAGGAATACGAATGTCTGTACGAAGCTTTATGATAATACGACCAGAGGCTGTTTAGATGTTTCCGTCCGGACCAAAATGGTGTGCTGGCCGACTGAACTGAAAGAAAAGATGAATAATCTGGCAAGAACTCCTAATTTATCATCTGCTCGCCTTGAGAAGTCGGCTTCTGTGTTGTTGTTTATTTGCTTCCTTTATGCCGGCTAAAAGGATGTCAGAGGCCCTCTGCTCGTTTTGAATGGATGGATCTCACTGCAACACTAAACAATAGATTCTGTGAAAATGTCCTAAAGCCAAGATAAGACGGTGTTGCTGACTCAGACGTGGCTTTCCTGAGGGATCATCTGCGAAGCCTCGACTCCACACAACGCTTTCTGTTTTCTATAAAATGGAAATTTCCCTCCTTAATTCTTTGTTTTTCTACCCTGGGTAATCGACATGGGAAAAAAGATTTATAGTCGTTACAGCAAGAGATCTTGGCTTTTGTTGATTGTGTTGATTTTACATGAAGTGTCTCCAGATAAAGGAAATGGAATATTTCATCCAATATTTAATTTCAAAGGATTTTGAGCAAATTATTTCGATATACAAGTATAGAGAGTGATGTCCTCTTTTTACCTCGGTCTGTGTTTAGATTTGGACAACAGCGACGCCAACGAGAGACTGAAGTTCAGCATACTCAAGAGACTCCCTGAGGTACTTCTGTGTGTGTGTGTGTCAAACATTCAGGTTTTTATGTAGGTCCAGGAGTAGTTGAGAGGAGTCTGCCATCCAAATAATGATGATGATGATGATGATACAAAGTTGGAGGACATGGGGAACAGTAGCAGTCGGAGGCCGGAGGGAGTTTCTCGAG
The DNA here is from genome assembly GCF_029220125.1 of Pseudoliparis swirei. Classification (NCBI taxonomy): domain Eukaryota; kingdom Metazoa; phylum Chordata; class Actinopteri; order Perciformes; family Liparidae; genus Pseudoliparis; species Pseudoliparis swirei. The sequence goes on along the minus strand of NC_079397.1, from coordinate 12,568,806 downwards.
GCCGTTGTAATCCCATCTCTTAGTCATGGGGACAGTTTTGATCCTCTTTTCTCCAATGGTTCTCTCCCTGAACGTCCCACTCAGGTCCAACTAGGAGTTTGAAGTTATTCTGGTTCTCATATCCCTGAAGTCCCCCTCAAAGCACGTGTGTAACCGGCTGGTGTGTGTGTGTGTGTCCCTAACCCTTGTGTAACTTCCATTTTCCCATGTGGACAGAGTATATTTCTTCTGGAGTTAGGAATGTGTGTGTGTGTGTGTGTGCGTGTGTGTTCCGTCCGCATCGTGGTCAGAGGAATGTTGAGTGTTTAGTGTCTCTGTTCTGTTTCCTGCCCGTCAGACTTTTGTTGGGTGAGTTTGGCAGGCAGGAAAGATTTAGCAGATGCGCACACACACACACACACACCTATATCCCTAGGCTAAACCCGGCACTCCCATCACTTGTGTTATAGACATCTTTAAAGCCCATGGAGTTCCAGTAAGCCTCATATTATACTTCACACTTCTACAGTAACAAATATATAAGAGGCACACCGACTCTATGCCTTGTGCGTCTATATCGAGGTATTTTAAATCTCATCTCAACCTTATTGTCAGTCACATGCGTCGTCTCTGTTTGCTCAACAACACTGGAGAATATGGTTTCTCTAGAATCCCTCATTAGCGGTCAACTCAACAATGGCTTTGAGATCCAAGTGGAACAATATAAAAGGACAGATGTTCACTTATTCACTAAACTGTGTGTGTGTGTGTGTGTGTGTGTGTGTAGCCTATGGCGCAGAGGATCTACCATATGTGGGACCATCCTGTCAGCTCGGCTTCGATCTCCAGAGATTATGCCAGGACGCTGCTGGAGAAACGCAACAACAAGGTAACGCCGGGTGTCACACAAGCTGCAGAGAGTGACGCACACACTAAACGCACCGGCACACAACATTTGCTAATTAGCAATAAGCACAAAATACAGCTGAGGCTTGTGCGAATGGCAGTAGTTGAGCTTTAAGTACAGGATTGGATGAGCGAAGTTTTCTCATTTTTATATCTTTCATAGATTCAAACTTTGGATATTACACTGTTGGTCGGACAAGAGAAGCTTTTTTTCGTAATCCCCTTGGGCTCTGGAAACTTGTGATGGGCTATTATCACGAGTTTCTGACAGGGAGTCCTTGCAGCTCTAAAATGATTAACTTCAGAAAAAGCGTTTCTTTCTGCAATAATGGAGAAGAAAAAAGAAGAAAAGGTCCTCTTTGGCCTTCTCTATCCAACGTGACCCCCCCCCTCCCGCTTCATGACGCCATTGGCTGCTGCTTTCAGTCAGTCTCGATGGCAGATGCAAACGTATCGCGGCTGCTTAACGAGTTCAACTCCCGCCAACTTCGCGCAGAAGAGAAACCCGAGTGAGTCGACGGGACTCGTTGGGGGATTTGCTGCCGATTTGTCTCGACTGTGTGCGTCCCTGGAAACTGCGGAGCTCACGGTGGTGTTGATGTTTCGTCTTCCTCCTTCAGGGATGTGCGTTCACCAGCAGAGACAAGACCAGCTTCAGACCCGAGTTTCTGCCCCTCACCTACCTGGCAAAAATACTCTCCGACATCGAGGAACAAGGTAGTGCACAGTGTGTGTGTGTGTGTGAGCGTGGGTCTTAGATACCTTCGGAGGATTAAGACGGTTTATGTGCGCTCTCTGGAAGGAAGGAGGTGTGCGCTTGTGTCCTCTCCTCTGTAAGAAGCCGAGTCTCTCCCCAACTCCTTCTTCCTGTGTTGCAGCTCTGAACCCTTTCGAGGAGCAGGAGAACGTGGACGCCAGGTTCGTGGAGGAGACGGCGCTCAAGCAGACGCTCATACTGCTGGGCTTTGACCAAAAATGAAGCGTGTTGAGGAGGAGGAGGAGGGAGAAACGCACGAGGGGGGAAAACATTTAGTTCCAGGGAACAGTCGTCATTGTCTGGGCCTCGAGGATAAATAACGGATGGATGGATGACGGAGGGATGGAGGGCGAGAAGTGAAAGATGAATGGAGAGATTGGAAGGCAGAGCGCTCATAAACAAGCTCTGGGTGCTTGATGAAAGATTAGGACGGGACAGAGGGGCAGATGGATGGAGACGCCTCAGAGGAGGAAAAGATGGAGGTGGGGGGAGGCAGATTGGTAGAAATAGTCCCCGTGTTTTCTCTTCATAACCACGGGGCAATGTGTACAGGACCAAACATTACAGCACACGAGGAAGCGGGTCAGTCTTTGGTCCGGCGGTTTAATTCAATTCAAGAGAAACTCGCCTTTCAAATATTTATTGAAAATCAATGACTGCAGGCGGCTACTTCCACGAACTGTCGCGGCGACAATTCTCCTCCACACAACTTCTCCATTTTCTCTCATACAATTTATGGACACTGACGTCAAATACCGCAAACCGTATTTATAAATCAAAACGCTCGTTTTATCCTCTCTGTGATGCCGCTGCAGCCCATCAACTTGATTACATGCTGACAAAAGCGGTATGGACCGAGTGGCTTGATGCGGTCAGTCGGTTTGATATTCACGCTGAGTTATGCGCAGTCGTTGCTGCTGAAAGGGGCTTCGCATAACTCAGTGAGCCGACCTGGCGGATTTCAAAAGGCAGCCCAGAGGAGACGTTCCGGCGTTGGAAAGTGAATGTATGAATTAGCGTGATCTTGATAGGAACCGCACCGACTTTATGGATTTTGAGACAACCGAGTGACTGAAATATGTCGAGGATTCACCGATGCTGCCTGTCGTACGGACGATAAGGACCTGGCATCGTTTCACATGTTTTTGACACTCGCGATGGTATGATTCTTTATATTTAAGAAATATAGATATGTTTTTCAATAAAAGTCTTTAACTGTCTACATTTTGATTTCAAGTGAGTCTATTAAACCTTTAAAAGACGAAACAACACTTTCTTATTCATATAAAATAAAAATTCCACTGACATTGTCTGGTGCGACCTTTATGAAGAACAATTAGTTTTTGATCCTCTGCTACATTTGATCCTTAAAGAAGTCTAGATACCTACGACTGTAGAGTCAAAACATGAGAGGAAAATAACATCGGTAACTTTAAAGTACCGTGACTCGTACCGCCCAGTGTGGAGTCTGTCTGCCTTTTTCAAGCAAACAAGACAGGACAGGGTGAATCATAAGGCTTTGTCCACACACACACATATACATGCACACACACTCTTAAACATGTGCTTTTAATAAGGTGCCTGCAATCCTCCGTCATAACTGAGCTTGTCCATTGTGTGTGTGTCCATAATCGTCTGTACCGTGTCTGAATGTTGGCTTCCTCTGAGACTCCATGCCAGAGATGACTTGCATATCATGTTGTGCGTTCATTTGATGTACGACAACATTCCCCTGAAAGAAAATGGATTTCAAAAATCAAAAGAAGTTTGTAAGATGGATTGTAAATGATTTTGTTTCTTGGATCACGGCCATACCTTTTTTGTTTTAAAGAATGTGGTGTACAGACAAGCTTTGTGGCAACAGCTGGGCCTCGGCTCTCTGTGCGTCCGCTGAATCTCCTTTTGAACTGTGATGCACCGGAGCGCCGCTTCCATTATTGAGTTTCAGAGGAATGAGGTAATGATCTCGACTCGCTGGCAGGAAGTCAGCTCATAGATTCTCAAGAATGTGAAAGTTTTTTGGACAGACTGGGCCGTCGCACACGCTGCGTCACGTTTCGTGGGGAACACACCCGTCACGCAATAAACCCCGTTACACAATCCTTATTTCCATGTTTACAGTTATCGCAAAACAACTCTCTTCTGGGGGGAGTTTAAAATGTGAATCAAATAAATCCCGTGTGTCCTCTTCTCTCTAATGCCTCCTCCTAACTCTGTTATGCAGTCGGTGTTATGCAGCCGGCTAATAAACACAAACAGTTCGAGGCAACGTTAATCTGACAGCGCTCCTGCAGTGGATTGGACACACACACACACACACACACAAATCCGGTAAACTCTACCTGCTTCCTTCTTGAACCTGCCAAGTGGTTAGCTAAAAAATTGTGTGTATCACAAACTGAAGCTTACAGCCGGGGTTTACCTATTCGGGAGCTTATTATTTGGGAGCTTATTATTTTTTCAACGATGCTCCACTCTGAAGGCTGTTTTTGTAGTTCTCTAACTAGTGCCGATGCACCCGTTACGGCTGATTCATGCAGGTGGGAGGTGTCTCCCGAGGCGTAGCTCACTGATTATCGTGAAACCAGATGGTGTGTTGAAAGAGAAACAGAAATACAAGAGGACTATACAATAGTGCGATCTGGGATTAAAATAAACTAATGATACATTTTCGACCACAAAAACAAATCACACAGATTTGTAACCACACTTGGATGTTTATTTCCCTCCTAAACTCCAGCGTGTGTACATCATGATGCACACTGTGACACGTCGGTGGAGCGGCTCACGGGAACGGGCTTCACGTGAACACGAGCTCTCCCCTCGAGATCGGCCGACGGAACGACTTCGAGTGCATCTGGAGACGTTTCAAAGGCGAATGACTCACCAGTTACCATCTCTAAACTCCCCACCCCATCTTGTTTTTTATTTTATTGGAGGACATGATTTAACAATATGCAGACATCTCATCTGCCACGTGTCCCCTAACTTACTTTCCACTCCGACAGTATTTAGTGTTACTGAAACCACGAGGGTACACAAGCTATTGACGGCAATATCAAAAGGAAACAAAATGACTACCAGATGTAGTCCACAAGTACACTTTTACATGACACAGCAACAGTGGTATGCTGGACACCGAGGACACAAACATGGAGGAGGAGGAGGAGGAGGGAGCGGCACATAGAGTTATGTAAAGAGCAGATGGAAGATTGAGACAGAAATGAGTCAAATCACTGAAATATATTCTTCAAACTTAAATCCTCCACGGGTTTATGAACACACGGCCATTGTTTCTATATCTCCAAGGGTCTGAGCGTCGGCTTGCGGATGTGTCGCATGTTGGCCCCTGGCTGGGAGGGCTTGAAGGGGGCCTGGGCTCCGTAGGGTTTGGGCAGAGGGAGCGCGTCCGACTCGGGGATGTATGCATTCGGACGTCTTTCAGCCGTGGTGTATTCTCCATTCGGCAGCTGGTTCCACTCCTCCTCTTCAGCAAGCTGCACACACACAGTTTTCATATTTGATGAGAGACTGCGTGACCTTGGACCAAATAGTTTGAATTCCTGAAACTCAATTATGAAAATGGAATAAAACATTAATTTTTTTTAAACTTTCAGGATGATTCAAAGACGCGAGAACAGTTGAGTGAACGAGACACGAATCAGAATCAGATTCGTTTTTGTATCCATTTTTGACACGTTATGATGCGCCGATGACTTTGACACACCCACAGGATGAGAAGTGACGAATAACAACAAGCAGCATGCAAATGAACTGAGACTTCAAAGAGATGGCGACTTCCTCATGAATATGAACAGTTTATATCCGCTGGCGTGAGATCTGCACACGACACGAGGAATAATGGAGAGAGAAAAATTGCCGGACCTGGCAATAAATAAACGGGACAAAACATATTCTTCTCATCAGGTTCACGGCATTGGCCCTCACCATCTCAAATCGATTCCCGCTTCGCGTCATGCCCCCACTTCTATTTTATCGTTTGTCATTCTATCTTCTCTTTCCGTGCCCCTCGGTGCTTTAATCAATTCTTGACCAGTGGTCTTTGTGTGTGTGTGTGTTTACCCTCTCTTTCTCCTCTCGGTCTCTCTGTCTCCTCTTCTTGTCTCGGAGCATCCTCCTCCACTCCTTCTCTAACTCGGGGCATGGTGGCAGGCCCTGCTCCAGCTGCCGCTGGCACCTCTCCATCTGGGAACAGGCGGGGGGGGGGGCACAGCGAGAAGCGATCACTTTGTATTCCTCTCACTCTCCTGGCTCCACTCCATTCCGACCGCGCCCCAAAAGCAGGTGATACCATTACTAAAGTTATGCCTCTGCATTTTCTACTTCTACTAGTGGCTGCAGGCACATACTCACACACACACACACACACACACACATCAGCTGCAGGGGGGTTCTTCGGGTTATTATTACGAGGTCTCGTGAAACATTTTCATTTTTAGGGAAACCTCTCATTTTCGTCGTTTAATCTTTAATCGAGACAGACAACAGTGACACGTTCTGTTCAAACAGAACGTGTCACTGTTGTCGGTCTCGGACTGTGTCAGATATTCAAAATGTTTTGCTTAGATGACGATTTAGATGATGGCTCTTTGTCCTAGAGGCAGAATAAGTACGATTTCAAAGCGTTACACATTCCCAGATGGCCCCTCCTCGCTGGGTCGACGGCACCAGAGGCGTAGGACTAAAGAGATGCGAGGCAGCGGCGGCGGCCAGCTAGCTTATTGTAACTTCGGCCTTCTGCCTCGTCCGTTAATCACATTCAACCGGACGCCAGAAGACGGTTTCACACCTGCGTTTCTCCTTTGATAAGCAAAGACCAATCAGAGGCTGACTTACTGTTCTCTGTAGCGCGTGCAGGAGCAGACAGCGAGGGAGGTGCATCAGGTTATGCGGCTTGAATGTGAACAACATTCAAACTTTTCTTGGTTGCCATGGATATGGAATCGGTTTATGGGCTGCAGGTGCCAGCTCTTTCCTCCTCAAGATATTGTACAAATATCGATAGACGGAATTATTTTTGCCGAGCGCTGAAATAACTAGATTTGGTATCCGTGACGATATGCCAATCTGGTATTATATTATCACCATTTTAAAAAATAACAATTCAGTCCATCTTCATCTACGTATTTCAATGATATTTGATACAGGCAAGCCATCGATATAAAATAATGACTCCAGTCACGTCCCCACAGTGAGGCGTACAGCTTATTAATGTCACGCTGGTATCACGTCACTCAGAACCCATGTTTCATAATCAGTATGAGGACGGAACACGTTTATTATTCAGGATATTCATTCAGTTATTTCCACATCTATTTATTTATGTTTTTATTCACAGATCTAATGAGCCCACGCCTCCACACACACACACACACACACACACACAGTCGAAAGCCTGACTGCCAGAAGCTTCACAGACAAGATGGATTGTGGGAAATGTGAAACTGAAGCCTTTCTTTCCAAAGACTTCCCACGAACAATCAGACGATATGACCGGCTACGTCGCCCGCGTGTTGCGTTCAGTGCATTAATCGATTAGTTTATCCTTGCATGTTTGTTTCGTGTACCCCCTTGGAATTATTAACGACTATTATTTTGTCGCAGCGTTTTGCTTCCCGACTCGTTTCATCTGCAAATAAGCAGGACAAACAGGTTTGAGGTGCATGATGGGACACAATGAGAGAAAGACAGTGGGGGGGGGCTGAGGGGTGGTCGGCATCCACGACCCCGCCGTGGTTTGAGCGTCTCTGACCTGGAGCTCTCTCTCTCTGATCTCTTGTCGGAGAGACAACGCCGCGGCTTGCTTCACGGAGAGCTCAGCGGAGGCGGCCATCAGGCGGCGGTTGGTGTCCGCCACGTGAGTCCGGAGCTCGTTGAGCTGCAGACGGACGACACAAACACAGGTCGGCTGGACTCGGTTCAGGATGTGATACGCACGCGATAAAAGCCGCGGAGTTAATTGTTCAATCGACCCGATTTGATTCCGATCCGTCTCGACGCCAGACGATGACGCGGTGCATCGCGAAGCCGCCGCATTCATCCTCGTTCGTTACGTCATTACATTTCCCAAGTTACCACCATTTGGCTGTGTCGGACGCCTCCTGCCAGCTGGGCCGGCCTCCTGCCATGGCCCCCCTCCCCCATCCCCCCATCCCTCTCTCTCTACCTCCTTCTGTTTCCTGGATTGTGGAGGTCCGGATCGTGGTCCATGCCTACTACCAACTATTCATACACTCTGTCATATCCACTGAGTGTGTTTATGTCAGTCACCGGTGAATGATATGACAAGTGTCCTGGCACGCGTGTGTGTGTGTGTGTTAAACTGAGCGTTTATGTTCCGTGTGTGTGTGTGTGTGTGTGTGTGTATTGGGATCTTGCCGTCTACCTGCTTGGCCAGCGAGAGTCGGTCCTGATGGCAGTTCTCCATCTGCTCGCTCAGCGGCTTGGAGAGCCGGGTCACCTGGTCCACCAGCAGCTCATTTTCCAGCGTCTGCCTCTCGCTCTCTGCTAGACTCGCCTCCAGCTGAACGCAGAGGGGGGACACCGTGATTACCTTCGCATTGAAAATGCGGAAGGTTATGTTTTGATCGCCGTGTATTTATTTATTTGTATGTGTGCATGTTTGCGTGTTATTCGCATAAGTCAAAAAGTATTAAACCGAATCGCATGAAATTTGGTGGGATGATTGGTTATTATCCGGGGACCGTTTGATTCGATTTTGGGATGGATCGGGTCAAAGGTCAAGGTCATGAAAAGGTCAAAATATTCTTTGAATCGAATTAAATTTGGTGGGATGATTGGTTATTATCCGGGGACCATTTGATTCGATTTTGGGATCGATCGGGTCAAAGGTCAAGGTCATGAAAAGGTCAACATCTTCTTTTTATCATAGCACGGTCAATTTTTATCTAATTGGCATGCAACTAATGCCAAAATGTTCATAATTCAATGCCCAATCTTGTGATATGCGAAGGTATGCGCTCTACCCAGTGCCCATTCTAGTTATGGCCTTTGTTCATGAATTTGTGTAATAAAAAATAAAAAAAGAGAATGTAAAAATCCTGAAAATAAAACCATAATTCATGAAGTAGATGCCGTGATTGAAGAAGCGTAAATGCTCCTCCGCGACACGTGCACACACACATCAAACACCTCGTCGTGTACCTGCTCCAGCTTCTCGACCAGTTCTCCAGTCGACGGGTCTTTGCCTTCCAGCTCTTTGTAATCAACAGTCCGGTTCACGCCCTCGAGTGTCTTGTCCCTGGCTTCGGACAACTGAGAGACAAAGAAGGGGTTCAGGAGACACGCGACGCGACGGCGTGGCCGACAGAGACCGGCACCATCAGCAGAACTGTCGCCGTCATGTCGCTGTCATTGTTCTCGTGATGAAAATAATACGGTAATTTCCCACAAGAGCACACTTCACACAAACGAGTCAGCAAACAACGTGAAAAGCATCAAAGCGAGAGTCCGTCAGCGTGTTTCTGTGTTGGGAGTTCCTGGTTCTCCAGGCACTTCAGATCCTTATTGCACTGGGGATGTAAAAACAACATGTCTGACTTCTCTCGACTTCAAACAAATTAAAATCTATAACGCCACCGGATCCCTCCGAGGAAATATTCCGACATCCCTTTACGACAGCACGGGTAGACGAGGACTCAAGGATACACGAGCAAACACAAGAGAAGATGAGTTCAAATAGCGTTTAAAGACAAATGGCAGGTAGGAAGATAAGAGATGACATGAAGTGAAATGAGGGGACAGTGACAGCATTTTGCATTCAAGCAATTGTGAAACATCTGTAACTAGTGAGCGAGGGGAGGAGAGTGTGGAATGTAGTGCCGACACGATTTATTGATTTAAAGTAAGGATGAATGACATAAAAATGAACATTAAATATATTTTTCCTGTGGAGTTTTTGATCACTCGTGGCGCTGTGGACCAGTCTGTTCATGATTATGAATCTGGAAGAACAGTTTCCACAAGACATCGTAAAGAACTGGATGTTGTTTGTCCGTGCTTTGCACAAAAGAACCCAGATTTAAAATTCGAGCGTCGGACCCAAAGTTTTGAAAGATACCGAATATGTCAGGCTGAATTTTGGGGAAAAACGTGGTTAAAATGTAGAAGATGTAGAGACTATTTCCATTTGATGGAATGGTGCTGTATTTACAGCCCATACAGCAAGAGTATGAAACATGACAGCTCATTTAAGGATGAATTTTCATCTCTCAATCACACGTTACTAACTCTGCTTTCTCTCTGACTCTTTCCTTTTCTCATGGGTCATCTCATCGCGAGACGACATCATAAATATATCTATCTGCCTGGATCATCATCTCTGTCGTCTGAATTCCTGCTCCTGACTGCCGCCACTGTCCTGTTACTCCGCCCTACTGTTGACTACCCCACCCTCCTCTCCTCCCCTCCCCCATGCCCCCGATGGATCGGGATCGGATCGCGAATAATACTACTATACTACTAACTATTCATCACTCTGTATCATCATATTCATTTTAACTCTAAATCTGTCCCTCTGGTCACATGACATCTATTGTTCTGTCCATCCTGGAGAGGGATCCTCCTCTGTTGCTCTCCCATTGCCCAAAAATGAGATTTAATAATCTGTTCAGAGGATATATGGACACGCTGCGGCTGAATGCACCTGGTCAGTCTGTTTCATGCAGAGCCTTTGTTTCTAATATTTACTATTGAACATAGATTAAAGAGATACAGACTAATAAGGAGCCAAGTGCACACACACACACACACTGCAGATGGAAATGAACAATTATAAAAGTAGCTGCAGTATCTCAACAGGGAAGTTAAAGCCCATGCCCAGCGGCCCCATTGCAGCAAGATAAAGCCTGTCTCTATATAAAAACATATATAGTCGAGATAATCAAGGGAAGATGACAGGGACCATAAAAAGGACGTCAGCAGAAAATAGAAAGATGTAAAAAAAAAAGAAAGAAAGAGAGAGAAGACATGAGGAAACACGAATAGTAGCCTGGAGAGAAAGAGCCACGTTTAAGTGAGTAGAAGAAGAAGTGAGTGGACGGGCAGCGGAGAGTGAAGGGAGGAGTGAAGGAGACGAGGAGCAAACAAGTGTGTACGCGGGGGGCCGACCTGCCATGACCTGGCAGCTCCTCTCCACCCAGCCATGCGGCGCGTGTACGTGCGCGCTCCGGAGTTTATACTTGCGCTCATCCAATGTGAGGAATGATGTGCGAGACTTGAAAGAAGACGCTGCGGAACAAAGTGATGATTCCCCGCCCCCCCTTCATTAGAAGAGATTAATGAAGCCCCTGCAAGCAGACAGTGAGTCTGATTAAAACAGACTCCCGTGTTCAGTGCTCCCTCAATGTCATGTGACCCCCCCTCCCAATTTATTAGGATGACTGTCATGTGATTAACTGAGGTGTTTTGTTCAGGCTAAAGTTGCAGATGCTCCGAGAGGCAGACGAACGCATCCGAGAGCGGCGGAGATGAGAGCGGAGCAGATGTACTCTGAGAGAGACCCCGATAAAAGGCTGACAGAGGGGGGAAGATGAAGTGAAGACGAGCAAAGGAAAGACAGCAGGAAGTCGAGAGTGACGAAAAGGAGGGTAAGATCGAATGTGACAGTCGACAAGAAAGACGGAATCAGAGGGAGACGAGAGATGCGGGGAAACAGGAAGTGGGGCTGACCAGCAGGGACAGAGGTCATCTGCGGAGTTCACAGAGGAAGTGACTTTGACAACAGACGCTCGTTCCCGGGGCAGAGAGTCGAATGCGTGAATTAAACTAAATGTGTGTAGTAACACACGGCACACTGAATGTTTTATTCTCCACACTGTTTTTCTGTCAGGAAATATCTAATAGTGTTTTATCATTTTCCCATTCATTAAAAGAGCCAAAAAGGGCCCAAAGGGCGAAAACAACAGTGTTTGGACATTTGTGTAAATAGTGCAGAAGCCTCGGGCTCACAGTGCCGGAATTTAAATAATATTACAAAATGTTTTCTCAATTCAGATTTTTCCTCAATCAAATTACCAGTGCTAACATTATAAAAAATGATAAAAAAGAAATCTTGTGCCGAGTCAGCTAAAGCCGACCGCTCGGGAAACAATGAACAAGTCAGTGGGAAGAAAAGTTTGCCGATTTTGAGAAGTTCCGATTTATTTCCAGGCTTGAAATGCAGATGAACTTCTCAGACGACGTTGGAATCTGCAACAGCCATCTGTGTGTGCCCCGTCGTCACTTTTTAGTCTGACTGATCTGTGTTCCAACATCATTGGTAAGCACTTGGAGCTCGCTAAACACTCCGTGATGGATGGGATCCAAGCGCGCCTCTGTCACTCTCCTTCCCCTCTCTTCGATCTCTCCTTCGCCCTCCGTGTCGTGCCCTCGCTCTTAGCATTTTAACACCCGTCCTCCTCCCTCAGTGCGTTCGCGCTGATGTTTGTCTTCCTCTTCCTCCTCGTCTGCCTCTGTGTCGGCGCCTCTTTTTACCTGCCCCGCCTCTCTTGTTTTCTTCATCTGACTGTCACAAATAATTGCGGCTTTCTCAGCTCATCTCCGCGCGCGTGACAGCATCCACGCAGAATGCAATTTGCATAGGATTTGCATAATTTACGCTCAGTTTAGGGCTTTAGCATGATGGCTTTCTAAGCCGCATAATTGATAGCACACTGCATGCCTAACAGTATCATAATAACGATACATAATAACCGTATTTACGTGCAATTTTTGAAGAATTAGGCTACAAAGTTGCTCGCAATTAAAAGGGATGAAAGACAAAGGGACAGATCAGTAAAGCAGAAAGGTTAGCGGAGGAAACCCGGGGGTAAAGCATAATAAGGTTATGTAAGGTTAATTGGCAGAACATGTGAGCAGAGGAGCTTTCATAATCCCCCAAATGATAAATAAATTACAATCAGTTTGAAAATGTGCATCTTAAACTTGGCTTCGACATAACTTTTTTGACAGCAGGTCACATAATATCAGAAACACGGGTAACATTAGCGAAGAAAACTCCATCACAACCTTCGTGATGAATAAAAACGTCAAATCAATAAGAGCAAAAAACATACGGTCAGATAAGGCAACTGAGATAAACGGAAGAAATAGATACTGAAAAGTTGAGTTGAAAATGATCTTGTGGTAAAGAAGAGATTTGGATTTGGCCTGAATTCCTTGCACAGTGTTAAAGACCTCTGACAACAAAAGCCCCGACTTCCTCCTCTCTCTCCCCGGGCTGCAGGAAGAGGACCTCAGGCTCTACAGGCGCAGGAGACGTTAGGAGAAAGATACCTCTGGGCCAGACTGCATGACCTGAAATGATTGCATATGATTTGGAGCTCAACTCATGTGTCAAATAATAAAATAAAAGTTTTTACGTCTGAAAAAGCCAGTGCAACGATTCCATATAAACGTGGCGGATTTTCAACTCTCGTGACAAACATGTGGGACGCATCCCGACGGGTCTGAAGACACGGCCGAGCGCGCCGGATCCACGCGAGTCACCGATACACGTTCAAGTGTTGTAGCGTGGAGTTTCACGAAGCCGCCAGTCTAGAAACGGTATTATGAGCCCTTTCTGCATTTATCTCTCACTTACGTCTCTCGCGTGCAACGTACACACATCTATCAAGAAGACCTGGTTTACCGGTGGCATTCCCCACGGTAAAGAGTTCAAGAGAGGTCAGACAAAGATTTAAGAGAGGGGACGGACTAACAGCATCCTCACTGTGCCAGAGGGAGAGTGCAGTCTGACATCAGCCTCCGCCCATTATAAATCCTACTCCATCTGCGTGTTGGAGATGTTGACGTATCGTAAACAAGTAGCACATTCAGAATCCGACATCAACCTCTGTTTACTTGTCCGTCGATTACAATTCCTCACAGCAAATGAAAGCATCAGAGTATATTGAACTTCAATAGTGTCACAGATGGCCCGATCAATCGTTGTCAAAATTCCCCATCAAAGGGAGGGGAGGGGGGTGGGGGGGGGTCCGTCTGCAATGAGCAGATAAACTGGTCACAGATGAATACAAACACACAATATATACATGTATATATACATATATATACATGTATATACATACATATATATACAGGACTGTCTCAGAAAATTAGAATATTGTGATAAAGTTCTTTATTTTCTGTAATGCAATTAAAAAAACAAAAATGTCATGCATTCTGGATTCATTACAAATCAACTGAAATATTGCAAGCCTTTTATTCTTTTAATATTGCTGATTATGGCTTACAGTTTAAGAAAACTCTAAAATCCTATCTCATAAAATTTTAATATTTCCTCAGACCAAGTAAAAAAAAAGATTTATAACAGCTGAGTGTTTGTCAAGGCTCAGGAAACCCTTGCAGGTGTTTCGAGTTAATTAGACAATTCAAGTGATTTGTTTAATACCCTACTAGTATACTTTTTCATGATATTCTAATATTTAGAGATAGGATATTTGAGTTTTCTTAAGCTGTAAGCCATAATCAGCAATAAATCAGAATAAAAGGCTTGCAATATTTCAGTTGATTTGTAATGAATCCAGAATGCATGACATTTTTGTTTTTTTAATTGCATTACAGAAAATAAAGAACTTCATCACAATATTCTAATTTTCTGAGACAGTCCTGTATATATACATGTATATATATACATATATATATATATATATATATATATATATAATAAATTGACAGCAAGGCAGTGGCATGGAAATTGAATTCGCATATAGAATGAATTCACAAGGAGGATGAATTGATTCTCCCGCAATGAGAGATTCTCTTCCTGCACCCAGCGGAGGTAGACCGGCTGCGTGAGGATTTAGAAAATGATTTGCAAAAGGGAGATGGAGCAACGTGGAATGTGCGGATGGCTGATTGGCAGGCGGAGGCGCTGATTCGCTGATCAGGGAAGCAACTGTTGATCGTTAAAGAGACTTCCAGAAGTTGCGCAAGACGAGGAGTCTGCGGCCACGCGAGCATGTTGTCAATTTAATTGGCTACACGCACACAATATTAGTTGAGATACTCAAAACAACTGATGACAAACCTCGTGGTGGAGGTGAAGTGGGGGGGGGGGGGGATCATCAAAGCCAGTAGGATTATGCATTTCTGAGAAAAGGTGTGTGGCAATCTACTCCATAGCGCATGAGAAATCTCAGTCTGGACCACAGTGATAGAGAAGAAATAAGGAATGTTCCGTATTTTCAGCCAAATGCGAGGTCGGTTATCAGTCAGAAAAGAATGTGTGAAAAGGGGAAGGGGAGGTTGGAGGGGACTTTCGAGTGAAATAAATAACCGGTCGGACGAATGGAAAGCGTTGAGAAACTAAAGATGAGTGAAAGGATGTCACGGACGAGGCCCGTCGTCAAGCGATAAACGGCAGAAGGAGCAAACAGATGGAGGGAAGGGGAAGAGCTGCAGATGGTGAGTTCTGTTCCAACACCGCCTTCATCCAAAAGAGCACAAGACTCAGATCAGTCAGGTCCAGCAGCCAGTACAAACCAGTCCCTCTCATCCCGAACAGCAACACACCCAATGTGTGTGTGTGTGTGTGTGTGTGTGTGTGTGTCTCTCTCTCTCCTTCCAGGCGTCTGCCTCTCTTGATATTGCAAAGTTGCTCGTGTTTTTAGGTTATTTATTCACGTGTGTCTGTGAAACGTTTGCAGTGTCGGGTTGTTTGGGTTTTTCCCCTTCTGGTTTAGATCTTCATCTCCTCCCTGCATGTCTGGCCGGAGAGTTTTTATTTGTTTGTTTTTTAAACACACATTACGTAAGAGGCGCCCGGTCATGTTGAGCAAACCCCAAACAACAATGTGATGCTCGCAGTCTGAAGTAAAGTTCATCTGGAGTATGGTCAAAAGAAATACTCCTGCTAGTAATCACTGTAAGCAACGTGGAATATGAACATTGAGTCGGTTCATTATATTAAAATGGAAGCCCTCCATCACAATATATTTACAAGAGTAATATAAAAGTCTCATTACAAGGACCGGCTCAGAAAGTACTTCAAAACAGAGATCAGCTCATTAGTGGAGCTCTAAGGGATTTGTCTGCTGTCTGCGTGTCTTGTGTTGTCTTGATGAGTTCATGCATAGCTGTTCTTTCTGGAGTTCCACTCACTTGACTAGGATACACACACACACACACACACACACACAGTTGAACAAGCGTCTGCAACACCAGAGATGCATACAACTCTCCTCCACACACAACCATCTTCTCCCTAAGATCCTATGAGGACTCCCACTGACATCACATAAATGTCTGTGTGGTTTTTTACACACACACACGTAGCTGGACAATGGCCTGTACAGAATTTGCCAGAAGATTCCAGAGAAACTCTTTGCACACACACACACACACACTCTTTGATCATCTGATTACGCCGGAAGGAACTAATTGCTCCACTGCCTCCAAATAGGATTTTGAATCCCCTGAGCTCTGCCACATGGTGATGAAGTCAAGCTGTGATTGGACACCGGGGAGATCTGCGCAGATGCATGGTTATATGAGCAAATGCACTTTAGACGAGATGAAGGGGACCTGCGATAAAATATGAAGACGAGCTGCAATGTGCAACGCTCGTCCAACACAATGAAAAACCGTCACGCCTGTTCAGGACCACAGAGCAGTGTTTATGTGTGTGTGTGTGTGTACTAGGGTATGCAGGTATGTGCATATACATATGTGTGCAGCTTTTTGCATGTCTACCCGTATTTATATATATATTATTTATTTAAATTTTTTTTGTATTTTTTGTATGGTTTTTGTAGCATTGTACGTCTTTTCTTTTGCATGAGCATATCTCGAAAACCAATAAAAGATTCGATTTTTGTTTTCTTCAATTAAAATGTTTAAAAGCACCTAACAGTGTTTTCACTTCTGGAGAGAAGACAAAGGAGAGGTAGGCGTTGGGCGACTGTCACCGGCACACTGTCGCCACTGTTCGCTCGACAGAAATTATATTATGAATGATTTCTAGGGAACACGTATATTGCTCCTACTCAGCCATTTCTACACGGCATAACTTTCCTCCCCCAACTTTTTCCAAATTAGATTGCAGTTCTGAAGGTTTAGTGGATTAGTTTTATGCTCTTATCTGTATGTAACCTGCAGACTTGATTTAGTTTGGGCTGTGTGTCTGTTAATATCCGTTGATGGATGTGTGTGAATGTGTGGGTTTCATGTCGGTATACATGCATGCTTTATCCCCACCTCTATCTGCAGAGTGGTGATCTCTCCCTCCAGACGTTTCTTGAGTGGCACCTCCTTCTTCTTCAGGTCGGTCTGTCTCCTCTCCTCCTGAACCTCTAACTGTAAGTCCCTCATCTCCTTCTCCAGGGACTCCAGTGTCATGGTTCCTTTGGTGATGGCGGCCTCCTGGACATCCACCTTTTTATAGTAGTTGAATAACACCTCGTCGTGCTCTAGGAGATGGACGCCACTGGAAGCGACACACACACACACACACACACACACACACACACACACACCCATGGGACATAAACATTATTTGATATATTTAGTTTAGATCCCGTAGTTAAATTCAGGCAACATTATGGAAGTTCCAAACCATGAACATACAGAAAGTTGCGCCGCTGTACGGCCGTTTCATGGTTCCTGTTTATTTCCAGAAGGGCCTTCTCCTGGAGGCTGATTGTTTGAGTGAGTTTCATCAGCTCCAGTTGGTTGTCTTCATACTCCTGACTGACCTGACGGGGCTTCCAGGCAAACTGGAAGATGGAAACATAAATAAAGAATAGTGTGACAAGGGCACTTAGCGTGGGATGCTTTCGAATTTCATTTTGATTGGTTGAACTTGCACCGCACACATCTCAAGAAACCGTTATCACCATGGATACAGATGCCCTAACTAAAAAAAGAGACAACTTTTGTTATTCCTGAAAGAACAATCAAGAGTTATGAGGCATGTTAAAACATCAAACTTCAACAGAAGACAACATAAATGTTCACAAACTGTTGTAAACTATAAACTGTTCAAGGCTCACCGTTTAAGACGAGTATAAAAGACAGAGAGATAAATACCAGGGAAACTGGATGGGGCTTTGCCTCCTTAACATTTCTCGAAGGGCTCATTAAATCTTGTTTAAGACCAAAAAGTACAGCTTTGTCTCTTTAGCTCTGTCCAACCCCCCCCCGATAACATTTTTCTTAATAACATATCAATTAACAGAATTAAACTGCCAAATGAATGCAACTATCTTACGCCACAGTGTGTTTTGACTGGTCTCATCTGCGTGAGTGTGTGTGTGTGTGTGTGTGCATGGACCTTGGAGATGTCATTGTGCAGTTTGTCCCTTATTTTGGAGCTATTAGAGTTCTTCATTCGGGCCTTTGTGAGTGATCTGGAATGGACACACGTCAACGCACACACAAATAAAAAAGATCAGAAACAGTACACACAATAAAAAGGATGCAGACAGAGCTTCACTGATGATTACCAACAAATCCACCGGTCAAGAAAAGTTCGAATAACAAGCTGAACCATATAACCTTTACAGACACAGCATTTGTTGCATTGCTATTCGGAGTACATGTGGATTCCTCAGCCCTCGTCTCTGCATTGGTCGGTATTATTTGACTGGACTTCCTCGACACGTACACACCGGTCCTTGTTGATGACAATGCTGCGCTGGATCTCGGTTTCATTTCCCAGCACTTTCACCTGCTCCCTCAGCTCCGCGATGGACTGCGAGGCGATCTGCTTCAGGTTGACGTACTTCTCCTTCTCCTCCGTGATCATGTTGCCCAGCTTACAGTACTGCACAACTCTAAAAGGGAGAAAACACTGATTAGCAATGAGATCATTCTTCATCTGGATTTCAAGACATGGCTCCGATCCAGAGCAGGTGTTGGATCATTTGCATTTACCGAGTCAGCTGTAAAACACTTTGAGTTTATTCTCTTCGTGTAGCATCTCGATACCTACTCCAGAATTTATATAAGATGTAGAGAGTATAGCCCTTGCCAAGTTGTCAAAGGCCAACTCAACTCACTCAGGGCAGCAGTGGCTCAGTCCTTGGGGACCCGAGGGTCACCGGTTCAACCCCGTGTATGGACTGCGGACTGGCAGCTGGAGAGGTGCCAGTGTGTCTCTTGAGCAAAGCACCGAACCCCAAACAGCTCGAGCCTCGCATCGAGAAACTTT
Source organism: Pseudoliparis swirei (assembly GCF_029220125.1). NCBI lineage: Eukaryota > Metazoa > Chordata > Actinopteri > Perciformes > Liparidae > Pseudoliparis > Pseudoliparis swirei. The sequence continues at coordinate 12,549,970 of NC_079397.1, read as the reverse complement.
AAATCTGTCATAATGTGACTCGCTGATCATTCGTGATGAAGAGAAATGGGACTTTTGTGTATATTCATCATACTTTAGATGAGATGGTATGACGCTAAGTGATATTAAGATGGCGCCAGGATGATTATTATTAAGTCACATTGTTGTCCACATTGACTAACTTTTATTTTTAAGCACGCCGAGACCTGAAGCCCATAAAAACAGAAAAGCAGCAATATCTGTGCAACATGTAACACAACATTGTAACGTAACACAATATTTTATTATCTTCCTGCCTTGTTTTTGCTCGACTAGTTTGAAGGGCGGATCCATATCAGACTGAGAGTCGGCTGTTGTTCTGGGTGGTGCGTAAATGCCTCAGACTGTTTCTGAACACTGAAGGATGACTAATAAGTAGTTAGGTCTTTCTACCATGACAACATGTGCAGATGTTTGAATTAATTGTGATCCCAGCTGTTGCACAGATCAGAGGAGCCAAACAAATAACCAGGGATTACATTTTCAGTCCCATCAATATACTCTAGGAATTGAATTGGTAAACACCATGTAGACATTGTGCAGGTGCTAGTTGGCCCTGGATGCAGGAACACGCTTCATCAAATGAGACACAGACAGGCACCACTGAGACACACACACACACACACACACACACACTTTCTAGTTGTTCAGACACTTTCTGGGGTCATTCTGAGTTGCAATCGTCTTGTAGCTCTGTGTGTCGGACATGGAAACGAGAAGAGAAAACAACAGTGACACCTGCGCTGCAGCATCGTGTTCAGCTTGCCGTGGTCCATGATGATGAGGTCCTTTTCTCGCAGCTCCTGCTGGATGTGCTGGTTCAGCTGCTGTGGATAGAGTTACACAGGTAAAACCACAGTATCATCACTTCTGTGTGGGCGTGTTTACGAGTCTGTGCGTGTGTGTGTGTGTGTGTGTGTTGTGCTCACAAACTTCAACCTTCAAATCAGATTTGTGAGTGTACATTTCTCAGTATAGATCTCATTTTCCCGACACTTTGAAGACATAAACAAAAGCAGCGGGCCGAGCTGTCCTGGTTAAATTGTACCAGGCATACTGTTTTAGAAAAGTAGCTCGTTTTGAATTCAGTAGATGGGAAAAATAGCGCAGCAAGAGTTATTTCCGACAGAAAATGTCCCCCAGTTAGACTCTTCAATTTCGCAGAACTAAAATTGCCTAGTCCCTCTCTCTCTTTTCAAATCATGTTGAAATGATCACATCATAGTGACAGTAATATTGTAAGGAAAGTAGAGACATATTCACTCTTTAAAATTGTGTTTTTGTCATTTTTCGATCACATTCTTTCATAATATATGAACCTGCTTTTAGTTTCCCTTTGATGTGTTGAGGTGAAATACATATGCTGGTGTCTGCGAAGGTTATTTAAGGGCACTAATAATGAAATGAAAACCTGATTGAAATTAAATAGTGTGTGTGTGTTTGTTTGTGTGTGTGTGTGCGCGTGTGTTTGTGTTTGTATTGCACCTCAGCTCGAACCAGTTCCCGGTGCTTCTGGCCCCTCTCTTCCACTTTGATCTGGGTCAGACATCTGAGGTTATGGAGTTCTTGTCGGAGGCAGTTTGACTCCCTCAGCAGCCCTTGAATCATACCGTACTGCTGCATCTTCTGGCTCTCCTCCTCAGCATCTGATAGCTGGGTGAGAACACATTTAACATTGTTTTCCGTGGAAAAATCCATCAATTTGAGTGCAATGGAAGGGTTTCTGACAGCAGAATTGGACCGCAGAGTGGATTAAAAGTCCTTTACTACAAGGAAGAATCAGAAACAGTTTTGATGGATATTGAACTTCTCTGTGTAAAGTTCATACCTTTCCCCAAATGGATCGTTAAAGTTTTTGCCTAACTACGTGACAGGACAAGATAGAAATGCTATGGGAAAAATATGTTTTGCCTTTAAACTCTTAAGATGTATATATACACATAACTGAGTAGAAACAACACTTTGCTATCAGTTTCATTGCAGGCTCGACAAAGATATTTTGGTTATGAGGGCTACTGCAGTAAATTGCATTACATTTTACAGCCGCTGATGATAATGTGTCCTCCCACGCATGCTCGCTGACCCACCTGCTTTTCAAAGCTGACTCTGAGAGCATCCACATCTTTCTGGAGCTCCATCCTCTGATGAATACCGGCATCTTTGGAAACAGCATCGAGCTAGAAATTCAAATCAGTATCAAAAGTCTGTTCAAATAATAGTGTGTGTGCGAGCAGAGCGGACATGTTGTAAATGTCAGACCGTGAATCTGAGTAAAAAGATACACACATGTGTTATCATTCACTTCCCTGGTTGTACATGAGTCCATCAGACTTTGCATACTGAGGAAGAAAAGACCACGGTCCAGTGCGAAATTACAAAACTCAAAATCAAATTCAGTCAGTGCATATTTTATCCCACATTAAACATTGATTGTAAAATAATTAATACCATATATCAGAGGCTGTCTGAGGTCTTTTTGATAGCCGTTGAATGCAATGACACTTGACGAATTAAAAATGAATGTCTCCAGGCGTTGGGATTGCCCCTCTGTGCAGGGTTGCCAGGACTCCTGTTGAGTGTTAAGAGCTACACTACTTCATATTTAAAAGGAGTTCGTCCCTCGGAGAGGAAGAAGCCGACTGAATTAGTAAGTTCAAAGCCGGGGCAGGCAGTGTATTTCTGCCGTCATTGGGGAAAGAATTCCACAATGACCTTTCAGAATATTGTAATTCAAGTGGTCGGAGAAAACAGGAGATTTCAGGGGCTCCTCTTTGCTCTGTGTTCAGGTGCTGGGGAATCTAGTCCTGGACAGGAGATGTGGCTCATGCACATCTCTTTGATGGAAGCCAAATTCAACAGCAGAACATCCTGCAGGCAACATTGCCATTCCAGCATTGGCAACTGACTTCTGTATATTTCAAAGCAACTTACTTATCAAAAAGAGAGACATTATCTTTTTAACGATGGAGACAAAATGTTGCTCAAAGCTTAGCCGCCCCCGTGTGCTAGCCTCACGGCTACATTAGTTCAGGCAGTGACTCAGGGCAAGCATCATTTCTCTCCATCTCTAATAGTAAACTATTAGCCTTCTGCAGGAGGTCTTTTCTCTCCATCTCTAAAATGCTTCGCTGATATCACAGCATGTCATGCCAGAGGGTTATTTATCATAATTGTATAACCATATCAGATATCATGCGTTGTAAACTCTAGATTACAACCTTGTGGAAATATCAAAGCCACCAGTCACATTCTATTTGAGAAAGATTTGTCAAATGTATTGGTCAAACGCCGTCGAATCCAAATCAAATGAAGAGTCATTATTGGCAGGTTTGAAGTACATTAATGCATTGTTGTAAAACTGCTTTGTTTTCAATGTCTCCTCAATGCATTCCCTGAAGTGTCGTTGGGATTTCCTTTCATATTGTTATGTACCCGTGATATTTGCTGACGCATTTCCCATGACTCTCCCTCTCCTCCTCTTCTCTCTTATTTCTCCTTCAAAACTGTGCGCATCAGTAAAATTACAGGACGTTGAAGAAAAAAAAGAAAAGATGCTTCTGGTGTAATGGAGATTTAATGTGCTGATTACTGGCACCGTGACATCTACACTACAATGTTTCCCACACCTGCGTTTCTGCCAAAACCCGTAAAAACATAATGCCTCGAACCAGGAAGAGTGTGTTTTAACATTGTGAGGTTAACTGTTTAACTAAAATGCCAGATTACTCATGAATACTCCAATTGCTTCAAATCTGAGCAGATTATTTCCTCAATAACAATTGAAAGTAACAATGTGCAGGTCACCTGTGCCTGTAAGTCCTTGGAGACCGACTGCGTGTGCTCCAGCTGCTCGCTGGCCATGGTCAACGCCTGCTCCGTCCTCTTGAGGGCTTGAAATTGCCTGATGAGACACACAGGCACATTTGAAATATTTATCATTTCCATAAGGCTTTGACTGAAAAAAGTGAAAATTTGGCTCATTATGTTCATATTAATATGCAGAGAAAAGGTCCGTGAAGAGTACAGCCCCACTGGAAACTAAAAGCACAAGCTCTCCGCCTGAATGTCCAAAACATATGAACGAACACACATATTTACTGTTTATTTTAGGTTTACCGGCGTAGGTGTTATTCATGTTATGCATTGAAAATGCGGAAGGTAATGTTTTGATCGCCGTGTATTTGTATGCGTGCGTGCGTGTTATTCGCATAACTCAAAAAGTATTAAACCGAATCGCATGAAATTTGGTGGGATGATTGGTTATTATCCGGGGACCATTTGCTTAGATTTTGGGATCGATCGGGTCAAAGGTCAAGGTCATGAAAAAGTTCAAAATCTTCTTGAATCGCATGAAATTTGGTGGGATGATTGGTTATTATCCCGGGACCATTTGATTCGATTTTGGGATCGATCGGGTCAAAGGTCAAGGTCATGAAAAGGTAAAAATCTTCTTTTTACCATATCCAATTGGCATGCAACTAATGCCAAAATGTTCATAATTCAATGCCCAATCTTGTGATATGCGACGGTATGCGCTCTACCGAGTGCCCGTTCTAGTTCACGTGTGCGATGGAGCTCAGCTCGACATCGGTCCGTACCTATTCGTCTCCTTGAGCCGCACGGAGTGGCTCTCGTACAGGTGCTTCCTGTCGCACATGACGCTCTGCAACTTCATCTCCAGGATTCCTCTGGCGGTGGAAACACAACGATGTGCGTGAAGAGACACAGCGGAAGCCTCTCTTGCAACACTAAAGCTCCGTGGCTGCACGGTGTGAGGCGTTTGTACCTGTTGCCCACGAGTTCAGCCTCATCCTCTCTGCTGACTTCCTGCTCTTTCAACAGCTGTCGGCATTCCTTCTGACTGGCATCTATTTGGGCCCTGAGACCCTCCAGCTCCCCATTCAGCTCCTTCTTCTTCGACCTCAGAGATCGGTTTCGCTCGTCCACCTCCTTCACGTGCTGCTCCGCTTGTGTTACCTCTGTATTTAGTGCTTCCATCTTCTTCCTGGCAGATCTAGTGTGTTTAGGAGGGCAAGTGTAAGACCAAGAGAAGTTTATTACTCTTCGCTTGCATATCTTATCAATTATTTAATATGCACCCCCAAGTACCCTTCAGCTTTGTGAATTTCAAATTACAAGTCCCAGCTCAAACAGGGAGTTCCAACGCATCACTTGCAAGCCAAATATTAATTTGAAATTAGCATAAAAGAGACTGCAGTGTGCCAGAGGAATCCTTCTCTGGTGATGAAGGGGATTTTGAATGCGCCTGCACTTGAATGAAAAAAAAATAATGATGTCCGATGCTTGTCGGACAAAAATACAAAAATGATTAGAGGGATTGACACTTTTAAATTGTCAAGAAGAATTCGACTAAAATAGTTTTATTTTTTCCAGTTCCTCATGGACTGAAACAAACCTTTTAGCGGAGTTGCAAAGCATCAAAAAGAGTGGCTGTAAAGATATGTTAGAGAGGGGAAACAGAAACAGGACAAACCAGGGAACGTGATGCATCCTGCAGGAAAGTAAATGATATTCAGCTTCAGTTTGTTTCATCTGTTACATTTCTGAAGTTTACACTGGGCAAACACAATTGCCCTCTCCAAGTGGAACATTACAGCTCTTTTGTGTACAGGAGATGAAGGGAAGGAGCTAGATTATAGAAGGATTTGAGTCAACTGACAGGAAGTGACTTACTTTTTTAATTATGACTGCTGTCTCTTCTTCCCAGTGTTGTCTCACTGAAGCACCCTCACTGGCTCATTTGTATTCCTAAACGTATCAAGAATATTAAGGGGCGACATGTACTTACTCCTTCTTAGAGCGTTTCCTTTCCATCTCCTTAAAAATCTGGTTGGGGATGCTGATCAGCCGGGCTTTCTCAGCCTTGTTAGAGACAAACACATTAATGGTATGTTGTAAACTGTGTCCACTAACAAACACACACACACACACACGCACACAGAGTATTAAACACAGACCTCTTTGAGCTCGATGCTCTGCGTCTCGTCTTCCAGCTCTTTCTGCTCTTTCAATATCTCCATTTCATGGGTTTCCACATCTTCTGTCAGACTTCTGTGCGTGGAGTGAGGGACAGATACACACAGAAAGGAACCCGAGTTATCTGAATAATCGTGATTGACACCCACTAAAACATTCAGCTGCACTGCTTCTTGTTATTGAAATGGACAACATGAAAACGCTGAATGAAACTTAAAAGACGGACGCGCAAAAAGACGATGTTGTGAAGAGCGCCACGAACGATGTTAGTGACTATGTACAAATCTGCAGGGCAACGTGAGAAAAATACCTGACTTCCTGTTGTCTCTGGTAAACATCTTTCTTCAGATCCTCATATTTGTCCTGCAGGGTCTTTGTTCTGCTCTCCAGCTCCTGGAGGACCCAGCAGCAAGATGGACATTAGATCACATATCAATAATATCAGGTCTATGATGAGAGTTTAATTGAGCGCAGGCTACAGGCTTGTACATAACATAGATTGCACATAACATAGTCCATTCCAACAGCTTTTGCTCTGAACATGGATTTGTGCTTTCATGTGACGAAAGATATCGCCAAGTCCTTCTGATGTTTCAGCTGTAAATCTCCTTTTCAGTGCTGTGAATAGTTCTAGTTTGATGTCCAAAAGCATGAACGTAAACAACTAACCAGCTGCTTTTTATTCAACTAAATGAATTGAATGCACTTTAAAGCTAGTTTCTAGTTTTTTTCTGCAGTATTCATCTAAATACAGCAAAACAAATAGAAATATATGTGAGGAATCTGTAATGAAACGCATAGCTTATTAATAATGCTTGACACGTTCCTATTTGTCATAGAATTAATATCACACTTAATGTAATCGCCCCAATATAGCGTATTGTTTTAACAACACGAGAATAAATTGCCCAAACGGTGCTAGTAAAGGCAGCAGCTTCTGCTATTAAAATAAACTGAGGAAATCTTTGCATTTACACACTTGGGATTTACATTTTGGGATTTGCTCGTGAGGCCTGGTGCTGTGCGTGTCCACCGTGGTAATGCATTGCTTTTGCTCGCAGAATTCTGCCACTCAATAATTCATTTTGAGCAGTCAAAATGCTGCAACTGGTTTACTGCAATACCGGCTCCCCGGAGAGTAAAAAAAAAAATCTATTTTTCGAAGCTTTAAAATGCAACTCTTACTGCAACCCTCACACAAGGACACACGGGTATGTCTGTCTTCTTTCTTTCTGTTCTGTCCCTTAAAGGTTGCTCAAGGGCATTGTAGTTTTTAATAACAATGGGAAAGATACCATCCAGATGCAGGAAGGCAGACTTGTAGTATATTTCAAAAAGTTGTGTTTTTTTGTTTTCAGTAATTAAACAGTAGTTCCATAACAGAACCCCCAAAAGTATTACAAATCCCAAAGTTAATTAAAGCTGAGGAATTGATTCAACAAGCCAAGGGCGTAGGTTGTGTTTCCACAATTGTGGGGACACAAGTATCACAAATAGTCAGCGGGAGGTCTGGGGGAAGAAAAATCTCAGCATCATGATTTTGCACCTTCTTTTGCCGTAAGCGGCAGAGGGAACACGATTTTGATGATTATATAATTGTAATGTAATGCTCCTCGAGACTCAGAGCCTCATGTTAGGATTCTAAAGACGTTAAGTGGCAGTGAATAAACAGCGACGGTCGCTTTTCTTGCTCAAAGTGCACTGCATTGTGGGAGACTTCTGATACAAGTCATACAGTATTAATAAACTTGACAGCATAATACAGAGTATATGCATCAAGAAGATACTGGGGTTCTAGTATGATATGTAAATTACTCTTTTGTTTATGTGTTGCTTTTAATACAATATGCAGATAATCATGTATATTATAAGACAGTGTTAGGTTTCTGACATGTATATACTGTATCTCTTTGTGTTGGATTGGAGCAACACAAAGATATATATACAGGAAGAGTCCAGACACTAGCCTATTTTTGGGATCTGACATCTGAATATTGTTATGCGTTTTGCTGCATCAGTCGCATTTGTGGATGATTACCAGCAAAAACTAAATTAAAAACCTCTCTTCAGCCATAACAAGCATTAAAGCTCTTAGAAACTTCTATACTGTCATTTTGTCTGATTGGGAGATTGTACAATTAAAAATGTCAGCTTCAAATGGCCTCAAAACAGTCGAATGGCAGGTCCTCCCATCGAGGCACTGAGCCTGGACGGAGGCTGGAAGTAAAACTCATATCTATTCTCTCTGCAGACCGTTGTTGCCGTAGTAATAAACTACACCTGGATGGTGCAATGATGTACTTACTGCAGGTTTCGGCTGAATCTCATTCTCCTTCTCCAGATACTGCTTCTCTTCCCAGAGCCTGCAGAGGGGTGAGGTGGGGTTAGGGGGAGAGGACATAAATTAGAAACAAATGACATGTTTCAGTTCCTGTTTAAACAGAAAAAGGGATGCAATGAGAGAAACGGGTATTAACATTTTTTCTATAAATACACCGGTGTGCAGTTCCCAGTTAACTAAATGTCAAGCTACATTCCTCTTAATTGAAAGAGAAAACTAAAGATGAAGCAGTGGCTGTCAAAACTTTTACGTAAGCTGCAATGAAACATTTTAACCATTAGTGAGTGAATAACGTGTACGTGCCATTCCTTGGACACACATAATGTATAACAGAGTCAGTATATTCACAAGCTTTCTCATACATGAACACAAAAAATCTTAAATAAAGTACCCTGCATAGTATAAATGTTCATATAAAAACACAATTACTGTGAATCTTTCATCACAGTTGATTCAAGTTTAAATGAAATAATCATTGTTATTGTGAAACATCTTACAGCAGCCCATAGTGCACCGCTACATGTTTCACACAGTAAATGATATCAATCTTCCTGACAACTTGATGTATTGGATATGAACTCATCGAGAGAGAGAGAAAGCTGCATGAATGCTGAAATATGTGCCTGGAAAAAAAAAGGTGGTGAATTCCTGTGCGTCTGTTTGGCTAAAGATAAAGGAAGCAAGGATTTAAAAAAAGGCATATTTACATGTTGAGCATCTGCTCGTCATATGCAGACCGCTGGCCATTTGGACAAGACAGGGGGAAAGAAAGAAAGAAAGAAAGAAAAAAAGTCAGGAAGGAAGTTGAAGTGGAGGGAATGAAAGACGGGGCAAAAAGAGAAGAAGACGAAGCAGACGAGGAAGAGGACAAGAGAGCTCACCGCCAGACGCCGCCGCAAATAATATGCACGCTCAGTGTCTAATCATGTCTTTTAAAGCATCCTCTGAGAATGCTCTGGAAGTGGTTTTCATTTAATATTTCAATTACCACTGTGCCTTCAACTCTGTGCCTCAGTGTGTGTGCTCTGCACCGAACGTCGCCGTATCCCACGGATCATATCTTTGCAATACAGTGGTTGAGAATATGAGCCGTGAGCGCTTTATTTAATGCCATCCAGGTTCAAATGCAATGCAGGCGAGATAAAGAAGGATTAGGATTAGAGTTTCACTCACTTATCTATCTCTCTCCCTCTGACATTCCAGGACACATCTGTGAGCCAAATCACTTACTGACACTTCGACTATTTTCCGATCTCACGCGTCAGTCCCTGTATCCCCGGTGCTTAGACTTTAATGCAAATGTCACAAAGCTTACAATGCCACACAAACTGATACTTGAAGGGATTTTATTGCCAATCCTTCAACTGACATTTCAACTGCTTACGTAGTGTACAGTTCGACTACTTTCAATTCATACATTAAAAAACAAGCTATAACTTGCCTGCAGGGCAGAGTGACTCGCCTACTGCCTATTACCCGGAATTTCCGTTGCCTTCATAATTTTTATTTCAACTGAAATGTTATTCCAAGAAGAAAAGTTTCCTCTGTGACGAGGGGTCACATGTAGACATGTTTTTTTAATGTTTTCAGGGATCAAAATATCAAATGTTTGGGAGCCACTCGTGCGTGTTACCGTGTTGCTTAGCAATGTCCCAGTGACTTCCCGTTGGCCCTCGAAAAGTAGAGTTTGTGTACAGATAAGTGGGAGATCCTCGAGTGAGCGTGTTATTTTCCATTTCTGTGGGTGTGTTTGACCCTTCGGAGCCACGAGAGTGGTGTTGAGTGAGAAGGGGTGGGGGGGGGGGGGGGGGGGGAAGAGAAACCTGCGGCAGAAAAAGAGGAAGATCGGTTGCGATGAGAAAAGAGACCCGTGGGAGACGAGGGAGCGGATTAGAGGAGAGAAACAGAAACAGACTCCGGCACTGACGTCAAAGAGCGAATCAGTGCGGAGAACAAAAGGCAAGTAAACCAGTTACATGCACAGCAAACATAAACAAATCCACTTTAACCTCCAATTTGTGTCGTTCACTGTGTACATCACTTTTTCCCCCGTGACGTGAATCTTTAAAACATTTAACAGAAACAACATTGAAGGGAACGGCAATAAGAGGGAGTCCCCCACAGCGACAGAACTTTTTCTTCTTAGAACAATGAAAGCTTTCAGTGGCACAGAAGATATACTCCAGGTTTAGCAAAACACACACGGACATGCACACGCACACGCACACGCACGCACACACACACACACACACACACACACATCCACACTACCTTTATTATTCGTGTGTCTTGTACTCTTTCACCTTCACTTCCCTCTAAAGTCCAGGACAACTTGTGAAGATGTTGCTTCATGTACCTCACCTCAGTGTTTGGTCTCTAGTTACTTACTGTGCGTGTCTGCGGGTGTGTGTGTGTGTGTGTGTGTTTCCATGCATGTATGCGGTGTGTCCTACCATACCGTTTCGCTTCTGCGTTTTATCTCTCCTCTCCTCTGTCTCTTGGGTTTCTAGTCAGTGGTGTGAATCATCTGTGAGCGTGTGTGTGTGTGTGTGTGTGTGTGTGTGGGTGTGAGACCAAGTTGCAGACAAATTTGCGGAGTTTGTAAGATGCGTTTGTCATTAAGTTCAATATCTGACTAAACATTGAACATACGGCATGAGTGATTGCAATAATAACGTGCATATACTGTATTTATAATACACACACAGCTCACCGTTTCAGTTGGTGCCGTGTCTTGTCCTCTCTGTCCTCAGAAGCTTTCAGTTCATTGTACGCCTGGAGGAGTTGTTGCCTCAGTTCATTGACCTCACTTTCAGGCTCCACAGAGGAGCCCTCGTCCTCTGCTCTCTCCACCTCAGCCTGCAGCCTCTCCAGCTCAGCACGGAACCTCTTTGCCTCTCCCAAAAGGTGGATCTCAGACTCCTGAGTGCTACGGGATGAAACAAGGATCGTAGTGGTATCCAGAAACTTTCTCCCGACTTCATTCTGACTAAAATGTCCTTATTAAAATAGTAGACTGACGATTTGATGTCATTATTTCTACACGAGAACACGACAGTACCCCTCTGCTTTTCAAGAACCACTTGTTAGATCTCAGTCTCCAGGAACAAACCAGTAACTATAAATTAAATCCATATTAACCTTAGTTAAATGGCATTCAACAACAAATAATCTAATCATCTTTAATCAGATTATTCACAAAAAGATGTGGTATAATATGCACGTAAAGATATAGAAGCCGCTGACTTCCTCGATATACATCGTAGTCCAGAGTCAATTAAATGTACTGTGCAGATTCACATTGTTACCTCTTATTACACAGAAATTACACAAAGATGTAAGAAATTGGGGTCTCAAAAGTTAATTGGACTCTATTATGTCCCTCGGTGGCAATTTTGAGAATCAGTGTTCCATTAAGGATTTGATGAAGCTCAAAAAGAAGTATGTTTTTGATTGACTCTCAGCCTATTACATTCAGTTGCGGTGCTTGATACTGCTTCAGTTGGCTCATATTAGAAATTTGGCACAAGTAAGTGAGTGAGAAGTGACCCCAATCAAAATGTCTCTTCGAAAGCCAGTGGCTTGTCACAGATGCCACTTCCACACTTTTCCTTAAGATTATGAGTCACAACTAGATCTGATAATGAAGTCATCTTCAAGGAAACTTCATTCGGTTGGCCTTCGACGATTTCCACTTCTCCACTTTTCTGTATCCTCGGCATCTTTGCGGACGCCGGCAAAATATGACATACACAAATATGATCTGTTTTAACATAGAAACATACCTCTCCAGAGTGTCACGGAGGAGCCTGAAGCTGGATTTCAGTTTGGATACTTTGGTCAGGCTCATTTTGCCCGATGACGACATCTAAGGAGTACGAAAACAGAAATATTACAATTTAATTGACATTAAAAAACTTCGGAAAAGGAGAATTTGCAGGTAGTGTGATTGATGGTGTTTAGATTCATGGCTGTTTCTTTATAGACTCCCCCGTGTCGAGCATCCACGTCGGAACAGTCCGCCTATCGCCAGAGATTACAGCACTCCTCAACAGTTTGGCTTCATTCGGCTAAGTTGGCCACACATCTGCCTGCCGGCTCAGGTTGCACTATCCATCTCAAAGGCTTTGATCTCACCCAGAGCCGCCTGTATAAAAGCGAAAATATTAATAGCATATATCACATTCTATGGGCATCTCTCATTGTTTCGGCACATAATATCCAATAGGACGATATTGTTTTGAACCAGATACAATTCTGACCAGCAAGCACTTCTGTAATATTGTTTCGTGACAAAATTAAGTTCCAGAAGTTGAAAACCAAATCTATTGACTCGAAAAAGAGTTTGAAACGTCCTAATAGTCTGAACTTTTTCCACAAACTGCTTTATTTCTGTTGTAATACGCTCAAACTCCAGTTACGTTGTAAAAAAACAAAACTCTTTGATATCTGCCTGTACTCGCCAACACAAAGTGTGATCGACCACAACAGAGCACAACTTCCTGCTGTCTGGAAAGAGGAAATGACCCAAGTTGGGCTGAATAAACCCAAATCCTCACGGCATATATCACAAGAGCAAAACACCAGATCACGAGCTGTGTGAAAAACTAACCCCCAACTATCTGCAATCTCGAAAAAGGAGAAGAGCAATCCTTGAGAAGGGCCCAGACGTAACGATAAGTAACTGCAGTGCTTTAGATTACAGGTACCATTAGCCCTGAATGACTTTTAAAAGGTTGATAGAAAAAGACACACAGCTGTGAAACCTTGGAGAAAGAAAAGTAAACGCAGCGCTGAGAAAGGGTATCCGGTCAACGGCGGTGCAACAACAAAAAAAGGAAAACTACGGTGAAGATTCTCCCTCTGTGTGGCATCGTCGTTCTTTGTGTGTCAACAGGGATGGAAACGATGTTGTTGCCTCTTATCTTCAGAAGCAGGTTGGTAGAGCGAGGACAAATGAGGGATAGCCTCGTCTGTATCAAAGAGCTGCAGAACCCAGGATATCTCGGGTCAGACTGTGTAGCAGGTAATCTAATGGCAATGAACACACACAGACGCTCCAATTACACACACACACACACAGACTGATAACTCACCCAGACTTCAAACATTAGGGATAGCCGATTATGTTTTTCGATTAATTTAATTATTTTGTTTATCTGGCTATTGTCAAATGTTCTAACGAGTGGCCGACCACGTTCCAAGGGCTGAAAGGACAGAGATACGACTGTTGTGAATAATGTAGATCAGGGTCTCTCGTTAATATGATTTACTCGGATGTTTTTTTTTTCCAGGCACTTTGCGGTGGCGGTCGTCCAAGGTCACGCCATGACAAGCGAAAACACCTGACACGTATTCCATGATCTGTGTTCGAAACGTTTGAAGTGTCTTTAAATCTCTCCCTTCTCGCATCTTGAAATGGTAAGTGGGTCGTCGGGTTCGGAGTGAACTCATTCGCCGAAAACCTGTCGTGTAAATCTAAGATTGCACCCTTGAATAAGACAGAATGACACATCAAATATGTTGTTTGCTTTCGCGACGCAGAGGACACAGCAGAGACGCAACAGACGTGCTGGCCGGTGGCCAGACGCTGGGCATTTTTCGGAGGGGGAAGCAGCCTGAAGCGGTTTCAGACAGCCTCTCAAATTACGGTGCCAAGTCTTATCTTTGGAGCGTTGGAGTCCGTTCCTTTACGGCTGCATAAGGCTCGCATGTGTCAAACCACCTTTGAAGTGCAATGCAGACAATCACACATACCTGTCCATCTACTCCCCCCCCCTCCTCATCTCAAGCTTGTGATCTGTACTTCAGAGCAGCAATAAACCTTCCAGTGATACGAGTGTGTGGTGCTGCAGGTATGTGAAGTGTATAACAAAAACAACCTGTGGGCTTCAATACTCTGCAACCTCAGTCAAGGGGGGGGGAAAAAAGAATGACCAGTGAGGAACAGCACTGGGTTCACTGTGTGATGGAGAGGACCGTCATCTCTCTCTGTGTGTCGCTCTACCTTTCTGTCCTTATAGCGGCTGTTTGAACTGTAATCGAGCCTCCGGCCGGATTGAATCACTGTGTTTGAAGAACTTTTGCTCTGCTCTGTTTTCTTTTTCCGGCGACTTCCCCCCCCATCAGGGCCGAGAGCCACTTCGGGAGATGAAATCAATTATCCGAAATTGTGTCACTTCTCTCGAAATGTGACATGTGCATGAGACATCCAAAGCCCCGGAAAGAAAATCCAATTACATGAATCACACAATATGCTGCAACAATTGCCACGTCGCAACAACAGATGATCCGTGCCAAGTTAAGGGTTTTACTACGAGTCCAACATCCAGACTGTACATGTCCCTGGGTGAGGATCCAAAATAAATTCGTCACTATACATTAAAACTATTTGAATAGCTTGTATTGCTGAATCATTTCTTTCTGATGTGCCATGACATTTCCAAAGGTATGAATAATAATGTTTGTGGGAGAGTATAAGTGCGATTTCAATTTCAATCTAAAAACCACAGAGAATGATCTCTCTCTCTCTCTCTCTCTATGTCCTACTTCCCTTCTTTAAAACAAACCAGACCCTATTTCACAATGTGCAAATTTAAGGGAAGCATTAAGCAGAACAATATAAATAAAGAGCAGCCAGCAGTTTCAATAATGATATCCACTGACAGCCTGTGAGGCGAGCAGAGCCATTTGGGGTTTTAAAAAACGAGAGCCTGATTTGCATCTAATTTAAGGGACATGCTGCAGGTGTCCCTTCCTGCATTTTGGGATCAAATTACTTTTGAATTTCCACATGATATCCACAGCGTCTCTTCAGTTCATGAATCATGAGTAATTATTAAATGTTTGTCTCCCACTCGCTACGAGCTCAAAAATACTAAGACGGCAACGGCCAAAAAGCAAGATGGCGACCGTCGAAACTCAAGCCTTCCAAATCGAGTCAAAAACCAAATGTGTGACTTCACGACAGGCACGTGCACAGATAGACCCCTAGTGGTGCTCAAGCACCAGCCCTTTTGCCCTGGATGAGAAAAGTGCCCTTTTTGCTGGAGCCCACTTTTCTTCTTCATTAATAAGTATTTAAGAATAGTCTCTGTCATCAAGTCCTCCCAAATGTGTTTGGATATCTGTCGGGGCATTTATTGGAGTTCTTGTGAGAATTTCGCCCCGACATGCTCCGCGGCGCTCACGCTAGATAGAGAGAGAGAGAGTTTTATAAATGCCATTTAGACAATTTCGATAGTATGTTGAATTTATTAATTCATTTTATAAATGTCACAATAATTCACAGCTTGAACAGAGCAGCTAAACTATGCTAACAACAGCTCTCGGTGTCATGCTATCCATGTGCCACATTGTTTTATGTGGTATGTTTCTCTTTGTTTTGTCTGTTCCAGTTTTACAAAGATCAATCTTGTATGAGTAATTGCAGAGGGTGAAAAGAGTAAACGCAAGAAAAAAACAACACTTGTAATAGCTTCTTACGAACCAAGAGTCATGTCATGCTGGGAAATATCAGATTGAGGCCTAATAACGTTTTTAGTACAGAAGTTTGATATTTCCCGGCATGACCGAACGGTCGAGGTTAGTACGTTGTTTATTATATATCATTTTTGGCTCCTATTATTTTGTAAATGAAAATATATTGTAATTGTTAATAGAAAACATGTCATTTTGTTCAACTCTCATGTCTTCTCACGACACAATGTGTTTCAAGTGTTGCTAGCAACCAACTCCTTAACTTAGAAAAATCATTTTGGCGATGGGTGCCCTTTTTTTTGGTTTGAGCACCTGCCCCCCAAAATGTCTGTGCACGTGCCTGCTTCACGATGACGAAGTTTACTTCTTATCCGTCTGTGCTTATAAATACAGAAAGTCACGTTGTTTGTGCTAATTGAAACACACCTTCTTTACCGCTAGCTGTTGGCAAACATGGATTTGACATTAGTTGGACCCATCTGAGCCGACTTTGGACAATTTTCAACAAGGTTTAGGAATCTCAACCGGGTCACAAGACAAGGACTTTTTTTTGTTGCTACGGACATACAATGTGACAAAACAACATCGCGTGAAAAAAAACATGACCCTAAAAATAAATTGAAGGGAGAGATCCGATGCACTGAGTCATTTCGCTCTTCGGGGAAATGAGCAGCCTCCAGAGTGAGGCGGGACGGCACCATGCGCTGACTGCAGGAAAAGTACCTTCCCTCTCTGTCTCTCTGCGTCTCACCCTGTCTCTCTCTCTCTCTCTCTCTCGATCTCCACAATGCCGCTGATATGGTGTTCTGCATTACGCAATAGTGCTGCCCCTCCCATCCTCTCTAACTCAGCACCCTCCCTCTCTCTCTCTCTCTCTCTCTCTCTCTCCATCCCTCCCTCCCTCGCTCGTCCTGATATTAATGACACAGCTATCTGAGGCAGCGGCAGTTCTCCTGCACACTCCCTCCCGCAGGCTGTGCTCATACACACATACACTCTTCAACCAATACATTCACATACTCTCATACTCACAATCTGCAGCCGCAGACATACACCACGACACACATACAGACACTTTGAGTTCATATCAGAGGCGGCTGCAGACACTTTCACTTTACATGCACTTATTTCTCTTTTAGAAATCCAAAAAAAGGAAAATGAGGACAGTTGTATTTTGCGTTTGTGCCGGTCTCCTGCTCACAGCCACGTTGGTGCCGCACACCATCCGGGCGGCGGACTTCCCCATCAACTCACACCAGAGACGGGACGCGAAAGGACCCTATTCTTCAGGATCTGAATCTGGCACGACTCCCACCTCCTGCCCCATTAAACTGAGACCCTCGGGCCAGTGCGGGAGCTCCGGGGTCGGGGCAGAAGAGGGGGAGGACTGCCCTTACCAGCTCACCCTGCCTCCCCTCACCATCCAGCTGCCCAAGCAGTTCAGGCTGCTGGAGAAGACGATGAAGGAGCTGCAGAGTCTGAAGGAGGTCGTCAACAAGCTGAAAAGCGGGTGCCAGGAGTGCCGCGGGGCGCGGGGCAACGGAGCGTTCGGACATCAGCAAGCTGACCAGGGACACGTCCCCGTTCAGAAGGATGCTGAGGCGGGAGTGAAGCTGGACCTGAAAGGTGGCTCGAGCCAAGAGAGGGGAGATGGGATGGTCCCTGGAGCTACCGTGGACCTTGCTGGAGTGGGGCAGGGTTCTATTTTTGGGAAAATTGCACCGAGCCCGAGCAGTATGCAGGAGATGCAGGTAAGATGCGCAATTCAGTCTCACATAAAAAAATGAGACACTTTTTAACACTTTTAATTGGAATATGCAGCTCTTCACCGAGTAATGAGTTTTTCTTTTCTTTTTTTTTTAACGAATGAAACCTCTAAGTGTATAGCGACAGTATGTATAGTTAGAAAAATATTTCTAGGAATTTCACGTGA
The DNA here is from genome assembly GCF_029220125.1 of Pseudoliparis swirei. Taxonomy (NCBI): domain Eukaryota; kingdom Metazoa; phylum Chordata; class Actinopteri; order Perciformes; family Liparidae; genus Pseudoliparis; species Pseudoliparis swirei. The sequence goes on along the minus strand of NC_079397.1, from coordinate 12,532,202 downwards.
TTGATACAAAACAATGTCTGTGTACGTTTTGTCAGCCTAGTCTAAATTCACACAATCAATAGTTGAATCGTTGTTCAAACTGTTAAAATCCGGACACATTGAGTTCCAGAAATACATTATTTAGAGCTCTGTACTAAACAAGAGGGGCACTGCACCAATTTCTGTATTTTCAGTGTGACTGTCAGCCTTGTGAAGGTTTTAGTGACACTGACCGGAGCAAATTGAACGACAGTGTTTATCAACACTGTCGGAACAAAGTCACCTAAATGTGCCCACTCAAATGGACCCAGCTGGTACTGGTCAGATGTTAACAGACATGTAAAGTCCCACATGGCACTGATCCACCGGGGGAAATTCCTGTTCCTGTAAACAGGGTGTCAGCGTGAGACACCAGCCAAACGGCCGCAAAGTTTGTTGACCCTCACAGACAATTAAAAAAGCACTTTTCATTTCAACAATAAACGCAGAGTGCCGACTTCAGTAATCCTACCTGCTTTGTATTCTGGGTACGGGAATAATTTCCTTCCTCTGGTTCTTCCCAGGTGAAGCTGAATAAGATGTCAGCCAGCCTGCGCAACGCGAGGAACCAGATCTCGGCCGTGCAGGGGCGTCTCGAGGGGCTCAACCTGCTCAACATGGACAACGTGCAGGCTATGGTTGATAGGCGGGTGGAGAATATCACCGGCGTGGTCAACAAACTCAGCTCCACATGCACCAACCAGTGTGCAGTGCAGAACACCCCTCAGTGTAAGCCTGCTCTCACTCGGAGTACTTTACCAGCATTCCATATACCATTTCTTGGCTATATGAAAAGCTGCAAACCATTTTTTTAAAAGTTCGATACTGCCTCTGAAAGGCTTCTCCATCTCCTCAGCTATTTGATATACATGTATTCTCTCTTGAATGAAACCCCCCCCTCTGCGTTATTTTTCCACTCGGTTCCATCTTTGCTATTTGTCAATCTTTCCGAGCGTGATCAAGAAGACCGCGCTCTCTTTTCTTATCTTCTTTTTTTACTTCCTTGAAATCACCACACATGCACCATACACCTCCATCAGTTTGAGGTTAAAGGGAGGTAAATCTCCTGGCATGGGATCTATCCAATCATGCCCAAGTGGCCACGGCGACTTGTAATCACGATAAACAACCCGGCTCTGGGTGGTCTCCATCACCTATTGAGACCTTGCTTTCTGGGAAATGAGAAATTAAATCTTCCGGGCCACCCAGGACACCGGCAGCTGGTTGCAAAATGCCCTCTCTGATACCGATTTACGGATTACGAAAAACATTCGATGGGAGGAATTTTCCATCAATTTCACACTTTGCTGAGGAAGGGTCAGCAAACACCTCACATGTCCACTGCATCGCGACGACAGAGCCTCCTTCTCACACACAGGGCATCCATAACAAACATCACCACAGCAAAATGACTTGAAGTTGAGGTCAAAGGGATCATTTGAATTACCTCTTATACAACAGACTCCAGTGCCATGACATTCCACTACTATCCATATGCAGAAACTCAGAGAGAAGGGGGGGGGGGGGGGAGTGAAAGAGACAGATACTTGGCGCCTACGCTACTACATCGCGCGAACGTTGAAAAAAAAGGGGCAACAGTTTCCATATTCAGGTTCAGCTCCGTGAAGAAGAAGCCCAGCGATTTAATGGGAGTGGAACGTCACGATGATGGAGACGAGCCCAGCATTCCAAACATTCCCCTTTACATTAACGGAGAAGCTTATCTGGATGAGGGCGCAGTTCAAGTGGAGGCCTCTTTTCGGACTGAAAACTGAATATTATCCCAAGTATCGCACGAGCGAATGTGAATGTGACACCATATTGGGGTTTTTATGTCGAAAACCGATGTGAGGGTAATCCTAAATAATCCCAGCTTTCTCCCTTCTGTGATTTCTTTCCCCCAAATGGGCCACTTTCTCCTTCAAACTCCCTTTCAAGGCTGTCCACCCTCAGTTTATCTGCTCGCCATCTCTCCTCCAATCTTCACTCGTTTTCACTTCTTCTTTTCCTCTCTCTCTCTCTTTTAATCCCCTGTACCGGTGCCTAACCCCTGCCTCTCCCACTACCTCTCTCTTCCTCTGGAGGTCGTGCTCTTTAGTGCTCATTCCGGCATTAAACAACGAGCTCTCGTTATCTCTCGACAACAACACGACGAGTAATGCGAGCGGCTTTTTTCCCAACATTCGTCACGGATGGCGCGCAGGGTCAGTACCACTTGTCTGTGCACATCAATCTGTCATGTTACAACACTCACGCACCGGAAAATTATTCCGCCGCAAGTTATGAAAATCGTGCCTGATGGTGTCTGACAAGAGACAGCTGTTGTTACCATGGAAATACAACGGCCTGTAGTGATAAGACATTTGCGGTTTCGCAAAACACGAGTAAACAGTTGCAGTAATGGATGTTTTACTCGAGTGAAATGTCAAAAAGACATGATTTACAATTCATATGAAATTTGATTCGAGATCTTTTTGACGGGTTTTCCTCTTGCTATCTACTCACGTCACCCCAAGCCTATTATTTACAACGTGAAGTCTCTTATTCCTGGAAATGCAACAGCAGATGCTCAACGCTACGTCCCTCTACAGTTCATGGACGCTGAACGTCATCAGTGCGTCGTGAAGCAAATCATGTGTAAATGGTTTCCCTACCAAGTTGGAGGTGAATCAGTGTAGCATTGCTCAAGATTTGCACAAATCACATTTTAAATACTGTTTTCATCCAAAGCTGGCAGACGTAAGGTGACAGCATCGTCGAAAGAGTATGCCAAGATAATGTTTCCAGGAGATATTATAAGAGACAGATGTGTTTTTTTCATCCAGATAAGAGTTGTCGTGATAGCGCCATGGCAAGAAAATGTGAATAATGGAAACATGGATTTCTAATCCAGCCACACTGGTATACGGCTCATTAGGATATACCACCCAGTTCAAACAACATTCACGCTCAGTGGGTTTAGAAAACCCTCTTTTTCATCCCAAACCTATTTGTTTAAATCTTAAAATGACAGCAGTTGATGAGGAAAGAGCTAATAAAACACCGGCACTCATTACCCAGACATTTCAGGCCAATGTAGAATTGCAATTTCACCATCGAGCAAGACGAACATTCGTCAAGATGCTGGTATCGCTCACCGCTCACCGCTGTGAGCATTAATTCCACCCACTTTGCCCGGCTGCAAGCACTAATCTTCACTCTCACTCCTGTAAGACGCATAAAGGCCTCGAGGTGACTGGAGAGCAATTAATGTTTCTCTTCAGCTACATTAACTCAATTATAAACAAGGAACGGATGCCCAGTCCACTACGCGGGCAGGAACTGCTCGTCTGCAATGGGATGACACGCAACTTCCTCGAAGGAAGGTTGTGCTGCTTTTTGATGAGAATTGCTTTCTGTCAAAAACAGACAGTCGTCTATTTAAGCCGCTACTGTAGGCAGCGATTATACTATCACTTTGGATACACATTTCCTTCCATTACAGGTGCTAATCTAAGTTGACTACTGGCTGTCACACAGTGTGGTTCCTTGAGGACTGGGGTGTCTTCCTCTCATGCCAATCATATGTGTGTGTGTGTGTGTGTGTGTGTGTGTGCAGTCAGCCACACAGACAATGCGGTAGGGTTGGTAGGGTCGTCCATGAAAGCGCGTCAGCTGTCAGCCTTTAGGATAGCGGGCTCGCCGCAGTTGATGGACGTTGTCGAGCCAGAGAGCAGCGGCAGCGTCGGTAAGTGGCTGATATTAGAGTTATTTAGGGCAGGCGCGGTGCCAGAGGAAGTCAAATGAGAGGGCTCTTGTCTGCCTGAGAACACCAGCTGCCCAAACAGATGAGAGGACGAAGAAGGAGAGCTAGATGCAAAGTGAAGGAAACAACGGTCACTTCGAGTGAAGGAGACAGTGAGAGAAATTTACGAGGCAACGCTCGGGAAGTGCAGACAGAGTCGTTGACGTGACAAGGATGAACCTTTTAACGTCACGCTCCGTGTGGACTGAACTACCGTCTGCAGCCATTTTGCACACATTCTGCGGATTTTGACAGGAGCATTTTGGCTGCAAAGTCAAAGCAGCCAAATATCTAAGCGGTGCCTCTATTTGGTGCAAGGAATTCACCAGAGAATCACGAGAGAAGAAAACCCCAAACTAACTTTGTACGAACAGGGACAGTAAGTCGCATTAGTGCACACTAAACACGACTGGGTCTCCCCTCCCCCCCCCCCCCCCCCCCTGTGCTTCCAGACACCTGACGTCTGTTCCTCTGTAATTATGGTTCCCCACCGCCTTTGCCTCTATAATATTCTACCAAGCCACTAAACTGATTTAACAGTAGGACAAAACTGTATCAGCAAAAGACTGCGTCAAACAAACTCAGCAGGGGGCCACATGCTGCCTGCCCAACGACAGGATGATTTAGACCCCAGGTGCCCAACGTGTGGGGAGGGGGTACGCCTCTCTCTAATCCCGTTTTACACGTTCCCACGTTTGTGACTAATCTGTTCCTTTCAAATCCCAAATGCTAACTGACAGCAGCATTTGGACCTTGCTTTGGGTTTGGGGTCAGCAGCTTGCAGCGCGACACAGGGGACTGGAGCAAGAGTTTGGAAAATAAATGGACAGGTATAAGAACACAAGGGGAAGAATTTTTTTTAAAGTAGTGGAGCTGTATGGAACGGGCCTGTGGTGGCGCACAGGGGAAGGTCACTGACTTGTGTCCTTCAACAGTGGCCCTTGCTCTTTCATTTGCTCTCGTTGATGTGAGAGTCCTGCTTGTGAACCTCAGGTTGCGAAGCAGAGGATGGGGTAGAGTGTTCTGCTTCCTGAAAGATAGAAGACCAAACTGGGTTTTATGCTTGATCACTTGGTGAACTTCAACTTGATCCACACGTGGAAATGGGGAATAATCTGGTGACGCGTCGTCCCGGAAATTTAATGAGGACTCAGAACATGGTTCAAGCTGGATTTCTAGCTAATTAAAAAAATGTTGTTCCCTTTCTTCAGTCTGTGTCAGCCTTACAGGCCGTTTCTATTACTGTCCCATGGTAGAGAAGAGAAAAATGTCAAAGCAAAGGGAAAAAACTTTAATATCGCCTTGTAACATCTCATTAAAACTGCTCTCTTTTTCTCTACCCCCTCACTCTCCCTGCATCTCCAAAAGTCATCTTAGCCCCTCGGGATTGTTCCGACTACAATGTGCTGGAGGTGAGGAAGAACGGCGTGTATCGGGTGACCCCTGATCCCCGCAACGGCACATTTGAGGTGTTCTGTGACATGGAGTCCTTTGGAGGTGGATGGACCATGATACAGCAACGGCTCGATGGGTCCGTCAGCTTCAACCGCACCTGGGCCGAGTATAAGAAAGGCTTCGGGAACCTGAGGTAATGGAGCGAGAGAGTCTGTCAAATCTTCACTGGCATTTTTTTTGGGGGGGGGGTCTTATTCTTTCGGAAAAAATGTGACGATGGTTGGAAGTATTTTAGAAATGTTGGTGAAAAAATCTAAACGCTGAATTTCATTCTATTTGTAAAAACAATAGGAGGCAACAATATCACATAGAGTAGGTAGAAGATGGTGGAGTTCACATATGACCACAAAACGGTTATAATGCAGGGTAGTAAACTTTAAGTATGAGAACATGTTATGGTCATGTTTTTAATTGTTTCTTGTACGTTTCCCATATTTATGGAGGTAAAGAAATACAAAATCACCTGAGTACAATAAACCCAACTACACGGAAGCTGCAGATAATACACTTTTTGACTACAATTAATGATTTAAGTTGAAAAAATGTTCAATACAAACTGTTAATGTCAGAAAATTAGTTCAAGAGAAAATGGAGGGAAGCAGCTTAGTCCTATTGACTCATATTTTTGTTGTAATGCAGTTCCTCGACTATACCTGGATTACAATTTCAGCAAATAATTCTCTAGTCTCCTTTCTACTTCAGTAGGAATTACCCAATAATTACCTCTTGATAACCATGCCTCAAGATCTAGTGTAACCTCCCACTGAAATAATAATATCTCCTCTAATCCTTCTTTTACTAACGCAGCACCCTCCCCTTGCATCTCCTCCTCCTCCGCTCATGTGATACATTAATTTCGATGAAGTAAACCGCAACCACTTTCTCACCGAGCACACAAGCACACAGTTATCGAGCTTGTTATGAATCTCTCGTTGCTCCTCCTTCCTCTGCTGTAGAAGTGAGTTCTGGCTGGGCAACGACCACATCCACTTGATGACCAAAGCCAAAGACATGGTGCTGCGCATCGAGCTGGAGGACTTTGAGGGCGTCCGGGAGTATGCAAAGTACGACCAGTTCTACGTGGCCAGTGAATTCCTTCGCTACCGGCTGTCCATCAGTGGATACAGGTATAAGATTAGATTCCGCGCGCGTGCGTGTGAGTGCATGTGTGATAAAATATTCAGAAGCAGGCATACATTTTTTATATCTATATATCCGTGTGTCATTGTAGCGGGACAGCTGGGAACGCGATAAGTTTCAACAAGCACTTCAACCACGACCAGAAGTTTTTCTCCACGCACGACCGAGACAACGACATGTACCCCTCCGGGAACTGCGGCGCCTACTACAGCTCCGGCTGGTGGTTCGACGCCTGCATGTCCGCCAACCTCAACGGGAAGTACTATCACAAGAGGTACAAGGGCGTGAGGAACGGGATCTTCTGGGGAACATGGCACAACATGTCGTCAGAGTACTACCCGACTAACTACAGGCAGGCCTTCAAAACTGTCAAGATAATGATGCGGCCCAAGAACTATGCTCCTTAAGAGGACAGGTGATTATTAATATAGACAGACAGATAGATGGACGAACACACACAAAGTCAGAAAAATGGATGAACAAGTAGACTCAGAAACTCACGCACACGAGAATAGCCGAGCATTCGCACACATTTACACATGCATACGTGTACACCGAAAAATTATTTACGCCCTTTAGACCATTTGAATGCATTCACAATCAAAGTAATTGAGACAAAAAATGTAATCGTGATAGTACTTATTTCCACTGCAGTGAGTGTGGCCTTCCAAATGTTGGATTGCAATGATGATATGAAAGAACAATGGACTATGAATGATGATGGACTAATATTAAAATAAAATAAAACACATGCAGTGTAAAAGCCGGCCTCTCGCAGGGGCTATAATATTATACGGAGGGTTTACGGTGAACTATTTCCCACTGTTTCCCCATTTCTCCACTCGGTGTCCTGCTGCCTTCTGCTATAAACCCCGCTGAGACACAGCACAGCACACAGTCGTAGTAAAAACTAATGAGCTGTCATTTTCTCTGCTCTAAATGGTTTCATAATTTACAGCAGTCACTCAAGTGAGGGATACGAGAGCTGACGATACAGTTTTGAGTGGCTCTGAAATTCATTGTAAAACGACTTCACGCTTTGGTCAGTCACTACAGGAAGTAATATATACGACACACTTTGGGCAGCAGCTCACCAGTAATGGCTTCTCTGACGTTTGTTTAATCACACTTTGGGGCACTTTGCTAAAATACTGTCATCCTGTACATTATAAAACATCTCAGTATGACAATGCAGACTGAGATACATTTCTATTGGATCATTTCCAAGTACATTCTGCATTATTGAGTAGATTCTTCTTGACAGCAGCCGCGAAGCTGGACACTGCTGCAAGAAAAACTGTTCCAATTGTATTTCCATCATTATCTCTAGCAGCACTGAACTACTGCTCATCTCTGGACGTCATGCACCAGTTTTCACATAACAATCACCACTTGTACAATACTGCCACCTAGTGTTAGAAAACTGTATAGCGTCATTTAATCCATTTTCTACACACTGTGAAGGATGGGGAAAGAAATGCTTCACTTTGAGGACATGTACAGTATTTATTTTATTTTGTGAGGTATGATAGCTTTTATATAATACTTAAGTGGCACAGTACAAGGTCTAATGTATTGACATTTGAGCAATGATAAAGTGTGCATTATTGTGACCATTTATAGTAATTATGTGTGTATTTGGAGCTTTGTCTGTACAATATTGATCTTTTCTATCATTCATATTCCACCGTCATGCCAAAAGATATGCACTTTTTATATTAAAAAAGTAATAAAGTTCTAACTACATGGCTGTGTACATTGCAGTGTTTGGTATGTTGAAACCACATCGATGCCCATTCATCTGTATGCACGCGTCGTAATGAATGTATACAAAGATCTATACACGTTTGGCATTAGAATCCATAAGGAGGAATCCCAAAGGTGTGGGCTATTTGGCGTCTGTAACAATTGAGGGATGAGGCCTATTATAAATGGAATAATGAGGTAGTGACTCAATAAAACAGCTCAAAGAATGAGTTCATATGGACTTCACAGAAGATGAATGACCAAACATGACCTTAATGTCTGTTTACTGTATGTGACAATCAAGTTAATAAAAACGTACTGTGCTCATCCACATGATGATTTCAATTTCCAAGTATTCCCTTTTGTTGAAACATTAAGCTTTCAGGTAAACGTTGTAAGGCACACACATCCACGTCTCGTACCAAGAGATATTCTACGCATCAATTTAGCTGGGAAATAAAATGATTGAGTTTTTTACACTGCCAATAAACCTACGAAATGCCATTCACAGGAAATGTGATCCTCTATCAACATGCACGAGTCTTACCTCATCTAGGCACTGGAAAGCAGGGGTAGCAGTGGCATCAGTGCTAGCAGAGGGTTGCTCCTCTGGGAGTGCAGCATCAGGTGCAAGGGCCACTAGAGGGTTGTCTTCCATCCCCCTTTCCGCCTCCTCTTGTTCTTTCACCTCCCCTCCACCATTGGGATTCCTACTATCCTGCTGCTCCTCAATTAGACTCACTAATGCAAAACATAGAGAAAGATACCGTTGATCAACCAATCGTATAGAACCACATGGAGGGGCAGATGATTGGAGGAAGATGGACAGCAAGGGGAGAAAGAGCGATGCAATTATGGAGGATACTAAACAATTATCAGCACTAGGCAATGCATTATGGGTTTCTTGCAACATTTGTACTTTCTCTGTAATTTCCTCAAAGGGTGAGTAAGGCTTTTATAAAAAATCAGGAGAGGGGAAATACCAGCAAACCGGAAATACTATCAAGGACACACTAGTAGGCTACCAACTAGAGAGAAAATGTACATTTAAAGTGGACTTTTAAGGATTGAAGTCTTTGCATTCAACAGAAATACAAAAACAGACGAATAAATAATAATAATAATGATATGACCATAAACTACAGGCAGAGTAAACAAGAGTAGGCTATAACTTAAATACATACGTGTTACTTTTTGGGGCTTTTATTGAGAAGGATTCGAGTTGGAAATCAGTTTCCGGGTGAATATCAGACTAAAGACACATTTTAGTTTTTTTGATTAGAAACAACAGCATTTTGGGGCATTTAAATAATAAAAAGTATACAATGTGTCGTTTGTAATTGTACACGCGGTAACGTAGCTCGTTAAAAGTCTTTTACCCCGGGCCCAACCGACACGAGCTTACCTGCTCGGTGTCTTTGAAGCACCGACACGCAACGATACATGGCGTGCACTTGCACACACAAAAAACTAAAAAGGCACCTGTAAAATGTTGTGTGACATTCTTCTTGGCCGGTGTGTGGCCCACGGTTAAAACCGTGTGCACGTGAGCTGAAACCTGTAGCCTACGCGCGAGCTCACGACTTTAAGTTGCAAGTAGCGTCACTGAGTTTGTGTCGGTGTTCGTCTGCTTAGACACATAAATAGTAAAAGTCTTACTTTTGAATGTCTTGAATCCTCGCACGCGTTTTAACGACTCCGTCCCTCGGTCGCGTGACACTTGAAGACTTTACATCAGTGTTTGCAGAAACTCAATCACAGACTTCTCTCTGCAGGCTGGACGACTTGTTGTGTTTACCTTAGCAACTGAGTCATAGGTCCCTAATAACGTCATAGAGAGTACATTATTTTTCACATTGCTTATCTATAAATAAATAAAGATTTAGCTTTTGTTCCTTACATTTACAAGTTGATAATATACACATATGAAAGAGTTTAAAACAACCCACACAAATAATCCCGAACCTTAATTGTACACTTACAATGAATGTCCAGCAGGTGGCGTGAACTAGTATTGCACTGTGAGTTTGCACACGATCAACATGTGTCCTGCGTCGCCAACAGAGACCAGCATCAAAGGTCAGCTGACCCTGAACACGCTGAATGGAAGCACTCACATTTAATTGGATTTATCTGACCTGAATCCAAGGTGAAAGGGGTGGTGATGATGTAATGCTGCTGTTCTTTCCCACAGTGCACTCTGGGAGCTGGCGAGAACCATTACTCACTCCCTGCAACAGCAACAGCTGCAGAGTTGTGTTATCTCGGTGATGTATGTGTGTGCACCCCAATATGTGTGTGTATGAACGAGCTAGAAATCAATTTACGTTTTTCAGTCAACATTATAATAAGTAAAAGCAGACCTGGACATATTACAAATGAAAAAGAAAAAGAGAGCTGGATGCTGAAACGCAAGAAGCACCTTCTCCTTAATGGTATGTTCAGCCTTGAATCTCTGTTGGTGATGAATTATGGGAGATAAACTGTTTCTTATTTCGTATATGTTCCTGATTTACATTGGGTTTCCTGTCTGGTGCACACGTTACCCTCCACAAAACCATCTGGCTTCACATTGGGTCCAGACTGTATTCACAATGCTTTGAGGATGAGTGGATCATTGTGTGCAGGTAGAAAGGCGAGCACATAAATATGCAGAATCTCTTACAACACATGCATTTATTGAGTATTAATGTTTTTTAGGACTTACATATGATCTTGCTGAGTTCAATTGGCATCATTACAGTAATGACTTTTGCTATTATGCAACTTTAATTCCCCTTGACCTGGACCAACTGATGGTAACAATTTGGTGGTTTTGGCAGACAAGATATGCGATTTCTTGGTGCATGAAGTCAACAAATGACTAACACTCCAATAACTGATTTTCCAGTGATTGCAATTTAGTTTGAAACTCTATTCATAGATTGCCGTCCGTTATAATGACACATCTTGTTTTTTAATGTTGGGCACAAACTCCATCTGCTGTTTTTCCATCTTAAGCAAATATGAATGAAGGCAGGAAATGCAGGATAGTGCCATCCTCCTTGTACATTTAAGTCTTTTATTAAACCTATTAATTATGCAGACCTAAAATTGTTAAAGCTGAACAAATCACCCCAGCCTTTAGGCTGAAGATTATTTTGCAGAGGTTTCTAAAATTAACATTGAATCCGTTGCAAAAGTCAATATGCTAACTTCTGATTCCTGGCAGACTCCTGCTTACCTTGTGTTAACAATGTGCTCCTTCTTGTGCCTCTAGGGTTAACACTTTGGACCAAATAAAGCATAAAACCCAGTTTTATAGCTATTTCGGATGAGAAAAACATAGAATTGCAAACGTGGGAATAATAGAAAGACCCTGAAAGTTTAAGAGTTTTTGCTTCAGGTTACCATTTGTTGCTCATTTAAATACATAAACTGTACGATTATAATCCCTAAACACACATTTTCTGAATCACTTTACCTTTTTACCTCATTCAAACTGATTAAATATGCTGACTGTGTGTTTTATAAAACTCAGTTTCACCGTGCCAGGCGAAATTGCTGACATGAGATTATTGCGGTGCTGTGAAGTTTAACGATCTGCGGCAGATGTTGGTGTTGCTTGTTGAATCTGCCTCCTGTTTTTTTCTGATTGGCTATTGTGTAGCCCATTTCTTTTTTTTTATTGGCTGATAAGTGGCACCTCACAGCAGAACTCCAGGGGAGCGCTTGATTCCTCCACGGTGAGGGCAGCGCGGCCAGCTCATGTTGGCGCGCTGCGGCACATTAAAACATTAACTAGCCGAAAGTTTTTTCAGCGTGAGAAATACGATGTGTGGCGGGAGTGCGTGACGTAAGACCGAAATGCGTGACTGGCCCAAAATCAGAATTTCTTTTGCCGTGAGAAATTGGTTGTGTGGCGTGAGAGCGTGTGAAAACATGCAAAAGCGTGTGTCACACGGCGAAACCGTGAGAGTTGGTAGCTCTGCTTAAATGGTGATTGGGGGGTATTTTTTTTTTACGACTCCGACCACCTCCAGGTTCCTCTTTCATGTGTGGTTGGTTGTTGTGATTTAACTATTTGAAATGTCTTAATTACCCCCCCACACGTACACGTGCGCACGAACACAATGTGCAATGTTCTTTTCCCATGCACACAATGAATCTGCTGTTACAACGTCTCTTGTCAAAGACTTTGTACCTCAAGACAAGCCGTCTGGAGGGAGTTTATAAACAGATGTTTAAAGTCTCTTAAAACTCTGAAACCAGTTTCTTTTATTGAATCCCGGTCTGAATCTTTTGTGTACTTCTCTAATAGTCTCTTTGTGCCCGTGAGAAAGCCTTCCCCTCAGTATTTAACGGTACAATAGAAGACAAGAGATGAAAGTGTACGAGATGTTATGATTACCGTTAAGTCATTCCACCAGAGGGTTGGAAACATGAAACTTAACACAACTCATCATAATTGGATCAGACTGCATATTGCTGAGTTGACATGCTGTATAAATATTGTTGCACCATCAAATCTGAATCTATTGCACGATCTACAACATACATCACTGGGAAACTGAGAAGTGCTTTTGGCCAACTGTGAGTATGATGTCATTCTTTAGAGCTCTGTGGAGAATCCAGGGCAGTGTTCCTCAGTGTGTCAGTGGGCAGGCCAGAGGCATCAGACCCCCTCCAGCTTGAACTCCTCCGACTCACCACTGTCTATAGTTCTCCCAGACAAAAAAACATAGATACTTGACAGCTGTATCTGGGTTCTCATTATCCTCGTGTTCAAGAATGACCAACTCAAGCCATATGTGTGAGCAACATCTGTGCCCATTTTATAAATAATATCTTCACTCATTTGGAACAAATCTTCAACTTTGAAGGGTGTTTAAGTCTCCAACGACTTCAAGCCTGAACCCGATGAATGATGTGAACACAAACAATGGACACACTGTGTTGTTTTGTAACGTGTCAGATTCGACTGGACTAAATTATGTTCTTCTTTTGTTTCGCATATTTGAAAAATATCTCTGCATTTTGGACTATTTTGCATTATATCATGTCACCTTTCGCCATGTTATGTTGGATTTAAATATTAACACATTGTTTTTTCCTCATATCAAACAGATACACAATATGCCTTTGCACTATATACAACTGTATTATGTGATACAATATGCCTTGAAGGATGTACTCCATCCGTACAGTTATTTTCTTGGTAATTACATGTACATCCTGTTAGAGTCCTTCGTTTGTTTTGATAGGATGTTATTCCTGTCCGCACGAGAGCAACACCTGGTCTGGATATGGTGTGTGTGTGTCTTCTATAACACCTGTGTATGCAGGGACAAATTGTTTGGACGTTCGATTTTTGAAGCCTTTGATTGTTGAGATAAGGAATGTTTTCATAACTTTCCTCAATCAGGAAATCAGGAAGAAAATATATTCATTTTATAGCCATTTTTATGGTATTCCTGCAGTTCCAAAAGAAGAAGGAGAAGTTCACGGACAATGAAGTTCAAGAAGTATACGTTCCTGATGGTCAATATGAGAACCAAATGATTGAAGAGGCCTCTTCTCTTCTTCTACCTTTGATGTGAGTTTATACATATCCGTGCTGCTCATGCAACAAGTAACTAATAAATCTTTGCTTTATCTCATGCATGCACTTTGTTTCGGGCCAATAAAATTAATCAAATTGCCAACTGCTGCACATGTACCTGGACTGTATAAGCTAAGAGGAAGTGGAGGCTTACTTCTGTTTTTCTTCATCTACAATGAGTTTTTTTATTATGAACTTTCAGCCCAAGAGCCACTTTACTGAACTAGATTGTTCTCATTTTCTTTCGTCTGTTTTTTCACATCAGTATTGTTGTGTCTCCAAAACAAATTTGGGGTTGTGATGACTTTTGACCCTTTGAAACAATGACTTCATTTATTGTCAGTGTACATAAATCCCAATTCCTGGAGATATTCTATGGAAAAAAACATTGTGTAAAAGATAATTGCAAATCATTTGGTGAGTCTAGCTCCATGATAAAAGAACAGCTGAATCAATTAAAGCTAATGCTGTTCACCTTTAATGCCCAGTCCAATTATAGTTTCCTGGAACTGACTGAATCACTGTCTTTATTCACATGGATGATTTATGATCGTAACCAGCTGAAAAAAGTGGCAAAGAAAGAGACTACTGTCACAAACACTAAAAAGAGAAACACTGTATTATTATATTCAGTTACTATCAGATAAAACATTGCTAGTATCTTGAAAGTCTGACAACTTTTGGCAACGCTTGCACTGGTTAAATGATTCCAGGTATGTGACCCTCCAGGACCTTTGAGGTGGAATTAATCCAAGGACACCCAACAAAAGTCCAGCGGGGTTAGAGTAAAATTACCACCACCTTCTTGTTTCCCTTGAGGAAAAGAATATAGTCCTGTATCAATTTTACTGTGATCCACAAACCTGTATGGGTTTTATGGTCATGGATTAGGGGGGTATATTGGAGTACCTTAAAAGGGTCACACGGGTCACACCGAAAAGAGTTTTAATAGTGAATAGAAATAAACACAGCGGGTCATGTTTTCTTACTGCACAAGCAGATCAATCTGTCCCAAGAGTTGAGTCACTCTGACATGATTCGAACGACGATGCACTAAAGTTACATCAACATCGTTTTATTTGGTTTTGAGCGTAAAGTTGATCCAGGTGGCACCGTGGCTATTTATGCAGCTGTGCCAAGACTGTTTTCCCTCTCGACCTTCATTTATAGAAAGAGGATTTACATCCCGGATGCACGTTCTCCATTCCTTCGAAACCAGCATCCCACCAGACTCCTGCTGTGCAATCATGGGCGGATTATGTATCAGACTACAGGCCCCTGGGCACAGACATGCAACTGGTCCCATAAACTCTTTTACATAGGCGCAAGACACATTCTTGTTGTTTTCGCCTCTTTTTGTTTTGGTGTTGTGTCTCTTTATGGCCGCTGTGTCTCTCGTTGTTGTTGTGTTTGTCCTTTCTGCAGTTTTCATGCATCTCTTTTTGGAAAAGTTGTGTTTCTTTAAGTGATATTATGCAGGTGAAGGCCAGGGGGTTCCCTGCCATTTACCCTAGATAAACACAAGAACAACAATACAACATTTTAATAACAACAACAACACCATTATGTACAGATGTACAGTATAATATAAGACATAGGAGAAAACACAACAGATAGAAAACGAGCTATTGTAAAAGTGAGACATGCATGCATGTTACATCCCGTCAAAGGAGATTTAATCACCTACAAAACATCTGTAGCTGACCTATGCTTCGGGGTATTAACCTGGTTTATGGGTAACTCTGGAATGTCTGCTCAGAGCAGAAGGAAGGAAAGAAAACAAAAGCTCTCTAATGTGTGTCTGTGTACTGTAAGTTGATTTCTCCGAGAGTTGCTCAAAGCCTGTTGAGAGGGATGGAAATAATTAACTCCATCTGCTCACCAGATCTAGATAATAACGTCTCACTTACATACATGTTGACTTTGTGCACATGTGTGTGCGTGTTCCACACAGATCCAGAGAGAAGTCCTTCAGGGCCACTTGGCTTCCTTCCCTTTCATCCTAACCACCATCAGCAGGCTGCCACATCCTTAGACACACAGTCCTCCACGGTTAAGAGTGAACGTCTACGAATCGAATCATCGACCCCTTTTCTTTCTATTTGTGTCTGTTTCTATGAAATGCTCTGTCTTTTTTAATGTTTTATCTTCCATTTCTCTCGTTTACTAATGATTCTGTGTTTTTATCATCATGAATCACTGTCACCCCCACACCAACACCCACACACACCACATCGCCAACGTGTCACTCATCACCACTAATAAATAAGAACAGCAAAGTGTCTGAGGTAAAAACAGACATTTCAAATTCTCAAGTTTAACAATATTAGGCTTTTTTTTAAACCTGTATTGGCTGAGGTTTCCCCATTGTAAAATTAATGTTTAGTATTATAGAAATGTGTATGTGTGTCTTCAGCACAGTGGTTTCATGATTTCACTATTTGCTTTTATTGTTGTTGTTTTTTAACAACTCCACCAGGCCTGTGAGAATGAGCGCAAACAGAACATTTGTTCGTCAGAAAAACCCAAACAATGAGCTATAAAGCTGTGTAGATCTTTACCAACTGTACAAACCACAGAGACCGACTACCATTTTCCATGGATTTTGCTGCCATCTTGAAGAAGGCACAGTTAATTGTTATTGCGTGATATGCTATATCCACAACTGGATTCTGTGTTTTTTCCCCTGTCTGTGGTTGGAGACAGTTTCTATGTAATACGGAGGGTTTTCTGTTTAGTCCTCCAGAAGAAGCCTACACCCCAAAACCACAATTACAGAGTAGAGAGAGCGCACACTGAGGAAGAGGTAGTCGGGTATAGGCAACGACAATGATGCAAACTTCTTCAAACTTTCAAGCAACAATTAAGCTCCTTTAAACATCTATTTTATGAAAAACAATTAATCTGTCTCTCTTGGAAAGAGTCCCCGTTGAAAGAAACGTGTGTGTGTCTACATATTTCTGTTCAGAGTTCAGGGGTTTGTTGAAAAGAGGTCATGACTCACTCTGTCTCTGTCTGCCGGGTCTCAGCAAAACCATTACAGCTTAGACCCCCCCCCCCTCCCCCCCCCCCACACACACACACACACACACACACACACACACACACACACACACACACACACACACACACACACACACACACACACACACACATTCTGAAATCCTCCAGACTCCACTATTAATGGCCAGGTCTTTAAACCTTGCCACAGAGAAATGAAGTGATAACAGGGGAACCAGAACAGGGGCACCGGCCCTCCCCTGAACCTGATGACTCAGAACCAGTGAGCGTTAAAAGAGTGAAAAAAACATAAAAAATGGTAAGAAACATAAAAAAATAATTCTTTAAAAGCTGCTAATGGCACATTAATTTCATGAGCAAGTCAACGAGTTAACCCATGTGCTCGGTTGGTGATTGAAGGTGAGTAAGGCTGAGCAGATGCCGCAAATCATGGTGAAGATATGCAGCTCTGGGGTCAGCGACAGGCTTTCTCTGTGACCTTTGAACCCTCTTTCAACTGTGTGGGACGTCAGCCAGAGTTTGAGCATGTGTGTCGTGGCTGTGCAATTCACCATGCATGGCATATTCAGACACAAAATGCAAGCCTGTCTGCAGGGTGCGTAGATAAAACATCAGATAGTTAAAACTTCATTTGGATCAGTATTTAATGAAACAAGCAGTCATGTGACCATGCAGTCTGCTGTAATTGTGCCTCAAAAACAAATGCTACATTGCTTTCTCGTCAATTGTAATCTCAGTTCATACTATAAATTTGCTGTCAGACAAAAACTCTATGAAATTCCTGACTTACAGAGGTTGTAATATTTTACTGTGTGCACATGTCTGTGTGTGAGCCTTTCTGTGTGTTCATAAACTCAATTAAAGATAGCAATAAAAACATTGCCAAAAGCGATTCTGTGATCTGTGTAAAACTGGTTTAATTTGTAATGCTGAGTCCACGTTTTTCACTCACAGGAGGTTTTTATAGAGGATTTCTTTCGTTTTTTTTAGGCTTTTATGTTCAAATAATGGACTTTATAGAATTGGCAATTCACTCAGACTTTTTGGGCTGTAACCTGAGGAAGGGTAGAGCTGCAGACATATGACTTACACTCGTTATGATTTAGTGCAAATGCTGCGACACATTTGAACTGCAATTTAAATATCCTTTGCCCCCTTTTACTTTTCTGAGGTTGATTTATATATTTACGATGCTTGCAAAACAAGAGCAAGGGGAGTTTCCTTCACTTCGATCCTCTAGGTCTGCCTCTCTCCCTCTGCTTCTCCTTCTCCTGCTTTCCATCAACAAGCATGGAAACTTTGCAACCTTTGACCAATCAGCTGCTCTCCTGTGGTGTCATTGGTGGACTACAAATATGCAGGCATGTTACAGTACATTTCTGTAAAGGGAGCCAAATGGCTCTTTCCTGTCTTACTGCTGTTTTGGCTTCCCACCAGGAGCTGAACACAGAGGCGTATAGTTCCAGTAAACTATGTCTTGTGGGACTTTGGTCAACCTGAACAAATAAATTGGAGACAAAATGCCTCCCCCCCCCCAAAAGTTAACCTGTTGCATCTTCACATATGTATGACCAAATGCCAGGAAGTGGTTCAAATTGTAATAAACCATATACGGCCAGTGAGTTGGAGGTGCTGAGTGCAGGGTGTTTGAGCCAAAACATTGAGGACAGAAAAAAGGAATGTTTCTGAAAAGTGAACAGCCAGGCGAGCTCTGAAGAAGCTGGCACTTCTTTAAGGTTTGCCAACACACACTCACACACACACGCACGCCCGCACACAAACGCACACGCATACACATATAAACACAGACAGTAGACACACATACATATCATTATCACACTGCAGCTTGTCTGTACTGGAAAGCAGATGTTCCAATGAGAACCTACCCTGCACGGTAAATCAACTGAGACACACAATCAACATATTTCCTTCAGACGCACATACACACACACACACACACACGCACACACACACACACACACGCACTATAAAGTGAACTATAATGAACTACCATTAACTATTAAGGACCTCTCCGTCATAGATGACTGTGTGTATTTATGTATGTGTGACCAGTAATGCCGCCACCTGTTCTAAACATCTGGCGACATTCCTGGCATCAGAGCATTGTGACACCCCACCCCTGTTTAGCAGCTGAGGTTGATGATGCTGTCGTCCTCTTTAATCACAGCTCAAGAGTCAAAGTTAGAACCTCTAGGAAAGATCCAATGAAATTAACTTTACTTTAACATCTGTTGTTTAGCGGTTCTGCGTGTCTACGCAAAAAGTGTTTCAGCTGCGCTTTTCAGTGGTCCGGAACGCAGGTGCATTCAAACATTAAATAGCCGAGAACCTCCTCACAGAACATGCTCACACAGAACCTCCTCACACAGAACCTCCTCACACAGAACCTACTCACACATAACCTCCTCACATAGAACCTCACAGAACATGCTCACACAGAACCTCCTCACACAGAACCTCCTCACAGAACATGCTCACACAGAACCTCCTCATACAGAACCTCCTCACACAGAACCTACTCACACATAACCTCCTCACATAGAACCTCACAGAACATGATCACACAGAACATCCTCACACAGAACCTCCTCACAGAACATGCTCACACATAACCTCCTCACACAGAACCTCTTCACACAGAACCTCCTCACAGAACATGCTCACACAGAACCTCCTCACAGAACATGCTCACACAGAACCTCCTCACACAGAACCTCCTCACACAGAACCTCCTCACACAGAACATGCTCACACAGAACCTCCTCACACAGAACCTCCTCACACAGAACCTCCTCACACAGAACCTCCTCACACAGAACCTCCTCATACAGAACCTCCTCACACAGAACCTCCTCACACAGAACCTCCTCAGACAGAACCTCCTCATACAGAACCTCCTCACACAGAACCTCCTCACAGAACCTCCTCACAGAACTCACACAGAACCTCCTCACACAGAACCTCCTCACACAGAACCTCTCACACAGAACCTCCTCACACAGAACCTCTCACACAGAACCTCCTCCCACAGAACCTACTCACACAGAACCTACTCCCACAGAACCTCCTCACAGAACCTCCTCACACAGAACCTCCTCACACAGAACCTCCTCACACAGAACCTCCTCACAGAACCTCCTCACACAGAACCTCCTCACACAGAACCTCTCACACAGAACCTACTCACAGAACCCCCTCACACAGAACCTCCTCACACAGAACCTCCTCACACAGAACCTCCTCACACAGAACCTCCTCACAGAACCTCCTCACACAGAACCTCTTCACACAGAACCTCCTCACACAGAACCTCCTCACACAGAACCTCTTCACACAGAACCTCCTCACAGAACATGCTCACACAGAACCTCCTCACACAGAACCTCCTCACACAGAACCTCCTCACACAGAACCTCCTCACACAGAACCTCCTCACACAGAACCTCCTCACACAGAACCTCCTCACACAGAACCTCCTCACACAGAACCTCTTCAGAAGCTCCTCACAGAACCTCCTCACATAGAACCTCCTCCTCACACAGAACCTCCTCAAACAGAACCTCTTCAGGTTCTATATGGTTCTATGCTACATTTGTTAAACTTTTGTTAAACTTCTTGCCATGACATATTGTTAAACTTGATCCATCACATTCCAGTCCTGATTTCAAACTACTCTTTAATATCTAGATTAGAGAAACAGTTGGCTGTTTTTCGCCAGTCCTGATATGCAAGTCAAATTTAACAACTTTTTGGATATGATAAAGCCCCCAAAAGGGCAACATTCCTAAAATAGAATAATAAGAACTCATTGAAATACAATAAGTTCTTCTCCGACACTTCAGGGTATCGAACCCCATCCCAGTAAACCAGGAGTACCGTTACCAGTGCCTTTTGTCTTTTTGGGGCTACATGGGAAGTCGAGCCCCAGTTTCAGGCGCCTGGCTCCTCGTCCTTCTACCAGCCAGAGCTACAACAGATAAACATTGTCATATGATATGATATGGTTAAATTGGTTAAAATATGGTTAATATGGTTAATAGTTTTTTAGTATAAGTATTTAGTATTGGTATTGTGTTTTGTTTTATTTTTTATTAATGCTCTAATCCTAATCTAATCTAACCCGCTGCTGTGATCCTGCGATTTCCCCACTGTGGCATTAATAAAGGATTATTTTATCTAAACTAATCTAATCTAAAGTCATTCATAAACCAATTTCCTTTTTTGGGCCTGAACAAGTCCTTCAAGAACTTGTGTGCTCTGCTTAGCCATGAATCTGTTCTTTATTGCCGAATAATTTCTGATGATCTCAGTGGCATATTTGGAAAGCTGCTTGAATTAATATATATATATATAAAAAGGGCAAGGCAACAAAAATAATAGAATAATAAAGAACTCAATGAAATAGTTCTTTCTCTTCTACTCAGGGTATCGAACCCCATCCAAACCAGAGTACCACCAGGAGCAGTGCCTTTTCTCTCCCCCCAGGGAGGAATGCCCGGCCGACTTCAGTTTCAGTTGTGTAACTGCCTGCGAGGGAGTTGCCTGCCTGCCCCTTGTTTCTGCTTGTGGCCTGGTGGGGCTATCGAAATCCTCCTCTTATACAATAAGAAAAATAGATAATCATTGAAATACAATAAGTTCTTCTCTAACACTTTCAGGGTATCGAACCCCATCCCAGTAAACCAGGAGTACCAGTACAGTGCCTTTTTTTCTTCCCCCAAAAACATGCCCCCGACCGACGACTTCAGTTCCTGCCGCCCGCCGTCTTGTGCCAGCCCCGTTCCTGTTTCTGTTTTGGCCTGGGCCTGCATTCTCCATCTCCTCCTCCTCTCCTCCTCCTCCTTTCCTCCTCCTCCTCTCCTCTCCTCCTCTCCTCCTCCTCTTATTATTAATAAACCCTTGTTTTGTTTAAGGCTTTAACCGTGGTTGTGAGTTCTGCTTTTGGGTCCATGTTGTGTTACCAGAACACTCGGTGTTTGTGTGGTCTCGGTCCCATCTCCCCGACCTCAGTTTCCAGTGTACCTACTAGCTTCCAATGCATTAGATTGTGTCTTTAAGTTAACTTTTCAAACTTTTTAGGTTGGCAAAACTCGGTGTTCGTGTCGGTCGGTCGGTCTCTCCCCCCCCACCCCACCCCAGGGGAAACCCGCCCCGGCCGACCTCAGTTTCCAGTGTACCTTCGCCGCCCCCGCCGCACTAGCTTCCAATGCATGAAATTGTCGAGCGTCTTTAAAAGTTAACTTTTACAACATTTTTTTAGGTTGGCAAAAGCACTCGGTGTTCGTGTCAGTCGGTCTCCCCCCCCCACCCCAGGGGAAACCCGCCCCGGCCGACTTCAGTTTCCAGTGTACCTTCGCCGCCCCCGCCGCACTAGCTTCCAATGCATTAGATTGTCGAGCGTCTTTAAAAGTTAACTTTTCAAACTTTTTTTAGGTTGGCAAAAACACCAACTCGGTGTTCGTGTCGCCCCCCCTCTGAAGTCTTTCTGTCTCCTCACTGGATGTTTTTTTTATTTTGCATGTGTCATGTCCCACCTTTCATCTAAGCACTTAATACCTTGAAATGGTGAGCTGCTTCTTTTTTTTTTATACTGCTTTTTATATCTATATATTTTTTAATGAATTGTTTTTACCCCCATGTAGACATCGATTTGTTGAAAGCATGCCTTTTTCTTTCGGCGTCCCAAAATGCTAATTGGCTATTTTAATGACCATTTGTACAGTTTAAAATGCCGCTTTTTCGTTTGTAACTTTTTTTTCTTTTTCTTTCTCACTCCGAAGATGCCAAAGCAAAAACCTACTACCTGTTAACTTTGCAGTGAGATTTTTTTTCTTTTCTGATGCTGCAGGTCGGCCAGTGTGAGGGGCGTTTCTATCGGTTTGCTTTGATTCTTTATTTTTATTTCCAGACCTAAGGATGTCGGTTCCCCGTGTACCGTCGCCGCCCCGGCCGACTTCAGTTCCCCGTGTACCGTCGCCGCCCCGGAGTCTTGTGCCCCGTTCCCTGCACTGCCGTGGCCTGGTGGGGCTATCTCCTCCTCTCCATCTCCTCCTCTCCTCCTCCTCCTCTCCCTCTCCTCCTCTCCTCCTCCTCTTATTATTAATGTTAGTTAGTTAGGCCTTTGTATTCCTCT
Source organism: Pseudoliparis swirei (assembly GCF_029220125.1). Lineage (NCBI taxonomy): Eukaryota > Metazoa > Chordata > Actinopteri > Perciformes > Liparidae > Pseudoliparis > Pseudoliparis swirei. The sequence goes on along the minus strand of NC_079397.1, from coordinate 12,509,303 downwards.
CGGAACATAGGCCATTGATGAATTGTTTCCACCCTCGTCTGTCCTGAGCCATCCTCTCCAGCTGTTTCCACGTCAGCCCCTTCTTCTTGAATTCCTGCTCTGTGCTCCTTCTCCAGGTGTTTTTGGGTCGTCCTCGACCCCGTTTGCCTTGTGGTTTCCATGTCAGTGCCTGTTTTGTTATTGCTGTTGTGTTTCTTCGTAGTGTGTGTCCAATCCAGCTCCATTTTCTCCTTAACAGCTGTATATTTTTCTTAATAAACCCTTGTTTTGTTTAAGGCTTTAACCGTGGTTGTGAGTTCTGCTTTTGGGTCCATGTTGTGTTACCAGAACACTCGGTGTTCGTGTCGGTCGGTCGGTCTCCCCCCCCCCCCCCCCCCCCGGCCGACTTCAGCTCCCCGTGTCCCGTCACCCCCCCAGAGTCCTGTGCCCCGTCCCCTGGCCATTTAGTTTGGCCTCCATTTCTAAAACCTCCATTCTCAGCCGCGTGAGCCGGCATCTAGCCGGTTCACGCGGCTTGTCGAAAGCTTTAGTCGTGGTTGTGCGTTCTGCTTCTGGGCCCACGTAGTGTTACCTGAACACTACGTGTGTGAGCCGGCATCTAGCCGGTTCACGCGACCCCCGTGCGCCTGTGAAATGTTTCCATTGAAATATTTTATGTTGGGAGAACCGGATCAACCGGAGTAAAAAACCCAACTTAAATATGGAATGTGCAAACTCCACACGTCACAGGAAGGCGAGCGTGTTTATTGTCCTCTAGCTCGCCTGAAGAACTGAACGATTCTTTTCCGCAAAGAGAGTTTTTTGGGCTTTTGGACCACTCTTATCTCCTCCAGGCTGCTTTTGATTTCGCTCATGGCCTGGAGAAGATGGCCCTTTTCTTCTTGCCACTGGAGCTGTCGACTGTTGGATTGAGTCAATGACTCGGTCAGTGCAGCCTGCAGCTGATTGCTCGTCTCTCTTTGATGAGCCAAGTTCATTTCTGCGTCTTCCTGGCTCTTCTTCAGTAACAGAAGGGTCTGGGCCAGGTTGATTTCGAGCTCCCACTGGCTCTCCTTTTGCAGCTGAAGGGCCTCCTCCAACTGCTTTAATTTGTGGTCGGTCTCAGCTTCAGTGACCTTTTTCAATTCGAGTTGAAGCTCTAGGTCACTGATCTCTTCAACTTTCTTGAGGCGAGACTCCTTCTGGAGAGCCTCATTTAGTTTGGCATCCGTTTCTAAAAGCTCCACTTGACCTCTCAGAATCGCATTCTCTTTGGAGAGGAGCTGGCTGGTGCCCTCGTCTACCTCCTCTTCGACGTCCTTTATGGGTTCTGGGGCCTCAGTGGGGATGGTTCTTCCTTTGCACTGGTGAGGTATCCTTTGTGGTTTAGTGGGCTCAATTCTCGGCCGGGTAGCCTGTCTACCAGCTTGTTCACCCCCACGAGCTCCCTGAGCTACTTGTGGTGGGCGCTCTCCCTGCACCAGGCACTGTTTCCTCCAGGAGGTTTGGTTATTTTGTGTCCGGGGAGAATTGACCTCTGCAGACTGATGAACCCTGTTCTTGCTGCAGAGAGTGGAAATTCTGTTTTCCTTGATCTTTTCAACATTCTTGAGACAAGACTCCTTCTGGAGAGCCTCATTTTGTTTGGCCTCCTTTTCTAAAAGCTCCACTCTACCTCTTTGAAGTGCATTCTCTTTCATCAAGAGGAGCTGGCTGGTGCCCTCGTCTACCTCCTCTTCAACGTCCTTTATGGGTTCTGGGACCTGACTGGGGGTTTCTGAGTCTTTCAACACCCCACAGGGTTTGTTACCCTCAAGAGCTTTCTTTGCCGCATCTTCTGCTTGAGCCTTCCTATCCCTGATAACTGCCCTTTGTGCTTGATCGGGTCTAAAGGGACCCCCTCTGTAGGGATTATAGTTCTGGGGCCCAGAATTGACACTCATATGCCAAAACGTCCTGCTATCGTCAGGGTTTGGGGCGTTGTAGGTGACGCTTATGTCCCCCTTAAACCTCCTCCGTCTTTGGTTGCAGTGGCTGTAATTCATTGTCTCCATTTGAAAATTATAACTTTCTGTGTTCTCAAGATTCAAGATTCAAGATGTTTTATTTGTCACATACACACACAGGGTGTGCAGTGAAATGAAAGTGTTCTTCTCTGTGTTTTCAAAGGGCCTTTGTAGAGATGGTGTAGAGATGGTGTGAAGATTGTGTTCTCAGTGATGCAGAAAAAGAAGTGACTTTTTCTTTGCTCCGGAAACCGTAGAGGTTACAAAATACCTCATATACAGCTTCACGAGCATTAAAGCATTCAAACATTAAATAGCCGAGTTTTTTCACGTAAGCCTGCTGTGTGTCGGATGCGTGAGTTAAGACCGAAATGACACTTGAGAGCCCTGAGAATGTTTAATTCTATTTGCTCACCATTAGACCACCATTAATTTTCGCGCGCTCTCTTGCTAGAGGCAGCTCATGAATCCCTGGCATAGAGGACTGAAGCAACAAGCTCCTCCTCCTGTATTTATGTATGTTCTATGTTTACAACAGGGCATAAATAGATTTCTTCTAGCGATAAAAGTTAAAAGTAGAACTTGCCTGAGTCAAGGTGAGTTTTCAGAAGACAAATGAAATGACGCTAATAGATGGATAAGATGACAACTATCGCTTTGAGTCCTGCAAACTTCACATTCACACACTCCTTCATGCCGTATATGTGTATCATGTCGAGACAGTGATCCCTGATCCGATGTTAATCTTTGGCCTTTATGTATCTTCATCACCTTGTTGCAAACTTTTCAAAATGCACAAGAATATTTCAGGTCTCGAATGTTATAACACTTGAAATCATGTGGCTCCTAAACAACATCCTCCTCTGCAAACTGAAACTACATGTTAAATAAAGCTTACTGTGTGTAGGTGTGTGTGTGTGTGTATGTGGGTGTGTGTGTGTGTGTGTGTGTGTACACATGCAATACAGGTCACTGATCTCTAAAAAAAAAGAGTAGCATGATGTCTGTAGCTCATGGTTAGTGGTCATCCAAAACCACAAGGCGTCCAGTTCAATTCCCGCTCTCCCCTTAGTTGCATGTCGAAGTGCCCTTGAGCAAGACATTGAACCCCCAGTTGCTCCTCGGCTGCTTCACTGCTCCTTACCAAGGAAAGGTCAAATGCAGAGAAGAATTGACCAACTCTGGGATCAATAAAGAATACATTATGATTATTATTATAAATCATTTCAAGTAATCCTCTTTGTTCTCCAGGGCAGTGACTTGCCGCAAAATATAAGCCAGAAAGAGAGAGAGAGACTTTGGTCTGTTATTAGCAACGTGACTATGGTGACACCTGGTTGATTTGATGTACTCTTTTATTTCAGTCGAGCAGCATGGACGAATCATAAGCAACGTGTTGAGGCAACAGATATGTATCAACACTTAGAGCAAGCAGCATGGCTTTGAAAAGAGTTTGGGTTTGAAAATGGAGCAAAAACTAAAGCATACAGGATGAAAGTACAATGGAAAAGTACTGGTAATGGTCACAGTTGGTAATAAGGCCTCCAATTACATTACTGCCAACAGGCAGCTATTCTAATGAAAACATTTGCACAACCGGAAATATAATAAAGTTAACATTTGGAGAATACAGCTAGATGGTGGATGTAATAATAATGTAATTACTATGGGCCTGAGTTTATTAGTTCATAAAATCTTAAATTAAAAACTAAAAAGAGCGCCATGAATTCATATTGAGCTTCACATAAAGGCAAAAACTAAGTAATACATAACTGGGAGAGCTAAGTCGGCCATGCAACAATAAAAGCATGATTGATGCTTTGCAGGGCTCTGAATAATAATAATGATGATAAGATCTTGCATATAATACACCTCGAATAATAAGCAAGAATAGACAAGTGTTTCTAAACGCACTAGCATGTGTGAAACATACAATACAGGAACCGACTCATGAGGTTTTTGTTTCCCAAAGGTAGCACATACTAAAACCAAAAGAACCAATTAGAGACACATGAGTGAACCCTGAGGAACACCATGCAATGACTGTATTTGTCCAACTTAACAGTTTTATAAATGAGTCCATAAAGCGCAGGCCTGTGTATCATTTGGGTCGTTGACAGCTTTCCCCAATGCTCTTATAATGGGCTCACACAGGAGGCTCATCACAAGCAGCACCAAGGCAGAGCAGCAGCAGCCGTCCTCCGTCTGTGTCTACAGGATGTGTTCAGGGACATAATTGAGCGTAGGTCAACCGGTTTTCTTGCAGTGCTCGCAGCCCAACGCTCCCATGTGTCAATCACTGACAGTGGGGTTTGATAAGTCTTGTGATGTGGAGAGACAGATCAGCAGCTGTGGTATGCACTGGCACAAGAACATGTTTGGTTGTTGTTGTTGGTCTTCTCATCACAGTCTCCTTGGTAACAACCACATGTGCAAGAGGTCTCAGTCCTGTCAGTGAGTCTTGGCTAACAACAAGAATGATGCTGAATTAGAGTCACACTGGAGTGATTATCTAGTCATGACTTCAATAAAGCTGCGAGAAGTCTTCTGGTGTATTGGTTTAGTAAATTTGATATTTTTCCTGTGAAAAAGATGCTAATATGCTATATATCGGGGGGAGTGCGATAGGCTTTCTACTGTCAGTAGACTAAGAGAAGTAATAGGTGTCCTGAGACTGCAGTGGCTCTTATCTAAGTTCTTTCTCGATATCCGAGTCCAGAAACGCTGTGAAAGAAGCATATTTCAGCTGCTTGGATTTATAATGTTTACCATCATAGAGCCCATGACCGTAGACGAGTGTTTGAACATAAATCAAAATGATGAATCACAAGCCATGCCTGTTTCCTACAAAATGACTTTCCCATAAAACTAAACTGCATTCTCAAAGACTTTTTTGAGGGAATTTTTTTTTTCTGAACTGAACTGAAACCCCCAAAAAATCCACTTGGAAGGTGTTTAATTCTGTTCAGGCAACCAAATAACTTATATTGCCCCTTCAAGCACCCTAACCGTGTCCCTACTTGGACTTTAGACTCAATTGAAACACATTTGTTTTATGTCTAAAGTAAATGTAATCCACCACAAAGTATGTTTCCCATGAAACTTAATTCACAACGCAGTCCAGTTGGAACGGCTTCTTCTTCACTACAACAACCCAGTAAAACTACATCATCCAGTGTGGATAATTGAAATTTAACAGTGTGACATTTATATTTTTACAAGCTCCTGACAAGTTTATGCGTCGCAGTAAAAAAATACTTGATTTACAGTATCCCCTCCATATCCTGATACCGTTCGGCAGCTGATTTATTGAAAGACAAATCAAATCCCTTGTTAGCTTCCTACACCTAATACCACGAGACGTGTTTGGTTGTGTTTGGGATCAGAATTCTTCTAAACAGGCTTTTAGAGGAGTTTGGATTTCTCTTTACTCCAAACACAAGTAGTTAAGGTTTGAGTCTTTTCTTAAGGATCACATGGTTTCTCATGCTTGATTTTCACTGGAATACATCTGATGTTTTGTCATGACATAAATCAGTTAAAGATGTCAATTGCGTCGTGGATTTCTGTTATGGACCAGTCCATTAAATCAGAAAAAAAGGTTGTAACACTGGAACCAGATATTTGGCACACTGGAATATGTATTACGGATCTTGACCAGAAGCTAGTTTAGGATCCTTAAGGTGACTGAAACATTTTCAAGTTAAACGTAAGACGACTCAGAGCCAGAGAACACATCTGTTCATCCTCAGCTCATTGCAGATCAAACAAATCGTGCATAATTCCCCCGGCATTGACAACCTTGGCAACACATACATAGGTGACAAATACATTCCAAAAAAAACCCTGAAATTGATTTATTTGCAGGTTCAAAATGCGTGAGGTATTGGGCTCTTTTTTCAGTTCTATTTTAAACCCATCCACCCGTGTATTTCTCCAAACAGCCAATACCCAAAGAACAAATCATCGTTCTGCAGTGGAGCGAAGGGGATAAAGATTCCTCAGTCAAAGTAATTTTGCTCGCAAGATGCCAAGATGTTAGTTTCACTCTTTCCAGGATGCTGTCATGTGGGTTTACTCTTCATGCAGCAATGGAATAAAGTAATACGGGGGTGATAGGACATTAGGGTTCACGCATTCTTTAAGACAGAGCTGCAGAAATAATGACCAGCTCATGGATGGAGACAGGGAAACCTCTGATAGCTTTGCAAATCAGGAAACTGGCAACGATAAAGTTGGGGTAAGCTCCAAATGAACTTGTTCAGAGAGGTCATTTATTACTATACCTGGCCCTGGACGTTGCAAAGGTGCTCTGAGGACGCACTGTGACGCTGCTTTACAACCCGATGAACACTTCTCTTGAAGCACACAAGCACCTTTAAGTCTCGCTCACTATCTTCAGCACTTGTGCAATGAAATGTATGCATGAGCTCGGGTCCACCACTGACCCTCATGAACAGAGCCCCGGTCCCGCACTGACCCTCATGAACAGAGCCCCGGTCCCGCACTGACCCTCATGAACAGAGCCCGGTCCCCCACTGACCCTCATGAACAGAGCCCGGTCCCCCACTGACCCTCATGAACAGAGCCCAGGTCCCCCACTGACCCTCATGAACAGAGCCCGGGTCCCCCACTGACCCTCATGAACAGAGCCCGGGTCCCCCACTGACCCTCATGAACAGAGCCCCGGTCCCCCACTGACCCTCATGAACAGAGCCCAGGTCCCCCACTGACCTCATGAACAGAGCCCGGGTCCCCCACTGACCTCATGAACAGAGCCCGGTCCCCACTGACCCTCATGAACAGAGCCCGGGTCCCCACTGACCCTCATGAACAGAGCCCGGTCCCCACTGACCCTCATGAACAGAGCCCCGGTCCCCCACTGACCCTCATGAACAGAGTCCGGATCCCCCACTGACCTTCATGAACAGAGCCCGGTCCCCCACTGACCCTCATGAACAGAGCCCGGGTCCCCCACTGACCCTCATGAACAGAGCCCTGGTCCCCCACTGACCCTCATGAACAGAGCCCGGGTCCCCCACTCACCCTCATGAACAGAGCCCGGTCCCCACTGACCCTCATGAACAGAGCCCCAGTCCCCCACTGACCCTCATGAACAGAGCCCCAGTCCCCCACTGACCCTCATGAACAGATCTTGGGTCCCACACTGACCCTCATGAACAGAGCCCGGTCCCCCACTGACCCTCATGAACAGAGTCCGGTCCCCCACTGACCCTCATGAACAGAGCCCGGTCCCCCACTGACCCGTATGAACAAATTTATTTGATTTATTTTATCTTATATGTTGACTGTTTATTTTTTTTGATTGTTGTTGTTTTGTTTGTCTGTCTAATGTGTACACACCAGCCACCAAGTGAAATTCTTCGCGTGTCTAAGACACGTAGAAAATACATGTTTCTGATTCAGATGAGCATAACATCAAACATGTGTCTGCAAGGTGTGAGTAACGTGCATTACATGCATTACGAAATGTGACACTGCTACCATTTGCAATCTATGTGTAGTCATTGCACAGAGTATCCATTTGTGACAGAGAAATAAAACATGCTGAACAACCGTGACTATCTGAAGGGATTCCTCTGTTGTTGTGTTTTTATTTTGACAAGATAGATGGAAGGGAGTGAAGGGACAATGCAGCAGCCCAGAACAGGATGGAGAAATGTGTTTGTGTTGGATTCAACTTGCAGGATTTCTCTGATGTAAAACATCATTCTGTGTCTCACAATTCTTTATCTTTCTTCTGTTCATTTAGAAATGTTCCATTTTCTAGACTTCTTGCTGACACAATGCATTTTCTGTTCTTTTGATAGTATAGATATTTAAAAAACGGATATAATATTTTTATATTTCTGAGCATTTGAATCCTTGATCGTTTACATTCTTACTGATCAAAACTAGGAAGTTTAGTGATGTATTCACATAAATTAAAAAAACACTGACATTTCTTTCCGCATCTTAAAGCACTTCTTATTGATGTGTTAGGTTTTTAAAACAAAGGAACAATAAATCCAGTGTTTACTTTTAGACATTTACACATTTGGTAAACAAGTCATAAATCCTGTTAACTGGTCACCTCATCCTTAAAATGATTACACACCCCTCTGCTGCAAACTCCTTTTAGCTGGAGGCTCCCATAAAGTGAAAGCTTCCTCAGCTTGTAAAGTCCCAGAAGCATCACAATTTTCTATGCAAATGAGTTTTTGGCATGAATACATCTCTATTTCTTTCCAGCCACATGTTGCTTCCTTGGATTATTGTTTGCTTGGCCGGGGACATTTCCGGTGCTTGATAACTTGTCTTGATGACTCACTCTGCACTCACACCTCAGGGAGAACTATCGCTTCGCCTTGGAGAAAATATGACTTTAATGTAGGCGTTTGTCTGGTCTGCTAAGGGTGAGACACATGCATGTTTTTTGACCAGTAGGCTGTTGTCTAAGGTATGGAGGTCAATTTTGAGAAGCAAGCTTGGTGACAGTGTGGTGAGATTGTAGGTACTGCTCAGCAGCAGTGAGGTTCACAGGGGAGAGCCCAAATACTCCCTCAAGTTGGAGCAATTAAAACGAGCCTGTTCATGGTCACCCTCCTTTTATCACTTTGGGTCCTCAAAGAGAAGAATATTCCTCCACAGGGAGAGAGATACATGTATCCTCAGCCTTGCTGTCTTATCACAACAGGGAGAAGAGCTATGCAGTCTGCTGATAACTCAGAAATGTGATGCAGTCATTAGGGGCAAGAAAAAGCATGATGCATTGTTGACTTTAGACAGTTTTTAGCCATTATTACAGCCGTTATTTTCTCTCTGGTGCTGGGCTGAGTCAGTCTGATCAAGAGGAGTGAGGGGTTTCATCACTGGCTCGTGATGTTAAACAGTCACCGGACATACGGTAGCCATTGTAAAGTAGTTCTGAAACTGGGCACTTCGCAAATGATGGAAAACAGGCTTCCGGACGCACGTGAATTAAGTTATCAACATTTAATGGCAGGAAGTGTAAAATAAACATTCAAGGCTCACGATCGTGCTCTTCTTCGGCTCCTCCGCCCTCCTTCCGGCGTCGAGAATACCTGTGGAAGAGACCCGATTTCTCTAATCCACGGAGTTTTATACTCAATGTCCCTGGCCCCGGTCAAAACGTCACTTCCGGTCAAGTCGCTAAACAAGTATTTTCACAATAAGAGTCCCGTCTTGTTATTGTCCGTATTAAAGTCACTTTCACAATAAAAGTCCCTTGTTATTGAAAGTCACTTGACGGAATTCAACCGGCCTCGTCAATCTATAATACTAACATACAGTCACTCTCATGCAAAATACATTAATTCTTGCCATTTACATTTGCATAGAGTAAACATTACCCCTATGCTTCATAATACATTAATAACAATATCAATATTCTCCCTAATATTTTCGATTATAATATCTTTCTATATGTATTAATTTAAAACATAAGACCTCTGCAGATGTTATCAAAATAAACTATTACATCCTAACACCATATATATGCATTTTCATAATATAGCAATGTTTGTGTGTTACATTTAAAGACCAATTTTTAAACCCTCTTCCCATTTGTGTGGCAAAATAAAACTACACATTCCAGTGTGTTGAATGAAGTGGACAGAGCCCATCAGTCGTGGCACATTATACAATTAGATTATAACAATGTATACAAACTGTCCCCCATCCACCCTCCTGTTAGCCTGGTGTAATGAGTCTGACAGTCATTACTTTGAATACACAGTCACAGTGAAGCCATTGTATTAGTTATTACAGCACAATGAACTACAGTTAGACTTATTATTCTCGTCTGTGACACATATTTAGACCTATTTAATGTCTCTGTCTTTTTATTATTTCTGCATCCTGACTCAAGTAGTCTTTGCAGTTCACTTATTTTTGGCAACATGACAGATTGTAACAGATACCGGTTTATTATGTGATGCATAAGTGTATTTATTTGTCTTCATGCTTCCTTTTTTTTTATGTCTTTCTTTTTTGCATCCTTTATTTGTCTACCCACACACACATTCCAGATGTGTCGAGTTATTTGTTTTAGTAATGCTCAGTGATTTATCCCAGGCCTCCTATACCTGGCGTCGAGCCGTTCCTCGGGCTCAGCGGAGAACGAGAGGAGAGGAGTGAGTGTTGGAGGAAGGAATTATGCAAAACAAATCAATCCCCAGAAAGGGCGGGAAGAGAGGGAGGAGAGCACACACAGAGCAAGAAGAAATACAATAGATAACCCGTGAGAAAATGATGAGAAAATGAATAAGAGAGAAAAGAAGATGACATTGTTTCCTTTATCTAAAGACAGCTGAATGCTTATTGTCTTTGAAGTGTGCAGTGACCTGCCGAGCGTGGACTCAATCAGTGCCTCCCTCGTAGGGAGGGATTCAGTGTACGCCGCTCTGATTAAATAGGATTTAAGTTTAGAGCCACAGAGATATGGGGTCATCTGGTTTGTCTAAAAAGTTGCATCCGTAAACCGCTGCGTTTGAGTGTACATGTGTTGTTCCAATGCGTTTCCAGTCTGTCATGGATTGTGGCCAGGTAGAGAATCATGGGAAACAGACCGGGGGAAATATTTCTTTCTGCATCTCCTTTTCTGTGAAAAAAATCAAAGAAAGGCGAAGAAGACAGAGGAGCAGAGTAAATTGATGCAACATGTATGTCAGAGATCAAATAGTATCCTATAGCTGGAATAATAAATGAAAACCTCTCATCTCCACCCAGAAAAAGAAACGAGTCCTCCATCGATTTAGCAAAGCAGTCCTTTACCATTGTGGGACTCACAGTGGACAGACAATGAAGATCACCGTCGACACAGCAGAAACAGAGATATCGGCCTACATTACCCAGAGATCAACTTGATTGCTTACAGGTAATAGCTTTCATTCCTGTTTCTTGCCTCTAATATTCACTGTTGTTGTTGCTTTGGTTCTGTCTCCATCGACTCCTGAGTGAAATTGCTGCCTCTTCAGTAGCTAAATGCTCCTGTGTTCAACAACTATTTCCACACTGTGTGTGTTGGCCGTTTCGTGCTGGGCAGGTAGCCTACAATTGTTTTTTAGCGTGTTTGTTTTGATAAAAGGCAAACTGGAGACTGATTGAATGCAGAACTGTGCAGCTTTTCCAACAGGATTTGGGGAGTTGATATTTTTCCTTGTGGCGAAGGCTGGAAATGCATCTTTATTCTTTAGCCTATAACGAGATGGCAGTTTCTCATGTTTTGGAGTCACCAGACTCGAAACCATATAATTAGAATGAATCATAGTGACATTTAGATGGATTTCCTACCTCCCAAGAAGCCACGATGTATTTGAAGGGGTGTTTCCATTCATTTAAATATACCTGCCTTCAGTAAGTTTTCTTTAAAAAAATGCTATCTACCATCAACAGTGGATTTTTAAAGATATAATTTGCCTCACAAAATTAGCCATGATCGCGCATTGCGCTTTCATCATGGATTTATTTCGACATTGACATCGTACACAGTGGCTGCAAACGTGTCTTAAAGGGGATGCATTGAGTTCAAAAGTCGAGCCGGCTCTTTAAAGAATGTGTTTGAAGCATTTTAACAAGGCGCTCGTCCTCCATCTCCCCACTGGCACAACAGCTGGCCTGGCACACGGACATCATGCCGGGGTATGGACGCACACACACACACACACACACACACACAGTTATTCCTTTATGCTGTGGCTGTATCGTCCCGGTAAGCATGCATGCTTTTTGCAGATGTGATCGTACAGTAGGCGCTTGGTGTTTAAGGCGAGCATTACCGCCCGACATCCGCTGCTAAACAGACAGTTTGACTGCTTTACGGCCTTTGCAGAAGAAGGCCCCCGGGTTTCCATCGCAGCTTCTACCCCACTTACTTAAACCGGTTGTTCGGTTGGAAGTGCTCTCAAGCTGTTTGAAGTGTTAGCAGTAAACAATCCATTCAAGCCAGCGCAGAATGGTGGACCCTAATATGGAGCTGTTTCCCTCTGTGTTGTTGAAAAGAAGAGAGGAGGGGAGACGGACGGAGCAGCAGTCTGTTGATTAGCAGGGATCACTGTCCCGTAGCTTCATAAAATTACCCAGAATGCCACTTAGTAGTAGAAGGAACTATTTGTGCGGGAGCTGTTTTGTGTCAGCGGTATAGAGAGTGGGAGGAATCTTCACCTCTCTATAAGTAAATATACAGACGTACTGCAGTGGGAAACAATTATACAGAGTTACCCTCCAAGAGGAGCCAAGTGAAGTGAATTGGAACATGTCAAAATAACCACGACAAAAATGACACCAACGTCTCAAAGATGAATCCTCTGAGGACCATGAATGACTGTTCAAAATGTCCTTGCGATGGTTTTATTTCCATATTTTTCAATCCGGACCTCGTCGCCAACGAAAGCGTCGGGACAGAATACACCACGCTATTAGTTGGGATGCAGTCCAGATGACGGGTGTCACACTTTTTTTTAGAAAACCTTGTGAAACCACGAGCTTTGCCGGCAACATGCACGGTCACATCGTTCCCAGGCTTATGACAAAGGAGAGATCTTCCACTGAAGCAGAGGCAGATGTGGGAAGTGGACTGAGGCGATGGAACAAAGCTGCTGCTACTTGCTATTTATATGCACGCGGCTGGAGGCCCGACACCACAGACCAGTGGTTGAGCTTTGTGCCACCCAGAGAGCCAATGCCCATGCTCTCTCTCTCTCTCTCTCTCTAATTCAAAAAGGCTGTACTGGCATGAAAGTTTCAAGCACAATGCTTCCAAAGTATCAGAAGACAAATCGTCCAAATATTTGGATAGTACACAATAACAAAATACGAACGTCAACACAACATTAATATTGATGTATATATGGCTCAGCACAGACTACATGGCGTACAAATTACACACAAATAGCAATAACTACAATTGTAATGTCAACGATATGCCATTCATTGTCTCTTTTCAAGGCCAAATAACAATATGATCTACTTTTGTTTTTCGTTTCTTCATAATTTGACTCCGATTGCTGAGAGCAATTGTTGAATGTCCATAAGTTGCAGCCCTCCTACACATGTACACGAGTGTGTGTGTGTGTGTGTGTGTGTGTGTGTGTAATGCTACACCAGACGCAGGCGTGTGGCTCCTTTGAGAAGCAGCTTTACTTTTGCTCTCTGAGTCCTCTCTCCCTTTCTCTCCTCACATTCTCGGTGCGAGCCAGCTGAGTGGGTGCAAAGCAAGAGAGGCAGCAGCTCGCATACGGCAGTCAATCACCCTGCACCACAGGCAGAGAGAGGGAGAGAGAGAGAGAGGGGGAGAGAGAGGGGGAGAGAGATTGGAGTAGCAGCCAGTTGCTCGTCCCTCACTCCAAGCTCTAACTTTATAGGCAGTCATGCAGATTTTCTTGGCTTAGACGCAGCGCTCATGACAGGATTAGGAGCCGGGGACGCGGGACCAACCGGAGATCTGCAGGTCCTAGTGGACGAGCCTGGGCCAGATTCTATTCCTGTACAGGTAGGACTGAAAACTTCATCTTGGACCAAAGGGCATTAGATCTGTCTCTCTGCAAAAAGATTATTCAGCAAATTCCCAATTCTTCATGATACACTGTTCAATAGGATTCTTTTTTTTTTGCCAAGTATTGCTGGAAAAGAAGACAGACAATTAATAAAGTCTTTAAGGTTGTTAGGTTGCAGACTAGGTCATAGTTTTGGTTCTTTTAAAAACTTTTCTGAAGGATTTCACAAGAAGAGTAACGTATATTTAGGTAGACATGTATTGATAGTGCATGCACAGAAAAAACAATGGATACACCTTCCTCACGGGAAGAGTTTGCAGCAACACAACATCAAGACACCGTGTTCAGTGTCAGACATCGATTAATATATCTTAGATATGTGAAGGTATGAACGGACAGCGCTCCATCCAACAATGCCGTGAGTTATTGTTTTCATCACCATGAAGTTGCGTCTCATGCCAGCTCAGTAGTTGAGGAACTGCTGAAGTAAGCTCTTTTTTTTTGTTCTTCAAAATTTCCAATTTGGAGTTGTAGAACTTGGGCCAAGTTTACAGAGGGTCACTGCACCCTGACTTTGATCGATTGTAGATAGTATCTTGAACAAACACAACATTCAAGGGCTAATTTGAGATGCTTCCTTGCTGCTTTGGTCCCACGCACCAGGACGACCAGGCCTTAGAAGCACATTCATTAACTCAACACACAGAGCCAAGCACCTGGTTGGAAAGCGATGGGTTCATTTACCAACTTGGACCCTCCTTGTACTGTAAGTAACTCTGGAAAGTCATACCCACCTTATGATTCATGTTCATTGAATAGCCAACGCTCGGTCCTCTCAAACATGAATCCGAGACTTTGGTTTTAGCTGTGGTTTAATTGATTTGTCCGACGTCTCTGATATAAAAAATATGTCCAGGAAGGAGCCAAAAGGGCTGCAGCGCTTCCTGCAGAGTTCGCCTGTATACTTTTTGACATGCCCCTGTGTACGTTTTAGAGAAAATTCCAGATTCATGCAGCGCAGAGTGGAGCAACGTGTGGTTTCCCTCTGGAATCCTGCTTAAAAAAACAGGGGGGGGGGGAGAAAAGGCTTGACTTGCAAGTTTACTTGGATTCAAAGAGCTAGGGTCTGACATTTCTGCTGTGTTGGCTCCATTTAAGTTGAAGTGCAACCCTTTGGAGAGTAAGTAGAGCGAGTGGGCCTGTTGCATGTTTGTGTGTGTGTGTGTGTGTGTGTTCAAAGTGCAGATGTGTCAGGCACCAACAGAAACCGGGGGGAGACCACTCGAACGCCTGCATCACGTCAGCTGAAAGCTGGCCGGTTGTCACACACACGCACAAGAGTTGCGTGGGCTCAGAAACAAACGCGCGGGCTTTGGACGTTGACCTCTTCCGAGGGTCGCCGTTTCTATCCTCGCGGTCTGGACTCCAGAGAATAAGAGACGTCTGGTTTCTCATCGGAACACACACAAAGACACACTGGTCTGTTTCAACCGCAAGGGACTACCTACCACCTCTGACCCACTGTGAGAAACCAAAGTGCAATTTTATTTTGTCCTTCTTTTCTTCCTTTTCTGCATACATTTACTTGCATGTTTTTGATTCGGCTCTCAGGTATGGAGGACTCAAAATGACTTAAGTATAAATAAATAAATAAATGAATGCATGAATAAATACAAGAATAAATAAATAAATACTTAAATAAATGTATAAATAAATGAATAAATACAAGAATAAATGTATAAATACAGAAATAAATACAGAAATTAATAGATATAAGTTATAACTCAACAGGACATCATTAAATAAATGTATTTCTACATTTCTGTATTTCTTCATTTATTTATATCTCTATTTATGTGTCCACACGTATTTCTTCATTTATTTATGTGTGACATTTACATGTCCGTATATTCAAATGAGCTGGGGGGGTCCGAACCTCATTGTTGAACAGGATTGGTCAAGTCAGGGAGCAAGACAGAAGCATTATTTATTTATACTTAAGTCATTTTAAGTCCTCCATACTCAGGGGTGTGTGAGGTTTCTCTCTCTCGCTTTGCTCCATTCACAGTACATGCCGCTCACTGCCTCATCCTTTGGTTTCAGGATTCTTGTCGTGCGACGTTTCTTTCCACCCTTTTCCTTCTCTTTACAACCCCGACACTCTCATTATTTCCTCGTGTTCCTTTCTTTGTTTGATTAAAGATGGATGCTGGGTCTGTTGCATATTAACAAGCCACAGACCTTTTGGGCACACTTTGCACATATGAAGGGAATTCAGCCCGAAGGAAAGTACGCTCAGCTTGCTGGGAGGTTGGCTCGCCGAGGAAAACACGCTCACCTTTAAGCGCGCTCCTTGTTGCTTTGTCGCCGTTTCTTTCGGACTGACTTTCTGCCTGCTCCTGTGTTTTCACCTGAATTCTTGACATTTTTCTATGGCTAAGAAGAAAAGGCTCATTCTTGTTTTCGCAGCCTCCAATGCTTGTTCTCGCTTCCTCTCTAGAACACAGGGGCCCCTTGTGTTTCCTCTGGAGGTCTGAACTCTTTCCATCCCCAGTTCCCAGTCTTGTGTTATTGGAGCATGGAGAGCCTCTACAGGCAGCCAGTGCAGGTATAGTGGCCGTGCCGCCTCGGGGTTGTGTGGCATTGTCTTGTCGAAGGCCTGGTTGAGTTTGTCCTTGACAAATGCATGAATATGGAGCAACAGTTTTGGCTACTTGGGGAAAACAGGACAAGTTTGACCTATATCATAATATTAAGTTGATGTGGCTAATGCGTTAGCAAACAATTTCTCATGAATAAATAATCCAGCCTTGGTTTGGAGTTGAGTTTCTGACCAATTAAGTGAATGGAAGTCCAACATTCACTCTACTTTTTGCTCCGGTCCAGCGTCCGATCTTCTCCTGAGAGGACATCTTGCTCTTTAGATGCTAAATGCTATGCTAACCAGCGAGTCGCTAACTGTGTCTGTCTGCTGTTTTACCTGCTGGGCGTGTGGCGTCCAATCATTTGCGCAGCTTTTTCAGTAAAAACATCTCCCAGCTGAAACGAGAGCAGCGAGAGTGAACCACAGTCGTAAAAGTGTGGGCCGTAAAAAGCTCAACAATGAGCTAAAAGAAACATTTAAAAGAATTAACACAGCAGCTAAGAAAGAACAGGGACAAAAATGATGGACAAATAAAGGTAAATAATAGACAGGACTATTATTAACATGTATTCAACACAAGAGCAACAGTGAGAAAACTGAAACTCAAATCCCTCCCCTTTCCCTTTAACTGATATCCTGATATATTTACACGACCGTTCAAAAGTTTGGGGTCATCCTGACAATTTCGTGTCTTCCATGAAAACTCACTTTTATTTATCAAATGAATTGAAAATTGAATAGAAAATATAGTCAAGACATTGACAAGGTTAGAAATAATGATTAATATTTGAAGTATTAATTTTGTTCTTCAAACTTCAAGCTCAAAGGAAGGCCAGTTGTATAGCTTATATCACCAGCATAACTGTTTTCAGCTGTGCTAACATAATTGCACAAGGGTTTTCTAATCAGATATTAGTCTTCTAAGGCGATTATCAAACACAATGTACCATTAGAACACTGGAGTGATAGTTGATGGAAATGGGCCTCTATACACTTCTGGAGATATTTAATTAGAAACCAGACGTTTCCACCTAGAATAGTCATTTACCACATTAACAATGTATAGTGTGTATTTTTGATTAATGTTATCTTTATTGAAAAAACAGTTCTTTTCTTTGAAAAATAAAGACATTTCTAAGTGACCCCAAACTTTTGAACGGTAGTGTATGTCCCATGCATTAACCTCATCTCTAGGACGTTCAGCTTTTCACTTTTATTTTTATTTTCAAACGCTGGTTTTCAAATACAGTATGTGTGCTTCCTCCATCTGTATTTTTCTTCAGGTCAGGGAGGGCCTCTTCTCTCACCGCCTCTTCCTGACGTAGGCGGGTTGTGATGGTTTTAGACGCCAACGTGTCTGTTTCCTCCGGTCTGCTGAGACCAAATGACCCGTTTGAGCCTCCAGGCGGTTCAGACAACATACACAGACACAGAATATGTCAACTTGTGTCTATGTGTTAATGTCTCTCTTTGTGTACATTAGCATGAATATACTCTTATAATATACACATTTATGGTTGTTTCGTGTGTGTGGTATGTGGAGGTCTTCCTTTGCACGTTATACTTTTGGTTCTTTGGAAGAGCAGTCTCACTTCCTCTCATCCTGGCTAACGCCACGGGTGAAGCCACGCCAAACCCACGCCAAACCACCGGGTTAAATTATACTTTCCACTTCATTATACATGTCTGTGATGTATGTGATGTGCTTCTGTAACTTAGTCATTTAAACCATTATATCTAAAAAGCTACGCCTTTTGAGGAAATGCTTTCATCAAAGTACAACATTGAGTAAAGAATGCAGGAATCTAAAGAATGAAAAAAGGAGGTAGGTTTCAGATAAAGGTGCATTGAAGCTGCTTCAGCAGGGAGACACATGATGTTCAGCTGGAGTTTAGATCGAAGTCCACACTCCCGGCACACGGTCCCCCAAAACACATTCCACACATAGACACAGGACAGACTTAAGCATTTATTCAGCGGTTTGTTTTGGTAGAGAGCACTTCTGTCGGGTACTTGCTGTCCCTTACTTGTCTAAAACACTGGGGCATGAATTGTTTGGTTTTTCAAAGCCATTAGAAAGATTGAACACAAACCCACAGATAATTATTATTCCATTTCAGACACAGTGGTGCCTTGTTTGTTTAGTGCACGTTGGTAACTTAATCTCTATCATAACTGAGGACATAAGCATACTCTCAGTGGTAGAAGTATATTTATCTGATGGGTTCGCTGGCAGCAGTGTTGGATTGTGGTCTCCCTGTGAAATCCACCTTATGCGGTTGGAATATGAAAGTATTGAAACTTGAGAACATAAAATGTCTGATTATTACCGCCTGATAAAAGAACTAAACAACATGTTGTGAACCTAACGTGAACCAATTCTTTTAAAATAAAAACGTAGTATTCTGAAAGCTGGAATATGAATGATGAGATACTATTTCACATACAGAGGTAACTCATTTGAGTTTCTTTAATCTTTTATTTAGAATATAAGAATATAAATGACCCCCTACGGAGGCTCTGAAATCCCAGTATGGTGCTCTCCGTGGTGCTAAAGCAGCAAACAGATTTGTAATTGCAAATTTCTTTCTAAATCTCTGCGTTCTGTTAGTTTCGGCTTGGATCTATAATATGCCAACCAAAAGAGTTCCTCATGGGGCCGTTCACTTCGCTGATTGGGGCTGAACAAAAACAAACGGAACAAATTGAAGATCGCTATCTTTCACACATACGGGGCAAATAAACCACCTACCATCACAAATAAACCACCTACCATCACAAATAAACCACCTACCATCACAAATAAACCACATACCATCACAAATAAACCACCTACCATCACAAATAAACCACATACCATCACAAATAAACCACCTACCATCACAAATAAACCACATACCATCACAAATAAACCACCTACCATCACAAATAAACCACCTACCATCACAAATAAACCACCTACCATCACAAATAAACGACATATCATCACAAATAAACGACATACCATCACAAATAAACCACCTACCATCACAAATAAACCACATACCATCACAAATAAACCACCTACCATCACAAATAAATGACATACCATCACAAATAAACCACCTACCATCACAAATAAACCACCTACCATCACAAATAAACCACCTACCATCACAAATGAACCACATACCATCACAAATAAACCACCTACCATCACAAATAAACCACATACCATCATAAATAAACGACATACCATCACAAATAAACGACATACCATCAAAAATAAACCATCTACTATCACAAATAAACCACCTACCATCACAAATAAATCAGATACCATCGTTTCTTGAGCGAAGGCCTTGGATTCTTCTCAGCGGCTCATTTTTCCATTGTCCAGAAAAGAGAAGCACATCGCCACCGCATCCTATGTCCAAACACAACTTTATTCTTGTTCAGCACGGATGGCAACGGCAGCAAACTGTCTGCGTAGTATTTAGAGTAATAACCATATGGAAGTGCCTGGAACCATGAAGGCTTTCTGCACAATGTTTACAGTGACAGGCTGACCAGAAGGAGCTGGGGTGGGAAATAATACCAGACTGGAAGAGGCTAATTTGAGCTGGTGTGGGCTAGAGGTAAACCACAGGGAAGGGTTTGGCCTGAGTGGGCTTGTTATAGTCCCAGCTGGAATGCGACTTGAATATTACAGGCTAACCATGGCCGTCGTTTTTTTTCTTCAAAGGGCTGGACTTTCCTCTTGAACAGCTGTGATGTGGAAAAGATGTGAAAAGTACCGGCACTGGTCCAAATGGTTTTGACATGGTGCTTAAATTATAGTGGGAAGGGGAGATAAAATGTTTAAATGCTTTTATATGTGCAATAAAACGTAGAACTTTTTCATCAGCTTGTTTTTTAAACGTGACATTATCTTTTTATGTATTTTTGGACACCATTGGACATTTCACTGTAGTGGAGTGTGTCTTTGCTGAGCTGAACCGATAGATCTTGGAAATGAGCTCTCTAGGACGACATGCCTCACAGTGCTGAACATAACAAGAGCGAATGACTTACAGCAAGAGAGAGAGAGAGAGAGAGAGAGAGAAAGAGAGAAAGATGATGTGTCTGGGTCCACTTAAGAACCCTTTCCAAGCTTTCAAACTCAGTCCAGTCCAGTCGAGTGTTTTGACTGGTACAAGTCTTGCCTTATTTTGAAACTTGTCTCTCATAAGCTGCACAATCATGCACCACAGGCACAGGAGCATGTGCTTGTGGTTAGTTGTACCTGTGCACTCAGACGAAGATACACACATGTCTGAGAATAACCTCACTGGAAGAGTATTACTGCATGTGACGGCTGCAGTGAAGGAAATCGAACTTTCCCGCTTGCTTCGTTTGAGACGATTGATGGTTGGCCGGTCGACGAGCGCTCAATGGACTGGAAAGTGTCTCCCTTGGTCCATTCTCAGCTGTTTCTTTCTGTAGCTCGCCAACATGCCCAGTCGCTTATTCACAATGGAACGACACCATCTGCATTGACGGGCTTGTTCCACTGTGAGAGAGACTGGAGGACTGTAAGGGGGCTGCGGTTTGGTACAGTTGGACTGAGTGTGTGTGTGTCTGTCTGGTCTTGGCAGACCTGTGGTCTTTGCCTTTGTTCCTCAGGGACCCATGACTCACTCTCGTTTCTTTTTGAGCAGCAAATGCACACAAGAAAATAACACGCACACACACACACACATTGATATTGATGTCTCAAGTCCTGGAGTTTTCATCTTGGTGGCTGATGATGGTTTCACAGTGTGGCAGAACAAACTGTAAGACAGCAAGGCTGCAAGGAAGAGAGGTAGAAACACAAGGGTATGAGTCAAAGAGGAAAAGGGGTTTGAAAGGAACAGTTTGGGTGATGCGAAGATTGAGATGAGACGATTGAACACACTCTCACATCTGTCTGTAAAAACAACGAACGGGCAGTTTATTTATCTTAGCATAAAAAATGGAAACAGGAAACAGCTGGCCTGGTAACAAAATCTGCCTACCAGCATCTCTAATTAACACGTGTATTATGTTTAATCTGCGGAGCATGTGCCAAACTACTCCCTGGCTGGGACGAGTTGCCAGGCGCCAAGCGGAGGCTCTGGGTTTCTCTCACTGTTTGCAGTCGTTATGCTACGCTAAGCTACCCGGCTTTGGCTTTAACACATTCTAAGTCTCAGTCAGAAAGCAAACACTGTAAGTGTATTTCCTAAGATGTCAAACTCTTCCTCTAAACAAGAAGTTCAGAGACAAACAGCCTTGTGTGGTCATCGCGTGGGGAATAATCACTCTCCTCTCTCAGAGGAAAAGAGAGACGCAGTGTAAAAACCTTTTTGAAAGAAAGTATGATTTGACTTTGCACAAAGACTGAAACTCCAACTCCCATTGCCTCTAAGTAGCCAATTATCCCAAAATATATCCTTTGTACAAAAACAGAAGTGTTTTTTGTTGTGGTTTTCTGGGAGGCTACGTGCAGGACTTTTTCCTGACCAGGTGCATTAACTTCTTTTAGTTTCCACTTGTTTCACGGCAACCTTGCAGTCACAATACGGTATCGACAGGGCCTTTATTGAAATTCAGGATAAAGCACATATGGACCTGACATATAGTTGATGGTAAATACAATAGACATATTTACCAGGAAATCAAAAGAGAGAGTGAGAGAGATGGAATGAGAGCTGGCACTTAAGACTCTAAAGGTAGAGAGAAAGGGTATCCGGGTCGGTTTAGCTGAAGGTAGAAAGCTTTTATGGGATATCCTTAAAATAAAACTTCACTTTACTGCGACTGGATTTGAACCCGCAACATGTTAACGCGTAACAAATGTCTCTCTTTAGCTTCAAACCCCTTTTCCTGTTTCCTCTCGCTCTACGACTCCACTAATTATTTCAACATGTGCCGTGTTGCCATTTTAGTCGTCAGCGTGTCTCGACTTGCCACTAAGACCAATCCCCAGGGCCGGAGTGGGGCCACTTTTCAGCCCGGGAATTTCAGGCTCAAGACCAGCCCACTTTTTTCATGGTATCGTGGAAATTGGATAAATGAAGCAACAGTTCAGCTCTTACTATCCTGTAGTTCTTTTATTAATACCATGGTCCAACAAATAATGTAAAGGTTAAATACAACAATAATAATCCACTTAAGATGAGAAGTTAACAAAAAATATGCACAACATTAAAAAGGGCAGAAGGGCATAGCAGGGGTGTCAGACTCAGATTAGGCAGTAGGCCAGATTTGTTGGAGTGAGACCTCATGGGGGCCGTCATGGTCATGGTCATTGTCATGGTCATTGTCATGGTCATTATCATTTTTCTGCATGTGTATTATATAGTGGTGATTTACTCCTTTACTACACCCACTTCTGAGCAAACAATGCATATTGGTTCATCAAGTACTGTACTGCTCTTTCTTAGAATATATAACTTTAAATCATATAGTTTCCTCTGTTATCCTCTCTACATGTCACTGTAGTCATGGCCTCCTCATTGCAAATGTCGGGCTCATCATTTTCAGCAGGAGACTGTCTTATCTGCTCCGAAGCTACAAAGAAAAATTAAGTCATATTACTGCATACTTCAATATCAATAGTATATATCAATATTTGCATAATATTTGCAAAGTCTATGGATCACCATATTTTGGGTGACATAAAAAGGCTAATATTTTAATTCAATTTAATATTTTGCTTGGGAATAGGTTGACAACGCTACAATGATATTAATCAAGGCTACAACGTTAGCCGAATAGTTATGTTGCTAATCATTCGGCCTTTGTCTCTCTTTACCAGTTGCCACTTGTGTTTGTCCTCTTGAAAATAAATCGGTAAGCTTGGCACATTTGGCAGCATCCTCCTCCAATGCCTTTCTTTTTTTCAACCTGGCTTTTTCAGCCCCTCCTGCCCTCTTCCTCCCGTCCATCCTCCCTGACGCGTATCGTTGCGGTCGGGCCGGCCCAGCTATAGGTAGCTGAGAAAACTTTTTGGAAAAGCCCGCTAAGGACCGAACCAACTCTATTTTGGAGGGGTGAACTTCCTCGCATGGTACACCGTTAGCCCATGCGTGAGTTCACCTCCCAAAATGAGTTGGTTGGTTCCATAATGGACTGAACCAACTCTAATATTTGGGAGGGGTGAACTTCCTCGCATGGTACAACCCATGCAGAGGCTGCGGTGTCAGAATGCTGAACGTGTGTAGCCCACTTTAAGAGAAGATGGACTAACGTGACAAATGTCAACAAATAAAATTCTCGACCGGCCCAGAAGTGAAGCGGCCCACTGGGAACTCTCCCGATTCTCCCGATTACCCACCCCGGCCCTGCCAATCCCTGTGTATTTTATTGTATTGGTGAATAAA
Organism: Pseudoliparis swirei; assembly: GCF_029220125.1. Taxonomy (NCBI): domain Eukaryota; kingdom Metazoa; phylum Chordata; class Actinopteri; order Perciformes; family Liparidae; genus Pseudoliparis; species Pseudoliparis swirei. The sequence goes on along the minus strand of NC_079397.1, from coordinate 12,485,791 downwards.
AGAATTTCGCTTTTATTTAGCTTTGCCTTTTTTAAATCACTCACTCAGAATATAAAGAACTGTACAGCTTATTGTTTTCCTCCATTTAACCAATCCGATTAATCGTTTCACTATTACTGTTATATTACAATTACACATAAACATGTGGTGTGCACATGTTGATATTTTCATGTTTTCTGTCCCTTATTTGTAATTGCACATAATTGTGTCTTCAAATTGAACTGTAACATGCAGAATATTGGAACATTTGTGTTACATGTACACTGTTGCTTTAACCCTTGTGCTACAAACTGATACGGTAGGAGTTTATAATATTCATGTTGTAACTTTGCTTCTGCAAAGCTTGCAAGCTAAAGAAAACATTGTGTAAATAAGCAACTCTTGAATGTGTCAGACATTACCAAACAGCACTTCTCTTCTGTTTGTATCCTTAATCTTGGAGGCAGTGAACTTTCAAAAGAGAAACTCCAGAAACTTTATCGACAGAGAGACATTCATCAAAACTTGGCGAAGACCGCTTTCTGGCTTACCTCTGCATCGCCTTCATGTTTATTTACTCTTTGCAAATTAAGTTAAACATGTTGAACGTCTCACACCTCCTGGTCAGTCCGACATTGTCTGCTATCCAAAAGTACTTACGGTGGTGATTGACTTGCTTCCCATGTAAAAATGAATAAAGGTGAATGTTACTTTACTTTATGTCCCACTGTGCTCACTGAGTGTTATACCTTTCATACTTTCAATATTTTTGACAGGTTTAGTTCACCTTTGTCTGCACTTACGTATATTTCTGTCTTGTCAACTTTCAAGGCGTCAAATGCAATTAAATAACCTCTAAAGGCACAATTCTTTTGACCTGCTTGTTGTCGTGCAATCAGTGATCTTGTGTGAACTGGCCATTGAAGACCTTTAAATATCCACCTCTGCTTTTCTCTTCATACACACAGCTGTGACCGGCCTCCCGTGTCCCGTCACACCAATCTTCCGACAACAGTCGTCCGAGGCCTCCGCGTCTCTCCTCTCCTCTCCCGTCATGCGTCTCCTCGCCACCCTCGTCCTCTTGTTGCTCCTCAGGTCAGCTGAGCCCCGGAGAGGCCCTCGGTCGGGGGCTGCGGAGAGGGGCGCCAGGGGCCGCGTACGAGGCAGAAGCAGGGCCGGAGTGATGAGACGTCAAACTCAGGAGTGTCAGGAATACATGGAGGCGGGGGAGAAGTACCTGGACTGTCAGGACAGGCAGCTGACCACCGTGATGCAGGACTGGCCCAAAGATATCCACCACCTGCTGTTGGCAAGAAATAAGATTCAGGTTTGTGCCGACTGTTAAAGAGGCAAGACATAAATGGACTGTGGCAGGTGATCTGAGACCCAACGACAAATAACGAACAGGTTCTGAGTGTCGAGCACAGTATTGGGCAATAGAGGCATCACTATTCTGTGCATGAGCTTCTCGAGACTCTTACTCGGACTCCAAACCCTGCCAGCTTGTTGATATCGCGAGCATCTGTGAGCCATTTATTTGGCACCGGGATCAAAGGCTGACTTTTCTGCAACGTATGTGTGCGTGGATGTTTGCGTGTCTGAGTGAGCGCACAGGATGTGGGTCACAGGTGTTGAAAGCAATACAACATAAAACGTTGCCAGCAAAGTCACAATTAGTCAGAAAGACTTCTGGAAAGGCTGAAAATGAGTATAATTACTCCTAAGTTCAAAGAGTTGGCTTGTTGAATGAGTCGTTAGGAAAGAATGAACAAATTGGGATTCGAGTACATTTTTAGCTGGATGTTTGGCCCTGATTGTGCATACAATTATAATCATTTAAATGTATTCTTTAAAACTACACATTATCGAATATATCTTGCAATTTGTACTTAAAGCTGCAATTGTATATGGATCAAATGTTGCTTATCGTGTGGAGGCAGCTGTAACTTATGGGGGGAGCGGACATCCTGAGACCACAAGGTAGTCTAGTTTAGTTTAGTTTAGTTTATTTCGATCAGCAATAATATACAAAAATCAAAATCTCAACAAAAGAAGAAAGTGGCTGACCGAAAGGGTCAAGGCTGAAGCTATCAAGCTTATAAGTGCCCTAACCTATGTTTTCATGAAAATACTTATTTTAGAGAACCATATACATACAGGACTGTCTCAGAAAATTAGAATATTGTGATAAAGTTCTTTATTTTCTGTCATGCAATTAAAAAAACAAAAATGTCATGCATTCTGGATTCATTACAAATCAACTGAAATATTGCAAGCCTTTTATTCTTTTAATATTGCTGATTATGGCTTACGGCTTAAGAAAACTCAAATATCCTATCTCTAAATATTAGAATATCATGAAAAAGTATACTAGTAGGGTATTAAACAAATCACTTGAATTGTCTAATTAACTCGAAACACCTGCAAGGGTTTCCTGAGCCTTGACAAACACTCAGCTGTTATAAATCTTTTTTTTTACTTGGACTGAGGAAATATTCAAATTTTATGAGATAGGATTTTAGAGTTTTCTTAAGCTGTAAGCCATAATCAGCAATATTAAAAGAATAAAAGGCTTGCAATATTTCAGTTGATTTGTAATGAATCCAGAATGCATGACATTTTTGTTTTTTTAATTGCATTACAGAAAATAAAGAACTTTATCACAATATTCTAATTTTCTGAGACAGTCCTGTATACCTATATATATATATATATATATATACATATAAACATCAGAATCAGAATCAGAACCAGAAACAGGTTTATTGCCAAAGAATGTTTTCACAAACAAACGAGGAACTTTTTTTGGCGGAAGGTGCAAGAATCGCGCACCAAGACACCGAGGCGCCATCTAGGAGAGGGTGGATGAAAGATGACAGCATAACATGAGGGAAGAGAGGCGAGAAAAAGAAAAAGCTACCCCCCGACTATGCCCCTAGAGGGGTACAGTGTGGGAGCAGAAGAAACAAAAAACACCATTGCACATAAGCACATACATCTTAGACATGACTTGCAACGAGTAGGAAGGGGGGGAGGGGAGGTAATCCAAAGACTGGGCGATAGCCCCGTCATTGGGGGCAGAAGGTAACCAGCACCGACAAGCAGCCAGCCCGGTCCTTCGCCCACGGCGCGGACGCAGACCCGTCCTGTCACCCTGGGGGGGCAAAGCAGGCGAAGGCGTGGGATGGGGGGGGGGGGTAGTGAGTGCTTTTTCAGTGTGATGGTTGTGTGTGTAAGTGGCCTGATGTATCGTCCTCCCCCAGTCCACAACAGACAAAGTTCTCAGTCCACAAGATGGTCGTTGCCATGGAGATGGCCTTGAAGGGTCCTGGGGAGAAAACAACCACAGGTGTCTGTGGATAGGGGGAAGGGAATGAGAGAGAGTCTCGCTTCAGTGATCTTCGGGGGAGTTGTTGTTCCAGTCACGGCCTTGGCCAAGGCCCGTCCTGGTAGAGGGAGCCGAAAGCAGATAAGATTGGGATTGTTTGGTCTTCCAGTAGCTGCAATTCAATTTTGCGCACCCACTATTCCTCCATTTTCCTCCCGTTTGCCAATAGGATTTCAAATCGATCCAATTTCATTTGCAGAGCCGTAGACACATGCATACAAATTCACACCCATATAAACATATATACACACACATAAATACACATACCTACATAGCGGTACATAGTCTCCCCATAGCGTGCATGATGTGTCTCCTTGAGCAAACACTGAACCCTCAGGTGCTTCACAGCAGCCCACTGCTCCTAAGGATGGCTGAAATACAGAGAACTCTTTTCATGTACCGTATTTAAAACTGCAGTTAAGTTTTATGAAGCATTTTAGTAAACTTTAGCTCAATGTTTCTTTTTTTTATGGCTCACATCTTCACTGTTTTGGTTCAATCTCACTTCTCTCAGGAGCCATATCTTAGACGCTGCCTAACACAGATGGAGTGAGTGACTATTGGTGAATACAGTGGAGCACGTAGCAGCTCAAGATGAATATTATGAACATCTCGTCTGTCTATGAGTTTATGACAAAGCTCTGCTCGAGACAAACATGATTTTAAAGCGCTGACGTATACACCGACTGCTGACTTTACGTCTCGCCCTTTAGGTTTTGAGGACCAACATGTTCTCCCAGTTCACCCAGCTGAAGAGCCTGGACCTCCAGCAGAACCACATCTCCATGGTGGAGGACGGAGCATTCAGCGGCCTCTCCCGGCTCACCACCCTGCTCCTCCAGCACAACGGGCTGAAAACTGCCACCGAGGAGGTCCTGCTCCCTCTCCCCCGCCTCACCTACCTCCGTCTCTATGACAACCCCTGGATCTGCCACTGCTCATTAGACAGCCTGATCAGGACCCTGCAGGTGCCCAGCAACCGCAATCTCGGCAACTACGGCAAGTGTGCGGAGCCCGAAGCCCTGAGGGGCCAGAAGCTGAGGAGGCTGGATGTGGACTTGTTGTGTGCGGACAACATCCAGGTGGACAGGAAGCCGGGGGGCGGAGACGCGGGGCTGCCGAGGATTACGCCAACCAAAGTGAAGACGGAGGCCACGTCGATGTGCCACACCTACATGTTCCCCAAACCTCGGCTGGACTGCAGCAACAAAGGTGAGACCTCCATGTTCTTCATCCCTGTAATTGAACTATGCCATATCCTGTCTATAATTGTTATGAAGTGACTTCATCCAAACACAAATCCAAACCAGTGGCATTTGTGTGGTTAACTGAAGCTTCTCCACTTATGTGATGGATATCATGTGTGATGACAAATACTTTTCCTGGCAAACATATCCATAACAAATCGACTGCCCTGGCAGAGGAGTACCTTGTATAAGAGGTGTAGAGTCCTTCTTGCTTGTTCAGGGAAATTGGGCTCAAGAATTAATTTGCTGTTTCCTTTTTCGGTTTACAATGAGGCTGAGGGAGCAGAGATGTGTTTGTTTTATCAGGTTTGCAAACCGGGGCGTCTACACTTCATTGTAAAGAAGTAAAACCAGCTCTGTCAAACTAAAAGCTTCATTTTCCAGCATGGACCATCATGTTCCATTGTAATCTCACTTGGTTGAAAGCAGGATAAACAATGCAATACGATCACAGCATTGTTTATCCCTTTGATGAGCTGCATTGTGGAGCGTGTGTGCGTGTGTGTGTGTGTGTGTGTGTGTGTGTGTGTGTGTGTGTGTGTGTGTGTGTGTGTATTCTACTGGTGCATTCCTTCACTTTCTGCAGATGTGTGTTTTCCAAAACATTTCAGTAATTGCCACCAGCATCATACCCGGTTTGTGTTTCCAGCTTTAACGCTGAGTCAGCATGTCTAGAAAGCTGCGGAAAGATGGAAAGAGGCGGGCATCGGTACAAAGAAAGAGAGGAGAGATGGCGGAAAGAGAAAGCGAGGGCTTCTTTGACCTCTTCCAGTTTTCACATCTGGTTCTCTCCGTGTGTAAAAAGCGCCACTATGAGGCGGCAATCATAGACGCCATAACTTCTCCAGCGCGCCGTAAAAAGTGTTGCTTTTCATACACAGACTGGACGCACGGGTGACACTTTCCCAGATTACTTTTTTAAAAACTTTTATGCAGGCTCTTTGGTTGCTCTTTCATTTTCTCGTTATCTGTTTCCTCTGTATCGTCTTCTTGTTCCGCCCAAATGCCATCCGCACTGTCTGTGTCCATGTTTCAGAGCAAGTGAGCGCCCAGATTTAAATGAGCAATTGAACGCATCTATAAATGGAGAGCTTATGCCCTTTCGTAAAAAAAAATCTTTCCCGGAGCACGGAAAAGCCAACACCACACAATGCAGCGTCTCTTCTGTGTAAATGCTCGAGGGAGAGTTTTTTTTAAATATTTCCCCCCGTTTTTTTCTTCTAAAGTAAAACTTTTGAATCAAATTCTTTATCTGTACCACAGATAAGGTTTCTCTGTTTTTCTCACAGGCCGATTCCCTCATCCATCTCTCCAGATAATTTCCTCTTTTTGTGTGCTTGATAATAACTCACCACATCCTGCCTCCTAAAGCATGCCCCAGCATGAATGCTAGATGTGACGTGTGAATGTTGCTGTGCTACAGCTGCTGTGGATGACATTCAATCGATCGTCTCTGGGCAAGGACACACAGAATTGTGCTGTGAGCTGATGCCAGTTGAGGTTTGGAATCTCTTCACTTGTTTTAACTGCACCAACCTTTTGTAAATCTAATAACAGGTATAGATTAATTATATCAACATATATTATCTTTTTTCTCTTTCTCTTTTCGTGTGTTTTCCAGTCTCAACAATAAACAGATGCTGGCAGAGTTTGATAAAATATGGCTTATCTTTCAATATCCAAATGCATATTGAATTTTCATTTAATCCAGTTTCCATTAATCCGGTTCTGAATCCAGTTCAAACAAAAGTCATGTTCACAAACAGTGCATCTTTACAACATGCACTGTGTTTGCCCTATTAATGTGTGTTATATGTGTGGTCATTTCAAGCTTTATTATTAAGAATATGCTCATATATTTTGACACTAGACTCGTCCACAACATCTGCAGATAATTGTCCCCTGTTTTGTCCGACCTTGCAGATTTTAATTTAATTGCAAGACTGGTAGCTTTAAAAGCACATTCTTTGCGGTTAGACTGTAAAGATGTGGGGAATTTGACAAATATTGTCAAAATGGTCAAAAACAATAAGTAAAAATGAATGTGTGGAGCTGAAAGCAACAACATTTTTCTTTCATATGGGACTGGAAAGCCAGTGGGGAGCAATAATTAAACAGGGCAGAGTGGAAAATGTTGCTGAGGTCCTTCTCCAAACCCTATATTTTCCCATGTGCATCTCTTTCTCGCTCACGTTGGTTTGAAGGCTTTCTCTCTGAGGTGAACCACAGCAGATTTCAGGCTCCGTAGTATTCTCACGGGAGGCCAATGCTCCACAAAGTGGTTGGAGTTAATATGCAAGTTCTTCAGGCTGTTTCTAAAAAGATGGGACGTGGATTTGGGAGTACTCTGTGGTAATATCAAAATATGCCTTCAAAAAAGTATGAAATTACTGAATAAAGTAGATTGATCTGGATATTGTATTAGTATGACAGCAGATTGATGCCAAATGAGTTTTCCATGTTGTTTATTTTAAATACATCTCCTGATGGAGCTCAGAAACATTCACATACATTGATTGCTTTGGCCAAGTTCTATACTTTGCCTTAAAGATGTGCTCATGATGTCAAGACATCATTGGTTTGAGAAGGAACATCCTTCATATAAACTCATCATTTGAGTCGGCTACTTGCCAGTCACACAAACGCCCCCACACACATTATTATGTCAGGCTCTCCCTGGACCTCCTGGATCATAGACAGCGAGCCATCAGTCAGCAGAACAAAATGAATCTTCCATGGTGTCACGGATCATAAAGCAGAAAGCATGAATGAGAAAGAGGACAGTATCAAACATCACTCTGCGAACTGTGGGATTTAGATTCTGCCAGGCGCCAAGACGCTTAATAGTCTGAAGGTCCTGTCGACACTCTGAATTGAGCAGCCGTCACAAATCTGAACTGATGCGTCACTTATGGGGTTCACAGTTTCCCATAAAAATGTTTCAACCCTGAGGTGAAGAGGTCACTGACACATTATGAAAACAGAATGTGGAAATTACACCAAAACCAAATTACTATGATATTATTGTTGGCAAGTTGGCAATTACCCCCGGGTTATATTTTCATTCTCCTATTATTCCTGAGTAACTATTGCCATGGTGACATGGGGGAAAAAGAGGCAATCACATGTATTCAGTCTGGGGCAAGACAGGCTCTGGATTGATAAAACCTGATTTGCAGAAAGGAAGTTAAGCCTATACAGTTTATACTTGTCAATAACTCTTTTAACAAAAGCACTGATCTGTTTTTTGTAATATCGATATCTTATAAACTGAGTTGTCAGCATGTTTCGAAAAAGAGAGTTACGTGTATTACATGAAGGCCAAATAAAACCGCATGCGCAATCTAGAGCATAGAAGCCAAGGATATGAAGATATACTTCCAGAAAAATGTTCTGCACTTTCACTAAATCATGGATATAGTATAGCTCTACCTCTTCAAACGATGTACAACTGATGAGCATTTACTACAATACATAACCCTTGTGTTATGATAATCCACCTAAATCCACATAGTCCAAATGACCAACTATATTGTAGCAGGAAGTAATTCAAACCTGTCACTTTAACATAAAGCAGGCGCTATATTTGAGACTCAATGAATAAAGTATAATAGTATATTGTACAATCTAAAGTTTTAGCTATCTTGGGACATGCATAGAGTTTCTTAGGTAGTAGAAAAGCACAAAGCCGAGAGGGACAGATGTTCACATGTGCCCTGAAATAATAACTTTAGCAGACTGAGTCCACCCAACAACAAAAAACTGTCCAAAATTTAGAATGAATGACTTCCACGTCCATGTTCCCTCTCTTTCTCTCCCGCTCTATGCGTGTTTATTCATTCAGCAGTCTGCAGAGAGACAGATGTTAAAGTAGGAAACAGTTCCTCCCTTTAAAAATCCCAAGAAACCCAATACGCTCCTGATAAAACATCTAACTTCCCAAAAGCACATTTGGCTCCAGGAAGTAATGCAAAAAAAAAAAGAAGCAAAAAGAGATACGCAACATAATCAGGATAACATGAAAGATAATGTTTCCTTCTTTCGTTCAGCATCAAGAAAACGGGTCCGACTGGCACAGACGCCACTTATCCAGACTTAACCGACTGGTACTGTACACAGTGTGAGCTTCTTTGTGAAATACAGAAGACCACAGACGTATCCCTCATGGACAGAGAGGATCTGTTTGGGCTCTAAAGGTTGAAGCCTGAGATCTCACAGGGGAGAAACAGGGAATTTAAGACTACATGTATTTTCTCAACTTTTTCTCATCTGAAAATGCTGCTTGGACGAAGCTGCAGACATGGACACCGAAAGCAGGACGGGATTCCCGCTAGACCTCAATGACTAACAACGTGTGGAAAATCTGTTGGTGCCTTTGTAAATATCTCGGCCTGCTGCGCACTCAGCAGCCATCCCTGCACAACAATAATCACACTTCCTTCGTGGATTGGCTACATCTGTGTGCATGCCATATACATGTGTCCTTTGTGTGCATGTTTGATTATATTTCCTCCGTCAGTTATGATTTATGGCGCAACGGCTTGATTGATAAGTAACTTCGACATCTGTGGCGGTAAAGCGTGCGCACAAGGACTGCAACATCTGCTCCATAAAATGGCCACTAAGCATTCTTCTGAGCATGTGTATGCATGAATGCTAAACCACACACATATTGAACACAATCATGTTTTTTTTTTTTTTTAATCAATAAAATAAAGCATTGATTGTATACAACAATAAACATTGTTTGATTATCCCGTAGTCAGTTTTAACCGCCTGCACGTAATCATGTTTCTTCTCATCAACATCAATCAATGCATGTACATTTTGATGATGCAGGTTTCCGGGGCCCGCTCCTCCGTTTTAAACAGAATTGCATCATGATCGGCACGGCAGACGTTACCTCCCATTTAGATTTGCATATTATTACAGAAAAAGGTGTCAAGCCCGATTCAAAACCCATAGAAATGCCTGTTTTTTTCATTTGAACTACAGGAACTTGTGTAATTGGGGTCTTGAAACAAACCTGGATCAATTTATTATCTGCAGATAAGCTCCAAATAGATATATAGATTCATGCTTCAGCTCTGTGGTGTATAACTTTGGTACAAAACCTGTTGTCACTAATCTTTATTATATCCGTCCCAACATTGCAGGGACATTTTTTACAGTGTGTGATTTAAAACTCCAGAAAGGACCTGTTATCGATAGTGGATGTGTGGGAAACACTGTTTCATACATTACAGTCCCCAACAGCACTCTTACTGGGCGGGAATGAGTGAGTGAGGCTGGGAACACTGGAAAAGAGTGGAAACACTCTCCGCTCTGGCACAGAAGTCAAATAGTGTTACTCATGCTGTCACACTCGACTCCATCTTGGAACGGTTAAATGTTGCACACAACCCGCACAATATCTTAGAAATGTACCCTAATGCAGGCATATTCCCAGCTCTCCTCCTGATTCTGGAGCGTTGCACTTTGTATTCTTAGTTCATCTGCCTCAATCCTGAAAACCGAGCAGCGGCAATACAGGAATTCATCTTGATCGATGTAAATATGCACTCTGTCCTTCCAGCCCCTTTCACGGTTGCAGAAATGACGTTCTTTGTCTTTCTTTGTCTCTCCTTCTTTGCAGATTTGAAAAACATCCCGTCTGAACTGCCATCTGACATAGATAAGATGGATCTGTCCAGAAACACCATCAAACATCTCAGGCCCAAACAGTTCCTGCTGTCCAAAGACCTCAAGCTGCTCAACCTCAGCAGCAACAGCCTGCACCATTTAGACACAGGTAAAACACCACACACACACACACACACACACACACACACACACACACACACACACACACACACACACACACACACACACACACACACACACACACACACACACACACACACACACCTGAGCACACCTGAGCACAAACATCTGGATACTTCAGAGCATTATGCCCTGGCCACATGATTGGCTGGCAGGTGTTCATTAAAGTCATATATAAAGAGATACAATGACATAGTTCCTGTCTAAAGGTAAATTACCTTTCTACCTGTACATTTGTCTCTGCGACATTACCAGTTAACTCTCAAAGCGACCCAACCGTGGGTTAAACTAAACTAACGGTGGTGATTAACACACCTGCACCTAAATCTGACATGTGGAAAATGTAGGCAAACATCTACATTTAGTTAATCTTTGACTCTGATATTTTTTCTTAAGATCTACTTGATAGTTTTACATCTTCATGCCTCTTACAATTATTTAAAAAGAACAAAGTAAAGAATCCCACTCAAAAAACACTGCTGATGATCACAAGATAGCCTCTTTTTTGTCAATAGCCAAATAGGTTATGACACACTCTGATAAACTACAAATGATCTTCAAACATAGATGAAAATAATGATGAAAATACTGGCAAAAACTACATAAAAGGCCTATTTCAACCCACAAGTAACCCAATATTTGACTCTCAATACGAAATAGGGACACACAAAATAATTTAGTGAAATATATCTGCACTAAATAGTAGTTCCGCCTGAGTACAAGTGCAGACTCATTACTCTCTCCGGGCTAATGATGTCTGGGCTTATGTCTTCCGGACCAGGAAGGAAATCCTTTCCAAAACCTTGTTGTTTTTTCATTAGCTGCAACACATGTAAACAATTGACTGCAGTTCGCCCCAGTGTGTTGCATTGGAAACTGAATAATACATCATGTGTAAGTGTGCTCCATATGGTAACAATCATGGTTGCTCCGTCTAATTCTTTTCACATTTGGAGTAAAATACAATATTTATAATAGATTTATAGAGGTTGTTTGTCAAGCCTTTTCATGCCACGTTTCTCTCTCACTCTGGTCACACTCTGGCTCCGGCACACTGCTTTCATTATAAAGAGATGCACAATTATCTGCATTAGTCTCTCCTTGTTGGTTTTGGTTGATGTTTGTGCCCGATTGCTGTTTTTTTTCTCGTAGCAGGACTGACCCCCCCCCCCCAAAAAGACAAACAATAATTAAATTTAGACACAGGAGAGTACAATGTATTTGAAGGTGAATTTAGTGCATTTTCCTATGACTAATAAAAAAAGTCACAATGTGGGGGCTCCACCCATCTGAAACTCTTCTCACTCTGCAGAAGAAAAGAAGAAAACACTCTTAACACACTTTAAGCCCTTGGAGAAAATCTTGCTTGCTTGCATCTTTTTTGTAATACTGTAACTGAAGCAACAACGTAGCAGCAGACAAATGTAATTGTGGGAAAGTGGTATCTGTAGTTATAGTGACCAGAGAAATTGTGTTTATTTGTTGTGTAAAGCTGTTGCCAACATCAACCTGGAGTGGGGTAAGCCGATGCTTGTGCATTGCAGCTGGAAGACGACAGGCTTTAAAGCTTCATTCTCTGTTATGATGTATTTATCGGCGATCTTGGTGGGAGAGATGATTCAAATGCTTGGAGGTTCGTGTGTTATGTAGAACTCTTTGCTTGCAATTTTTTCCGGGACAAAAAGTTGGCAGTAGTTTTCAAGGATGGTGAGATAAGAATGCTTTGGAACGATAATGGTGCAACTGACATGTCAGACCAATTAGCTAAAGGAAGTGTGGTCATTAAAGGAATAGTTTTTTTTCAAGGCCGGTGAACTTACACTAGTACTGATGCTCATGTGTGTCTTACTAAAAGGGAGGAAAATGTACCGAATGTGGATTTTAAGACACAGTCCAAGTGTAGGATATTACACTTCTCTAAGTATTCCGATGACACCTGCAAACTGAATATATTTTAAAGAGAATGTTGCTTCAGTCCATTTTAGTGCATGGGAAATTACCAGGAAGGTAGAGCACACTGGGCTTCCTGTGGCCATAGTGGTTAAAAAAGCAATTACCAGTAGCCTATTTGGGAGAGTCATGAGTCTCATGAGGAAGAGAGATAAGACAGGGGAAGGGAAGGTTAAATGAGCTCCATCTCTCCTTTTTACTCTCCTATAATTCTATCTATCTGTGTCATCTCCGTGGTTGAATGACGAGATTGCAGTCACGATTTAAATGGATTTCATGAAGATTATCATCCCCAGCGTCTGTCCTTTTTTCTTTCATGCCTCTGTTCCGGTGATGTCTGTATCCTCACTATAATTCATATGTTCCACACATTCTCCTCTTTTTTTTCTCCTACTCCTCCTCCTGCTCCCATCTTCCTCACCTCCTCTCTTCCACCCAGTTAAGATTAAAGCTAAAGGCCCAAGGCTAGTGGACAGCATGAAACGGTCTCCGCTGTCCCATTCTTACACAGCCTGATTAAAAATGTCCGGAACCTTCAACGGACGTCAACGGTCACGTCTTTAACTCAAGTTATGCCCAGCTATTTTTTATGTCCGAAACCGCCATATTCCACTTTTTTTTCATTGGACAGCTACAATATTGTGTTGAAATGTAAAATAAAGTGCATTGTCCTGAAAATAACAGATGGCTAATTCTTAAAGCTGCACTCGTCATCAGTATATTATCTCTCAGCGACTCTCAAAATGGCTACAGCTGAACCGGTGGCTAGCAGCTAACAGTGCTAACAGCTAACAGTGCTGACGATACAAATAACGACCAAAAACGCTGGCAGAGCTCAGTTTTTTTCCGGAGTGTAGCATTTAACAGCTTATAAGTCATATATTTTCCTTCAGGAGTTGGTGGAGACCAAATAAAGAGTGACAAAAAGAGTCAACGTTGGGTTTACATTTGCCAGGTGACCAGGAAGTGAAGAGTAATGTTGCATCGTCTCTTCAGGATGTGTAAAAAAGCGTCCAGGAAGACGGGATGACCTTCTAATTGACCTTTCCTAATTTGCTCATCTTTTTGTTCTCCTCCCCCAGCTTCATTCGCAGGCCTCCTGCACCTCCGTGAGCTCGACCTGTCCAATAACAGCCTCCATTACTTCAAGTACGGTGTACTGGAGGACCTCTACTTCCTTCTGAAGCTCTCGCTGGAGAACAACCCCTGGATCTGTGACTACAACATCCACTACCTGATCTACTGGCTCAAGCACCACCCCAGCGTTTTCTACACTGGCCTGATCTGCTCCGAGCCACGGGAGTTCAGGGGCTGGCGCGTCGAGGAGTACGTCAAGACGTACAACGGGGAATGTCCCAAGGATAAACGCACTGGAGGGATGGATACGGGACAGGGAGGACAAGAGGGGACGGACAATAATTCACAGGAGGGGGCGGGGGAGACGGACGAGGCGCTGTCTGAAAATCTGCGTCAGCCCCACAAAGAGAAGAAGCCCAAAAAGTTTGAGATCATCCGGTTGAATTAGATTGGTGGTGGATCAGACGGGCGTGGTTTAGGATAGGGTCAACGGAGGGTTGTATTACAGTTAAAATGCAGGTCTTTGGAGGAGCTGATAAATGAGTTCATAAAGGTAGAGTCAGTGATTTCATGTTTAGATGTGACGAGTAAAAAGTAAAATGTTGCAATGAAATACTTTGTCATTTTAATAATGAATATTAATATTATTAATTGTACCTTTCACCAAAGGTTTAGAAGCTTTTGTTTGATCTTTTTGCAGAGCATTCCCAACACAGTCTGTATCAGATATAATAACCTCAACAGAGACACCTACTTTCCTACACAATGAACTGCAGGTGCTCACTTTATTTCTGTCATATTCATTGTGTTATCGAGTTCAGGATATTCTTTTTTTTCTCCTCATAGAAAGCAGTTTTTGGTCTTTTTTTCTGTTTCATTAATGTACGACGATGTCTGACCTGTTTTCTGGCAATAAAATTGGGTTTATTTTTTCTGCTAATTTCTTTGGACAGGCATGACGGACAGTCAAAGTGTCGATAGACGTAGCAAACGGTCATCAGTTAACCACCAAATAACACATGTGTGAGTTTCCATCTCCACCTCAAGCCTGATATCTGAATTTAACAATGATGAGGACGAACATATCCTGCCTTTAGCATCCAAATCAAATATTCCCTGAAATTTCCCACAGGTTATATTTATGCATTGAGAAGGTTTGACATGCATCCAAGAAGTACATGTGGAGTCATGGCAGGACTTATTGCTTGTCAGATTTGGGGTAAAGGACAAGGCTACTCTTTGTTCCCATCATAGTTCTGCATTAATCAATATTGCAGGTTAACTGTGTTAAGTTTAGGAATAATAACAATCAGTGCAAGTCCTGCAATGTGACCTCTAGATTGATGTTTGAATAAAACAGATTATATCCTGGATGTAAACCTCGTCAGTTACTTTAGCTGGCCTGTTGTGTTGGCTTTAAGGGGTTTTGGTAAAGTTCAGCTTTCATTAAAGGGAATTTTAAAAGATATTTCCTGGGTTGTATCAATGTGTGTTACACTCAATCAATTGTTTCTTTGCGCAGTCAAGGATGTTTTAAATCATCTTTCTATTTATTGTTGAAAGCAATGAGCCCTCAACCTGCAGCTGCTGGTCATGTATAACAGCACATTGCCCTCTAGTGGTCAACAGGAGGACTTCAGGAACACATTCAAAGCCTGACATATACAAGACCATTTAATGTAAGACATAGTTTTGGAGTATCTATTTCTTGACATGTTATTGATTTGTGAAGCCGCGGTACGATGATATGTAGTGTTTTCTGTGCAGGCCGCCTGTTAATAGATGTCATTGAGCTGTATTTCATAGTTGTTTGACTTGCAGCCGGCTCTCTGTGTCACACTTGGGTGAAAAAGACATAATAACATAAAATAGTCTGCAGAGTGAAGCATGAAGACTGCTTTTTGACTAAATGTGTGAAGGAGAATGTGGCGGAGGGCAGCAGGTGTTGAGGATGCGTGAGTGTTTTATGACCACCATAATGAAATGCCTGAGCTTTTACATTCAGATTTTGATTAATTTTACAACTGCAAACTTTAAAAAATGAAATAGTAACACTCAAACATTAAGAGAACAATTAATGTCTAGCTATAGCTGAAATAAATAAGATTAATTTACTGTAACTTCACCCAGCGCTGATCCCACCCGTCACCACTCCCGGTCCGGGTCCTTGTAGCACCAGCTAACAATTCTCTCGGGTCAGTTAAGCTACAAAAAGCTCATTGAAATATACTGAATTCATTTCTCAAGACTTTCAAAAAATTGGAAGCTTCCTCAATGCAAAACAATCTTGAGGCCTTGCCAGCCTTATTTAACATACATGCATCTTTGGAGCTTCGTCCATTTTGTCTTTCCCAACATTCGTAATCAAAAGTGTCCTCTTCCTCTTTTCAAATCAGCAACACGTCTTCTTCTCTGGTGGCGTGTAGGGAGCTCCAAAGTCATCGACAGCCCGAGAGTTGGACCGGAGGAGAACTTGAGGTGTGTCGCTGCTCTTTAATGACTCCTGATGGACATTAAGGCCGTTACGAGACAGCAGCTCTCGAGCCATCAAGATGAAGGCTTCTTCCACATTCTGACTCTCCTTGACACAGAGGAGAAGAAGAAGAAGAGAGGGAGAACTTTAGATTGTAGCCAACTCCTTCATGATTTACATGTGAAAGCACTCTCATTACCTTTGCTGATGTTTCTAGAGCAGCCAGTATCTCTTTGTCCTTTGCCAGATCGCAGGCTTCCTCAAACAGAACCTGACGTTCCTGCTCCAGGTCTGTTTTGTTACCTATGGAGACAATCAGGGAGCTGAGAGACGCACATACACCTCCAGATCATCTCAACCAAGCACGTTCATATAGTTATTAGTGCATCTCATTTACATGCTAGTGCTGTCAATACTGCTGAAAATGATCCATTATCATTATTATTATTATGCGTGATTATTATTAATTGCCACGTGTTTAACCCTTGTGTTGCCTTAGGGTAATTTTGACCCGAATCAATATTACACCCTCCTGCCGCCTTAGGATTAATTTGACCCCATTCAATGTTTAATGTCGGTGTTCTTTCGGTAGTCAACAAACAAACATAAAGTGCCTCACACTTAAACTTGGAAAACAATATTAATTCTAATAATTTTCTGGAGGTTTTAATTGCTGCCGTCAAATTGAACCCAAAGGGTAAAATATGTTAGTAAATATAAAGGTAACAGGAGGGTGAAACATTGAATCGGGTCAAAATGACCCAAAGGCGGGGGGAGGGTGTAATATTGATTCGGGTCAAAATGACCCTAAGGCAACACAAGGGTTAAAGTTCTTTTCTTGTAATATATTTGAAGTCAGTTCTTTAATTTAAAAGTCAAACACTTTACCACACAACCGATACAGTGCATTCTGCTCTGCGTGCGTTTTTACTCGCTTGACTCTGTTTTTCCTAATTCCATTTAAGTACATTTAAGGTTAGAAGTTTAGTTTGATTCCGCTCTCTGCTCAAAGTCCTTAAGATACCATTGGAGGTGTGTAATGTGATGCTTGAATACATTTTAAATATGCAAAATGCAAAGGTAGTCCAAGAGGTCTGAGTCAAGTTACGTAAGGTGTGAATGTTTTTATGAGCCAACCCACATTAAGTGGTGTATCTATATATTTGTATTTTCTGTACTCAGTTGAGTTAGATTTGGTGCCTTTTGCACAAATTATAAAAGTACCACAGCTGATTATAATTACCTTACATAACAATGATTAAAAAAAAGCAGTGTTGGCATTTTCCTCAAAAGAATATTGCGCATTAAACCCCCCCCTGCTGTGACCAGCTCTCATTGAATGGCTATTGCACCAAACAGCATTATGTTTTCAAATGTTTCTATTATTTTGTCCACCCAATCCCTCCAAAAACACAGACAATGTATCCATTCACCTCACATGTTAACATGCCAGATCCACACTCACCGATGAGAACCAGCACGACGTTGCTCGCTCCATAGGTCTCCACCTCTTTGATCCAGTTCTCCACCGAGTCAAAGGTCGGGCGTCGCGTGATGTCATAGGCGATGATGGCGCCGTGAGCGCTGCGGTAGTAGCTCTGAGTGATGGTACGAAACCGCTCCTGACCTGCCGTGTCCCACACCTGCATCTGTTACACACAAGAACAAGGGATCAGCTGTAATAGGTAAATGGATTTCATATACATGTACATGAATAGAGGTATGGCTGATATGCACATGAACAAAAACATGACAATAACAACCAAATAACACTGTTTATATTTACACACACACACACACACACACACACACACACACACGCACAGAATAGTGGGTCCCTCTGCAGATTACTCCCTGAGCAACAGGGCTGCTGAGCAACGTGGTAACGGACGTCATGGCAATTAATCTAAACTCACCAACTCATCCAATTTGTTTTCAACAGCAGTGAGGAGGGTTTGAACTCCGTTTTCCTTTGTGCATCTGGACAAGATTAACAACCAAATCAAAGCATCCTTTTTCAGCTGTATTGATAAAGTAAAAAAGACAAATGGGAGCCCTCATTCTTTGGACTGTTATTCTGTTACTTTTCCAACCATATGGGGGATCCTACATTGAGATAAACTGATTCATAAAACCATCACACGTCACTTAACTCTACGATGTTTATATCTTTTTTAGATTCTACAGTTATCTAAGTGGCTTGTCTACCGAATACAAGAGTTGGTCTAGGTGTGTTTGTGTGTATTAGGTGACTGGCTGCTCATTCCTCCTTACTAGGACAAATCTCCAGATAAACCATGTGACATGAACAAAAAAGAAAATATTATGATGAATTTTGATATATCAATTACTTTATTTGATAACTCTGGGCATTATTCCCCGTAGTAGTATAGAAAGAGACTAGCAGTGACTGTGTGGACCCAATGATCAACACAGAAAGCCAACTGGCACATAGATGTGAACTGATGGGATCTCAGGCCATGAGTACTCAGGGAAGAGACTGACTTTAACGTTAGATGTATGGGGAAACAATCACTGTTCACCTTAGTTCCCTTTTCTATATAAAGGACATCACAGAAAAGTCAGCAGGCTCCTTTTTATCCGTGTAAAATCTTGAGCAGGGCGACCTGAAGGGCAGGTCCTTCATGTGAGCAGCTGGTCTGACTGGTTTTGGATTGAGTCTAACTGACACTGGGACACAAGGTCAACTGATACGGTGTGTGGTGTCATTTGACCTTCAACCGAAACTGGTCCATCCTGTCGGACAGGAGCTGCAGTTTAAATTTTTAGCAATACTTTTGATTTTTGCCAAAAGGCATGTCCCTCATGTCAGTCACAGCCAGCTGACTCGACAACACCCATGATAATTACCGAGGCAGATAACAGGCATTACTTGTCGGCCTTGTTTAATGTAAGACGTTTCAATACCACATGCACTTACCAGCTTCAAAGGCATAGGGATAAAAGGATAAAATATAATATAGAGTGTAGGATAAACTATATAGGATTAAAATATGATATAAAACAAGAGGGATGATATGGCCAAGCATTATTTTGTACTATATACAAGTTTTGTTAATACTTCCCAGATGTATACTACAATATTATTAATGGTATAATTGAAATAGGATCTGGACCCTGATAAGCCACATAGAATGCATGAACTAAAAATGATGAATTAACCAAAGTGTTTTTCATTACTGACTTTATCATTTACGACTTTTTAATACCGTATAAGGCCTTTTAGGATGAATCCTTTTCATGGTTTTCAACAACCGAGGCTACGCTGATAATTTGCCCATCTTCAAGTCATTCTTTATCTCTTAATAATGCCAAACTGTGACTTCGATTGACAGACACATGCTGGTCGGCCCAATTTTGACAGCAGTTAAAAGCTTCACGGACTACAACATGTACTGTGCTTTCAAAATGAAATTCTGAATCTGTGGCTTGCTCGTAAATATCTGCATATGGGTGATTTGATGTTCTACCACATATTCTTATTACTACCTCAACACATACAGTACAAGCCCCAAAGGACTCAAGACACACAGAGTGCTAACCTTAACTCTCTTCCCCTCGATGTCCACGGTCCGTACAGTGAAATCCACTCCGATGGTGTTCTGCTGTCTCTCTGAGAAAATCCCTGACTTGAAATTCTGAACCAAGCAGGTCTTGCCTACGTTAGAGTCTCCGATCAGGATGATCTTGAACAGGAAATCGAACGTGTCGTCGGGGTCAGTTCCTGTGGGTTGCATGGTGGAGGTACAGTCGTGTCTTCTGTGGATGTGAATGTCTCACAAATGGAGGAAATGCTCTCTCTCCCCTTGTACCGTCGATCACTTGGAATGTTTGGACTTTGAGGCCAATAGGTGCTGTGTTATCTTGAAGCTTAAATAAAGGCACCCTCCACTGTGTCTCCTTTCAGTCAAAGCTACAGTTGGTCACCAGCAGAGTAAATGGAGCCTGTAAAACCAGTTTAGTGTTTCGAAAGGTTGTCAAAATATAACATGGTGCCATTGAAAAGGTTAGAAAGTGCCTAACATCCGTTTATCTCAGCAATGTTTTCAAATATTACATATAAAATAGTCTAAAAGTTGAACAATTTAGAGTGTAGGCCTACACATTGTGAAGGACTAGCAGCAATGTGGACACATCAACGGTTCCTGTTTTCAGGGACTACAAACTAAAGGTATAATAATGCTGCATTCTCTCTGTCGTGTGTCTCCAGCCAGTTCACTCTGTCACAATCCCCTCGTGTGCTCCCTTTTAGTAGGACAGAAACAGCCTCGGCCTCTGCTGCTCCTTTCAGCTTCTTCTCAGGTGTTGACCCACTTTGTGGCCCTCAGCAAACGTAAGCATGAGTAAACAGACCATCCTTTTTGTCCACCTGCACAGGTTCTGGTTAGCCGTCCTTGAAAGGAAAAAGGAACTTCTTCAATAAGATATACTTTCAAAAAGATCCTTGTTTGTAGGCTAATCCAGGTTCCTGTCCAATCCACTGGCTGTCCTTTAATACACGGCAGTTCTTTTCCTGTTCTTACTGACGTATGGTCTCTCTCTCTCTCTCTCTCTCTCTCTCTCTCTCTCTCTCTCTCTCTCTCTCTCTCTCTCTCTCTCTCTCTCTCTCTCTCTCTCTCTCTCTCTCTCTCTCTCTCTCTCTCTCTCTCTCTCTCTCTCTCTCTTCATAGCACCTGCGGAAACAATAGAAACCCGCCCTACCTGTTCTAGGAAGTAGCCCAACCCCATTGTGGCTGTGGGATCCTGGGAAATGCAGTCATTTTGACAGTAAATGAAAATCACCAGTCACACTAAAGAGTGCAAACACATTTTGGTGGTTTTAAACTTTGAGATCTCTCACTATAATTTAAAATTAAGCTCTGCTAATGTTAACAACTCTTATCCAAATGTAGGATATACTTTGTCTATCTCTCTGCTGTTGTTATAGACTCATACTGGGTGAATAATGAGTTGTGTCATATAATATAAGCGCAACACATTTGGTGTGGATCGCAGAATAACATTGCAGCGATGTTGTGAAAGATTTTAAGCTGAATGGACCATGCATGATTTTTTAAATGATAACTGATGGACAAAAATATACTTTGACCTCCCAATATAGTAGGAGCTGCTTCAAACGAAATAAGAAAAATAAAAGACTACTTAAATAATAGCTTAGAGACAGTCTTTCTGGAATGTCGTCGAAATGTTCTGAGGGTGCTGTGTGTATTTCAGTAACTCAGTCATTTTCGTGTCACTGCTCACATTATTCACACCCAATACACCTACAATTCCTCAATGAATTCCTTTTAATCATGCCTGAACGTCCTCCCTGTGCGCGTATCCTCTCGATTGCAATATTTCCGACTGCACGTGAAGGCGGCACAGAACCCTCGCCCAGTGCATCGCAGTGACGTCCTGTGCGGATAGATAGATGCCCTACAGTTCTAATCATAGGTCCATAGCCTTAATCTTTTCTTTATGTGACCGGGCGTGAAAAGCCTGGGAGAGAAGCAGCAGCATGCATCAGAGTGCAGTGGTCGTGGTGGCGGATAAAATGAGCCTGAAAAGGCCATTTATTTTTGCAAACGCTGTGCATATGGTAGGTAGCCTTCAATTCAACGCTCTTGAATGCAATGCAAAACCGGGAGGCCTATTGGTTCGCATTTTATCGCTTGTTTCCCCCTCCTGTGATTAACTATTTGTTTAGCTTGCTGTTGTTTTGACGCACATCATCATTCGCCCTATAATTAAGCCAAATAACACAATGCTAGTGCTGCCTGTGTGTCTGTCTCTCATACACAAACATGCTGCAGCCAATCCCCTCTATCAAAATGAGCATGGAGGTAATTCCTGCAGTTCGTTTTATGTAACATGTAACATGTGTTACGGTTATATACTAAATAACTGATGAGGAAGAACAATCTGTGCTAGCCTGTATCAAAAAGAAGTAATAGTGGTGGTACGATTTGATTGCATTATCAAAGGATATCCGTCCTCAAATAAACCCCTTTGTCGATCTATCCATAAAGAGTGCCTGTCATGCTCTTATGATGCTACTGTTTACAATAATATTTCCCAGCAGTTGTAAACATGAGCAGTCATGGGCAGTGTGAGTCTGGATATAGCTGACGTTACTGTCCTGCAGAGGTATTATCTTAGACTAATCCTGGATAGCTGTGCCACTGCCTACCATTCGTGCCGACTGAACTATACAACATTTCAAAACATTAAAACAATGGCTGACAAAATAACATTTGTAGATTTAGAGACACTGGCATCATAAACTACGTTTTCCCTAAATGTTCTATATAACACATGTTTATGCTCTTTTCTCCAAAGGCACTGTGCTTCTTCATGTTGACGATGACCGTCGCGTGGCATAGAGACCTGATACTAACTGGCAAAGTAAGACTAACTTCAGATGTTCTTCTGAGCGGATGAAAATGATTTCCATAGCAAATAATATTATTTATCGGAGGCAGAAATAACTCTTTATCAGGTTTCACAAGGGAAAAAAGAGTTGCGTGGACATCCATTGACAATTTGGGGATTATTAATGCATGAGTTTACATGGTCTTACGTCAATATTACACCCCACAGAGATATTTTTTAAATATTCCTTTGGAAGAAGCTATCGTGTTGGCAAGCATCATGCAGTTGAAGTGTCCTTGGGCAAGACAGTGAATTATCTTCAGATGTTGTAGCTGACCCTGACCGTTGACCTCTTTTGTAGCCACGCTATCTTGGAAATACATCTGTGACAACAAAAAACTATGAATATCAACATGGTCAGGCCTGTCCATGTATCACTTTAAAGCCAATGCTGTTTTTCTCCTCAGCTGGTGTCCAATGTTTCCGTCGTGATAATGTACGTTGTAGAGATCGGCTGTATGCTGCTCTCGGTGCTCGGTGTGATTGGAGCCTGTGCAGGAAAGAGATGGTGTTTGATTCTGGTAATATAAAAAAACTGCTTCATGTGCTCGTACTACCAGTGTATGTGTGTTTTTTGTACAATTTGCTTTTAACCTGCGAAGGACAGATTCCATACGTTTTACAAATAACTAGTGTTTGCTCTTTCACTTACTGTTGTTGGTTTATCTGTTTGTGCAGTATGCAACTGGGATGGCGGCAGCCAGTCAAACAATAATTGTCAGAACAGCACTAAGTTACCAAGATGTTTATGAGGTATGGTAATGTAATGCTCTGCTTTCACAAGCAAATTCAGATTTTTACAACATTTTATGTATATTTATGGTATTTTCTAACAATGTCTTGATGTCTCCCTCCTCAGAAACGAGTTGTCCGTGAGGAGAATAAGTTGCTGTCCATGATGCCACTGACTGGAATCAGCAAAGCCAACAGGACCCTGCTCTACAGTATTCAACAAGAAGTAAGGAGCTTTTTTAGATGTATAATCCAGATAATACATTCTGGGTAAATTAAATAAATAAAACTACTTCCAGTGGTATTTTTGTTCACCACACAATTCAAAGTTGTCTCATTTGTCCAATTTGAAAGCAAGTACAGTATATATCAAATAATGTACGCTATTAGTATTTTAATGCCTCTGCTTATTTGATTATTTGTCTTTCTTTAATTTTTTTGTGGTTCCAGTTTTGTAATTAGAGTTCCCATAATGCTAAGCATGTAAACAGGAAGTACAATCTTGCAATGGCACCGTATGCCGAATTAGTTATTAGAAGTCCTTGTTTGCAGTGAAACTACAGGTATACAGAAAAACATCCCTGGATTAATATACTGACAAAAACCTGAAAACTTTATTATTTTCAAGCAAGTTCAGGTTCTGTTGCGTCTTTTCCCCCGAAAAAGTGCATTTATTGAGGTGCAATCGTAACAATATGCATTATTTTATCTGTGTGTCGAGAATTTAATGATTTAATGACTACGGGAACACTGACCACCGTGCTCACCGTGGACTACCGCCAGGCATTTTCTCGGCCATCTGAGGCGGATAGTTACCAATTCTCGCACTCGCTGTTACGCAAAAATCTACCAGAATACTGAAAAGATAGAAGGATACAATGCAAATACATCTATGGAGGCTGCTTAACCCTCCTGTTACCTTTAGGGTCAATTTGACCCCATTCAATGTTTAACGTTGGTGTTCTTTGGGGTCAATTTGACCCCAGGCTGTTTTTCACTGTGTCAAACATAAGAAATATCAACTTTTTTATATATTTAAAGGGCTATTTAGGTAGTCAACAAACAAACATAAAGTACCTCACACTTAAACTTGGGAAACACTATTAATTCTAATAATTTTCTGGAGGTTTTAATTGCTGGGGTCAAATTGACCCCGAGGGTAAAATATGTGAGTAAATGTGAAGGTAACAGGAGGGTTAAAGAGGACAGGCAAAGTATTTGTCGGTAGCACTCTAGGTGGCGAACAAGGCCACAAAAACACCAGCAGTGTTGTGAAGGGTGTGGCCGGGCAAGCAGGTGTGTCTTATCTTAAAGAGCCAAGAGGTACTCGCTTACCCGGATGATGGGAAGGCGAGGGTCTGCAGACAAGTACATGTGCTTGCTTATGCATGTTATTCTGGTTCATCTGTTTTGGATGTTCTTCTTACTTGGCCTCCGTGTGCATGTGTGTGTGTGTGTGTGTGTGTGTTTGTCACCTCCAGTTTGAGTGCTGTGGACTTATTGAAGGCTATAAAGACTGGGGTCCCTCCATCCCTGCCTCCTGTAACTGTCACTATCCAGGAAGATGCGTGAGTATCTCCCTTTTATAAAAGCGACATATAACCAGTGAAGGTGGCTCTTATTATTAGGATATCTGATTATGTAGCTACACATTATCTTTGTCAAATAAAACACTTAAAGTAAAAAGAAATGTGTATTGGTTTGACCAGAGGACTACAATAGAGCTGAGCCATATTCTGATATACAATATTTAAAAAATACATGAAAGTAGCTCGATAATATCTAACACATGTTTGCAGTGCAGCTGCAAAATACAGCAACAACATTAGAGAAGTAATGTTATCACCACCGATGGGCAAATCCCTATGAATAAGGAAATGTAAAAGGAAGTCAATTATGTATCCTCCTGTTATTGATGTTGCACCAACCTTTTCGATATGGGGAAACTTATTTTTGTCATATTATGTCATGGGATGTTGTACTGCTCTCCAGATTCGACTACGAGGCAGCGCCACACTGGGGGCGCCAAAGAACCAGTACGTTTATCAAGAGGTAAAAAAAATGCTAAGACTGTTTTGAAAGTGAACTCTTAGTTTCTTTCCCATCTTTTTTAGCTTGTGACAAAACATCCAAATGAGCTGCAACATACCCAGATCAGTTTTTTTATTTTTACATATAATTATAAATACTTTAGCTATGCCTTCACAATAAACCCGCAATTTTTTCCCCACAGCCTTGTTTTCCAATTTATGCTTCTGAACTGAAGCTTGCGTTCTCATTGGCGATGGCTGTGCAGTTTGGAAGTGGAATATTTTGGGTGAGTTTTATTGCGTACATTTTTTTTTTACACATTGATATGCGTTAGAGTACTTCACACAGCTACTAATGCAGTGTTGAATTATTAACTTGATCTATTATATGCCAGATAATTTTTATTACACAACTTAGACTTCCTGTCATGAAGAAGACCTTCTACACAATAGTTGTGGCGGTCAGGCCAGCAGAAGATCCTGCGGGAGCCATTACTGAGCACCACAACGTGCTTGTAACTCCTTTGCTTCCCTCGCCAGGTGGTTCTCCTCATTATGAGCATCAAGCTGATGGGCCAGATAAAAAGAAAACAGGAGTTCATAGCTCTTCTCCAATCAAACAGATATGTTCCTCGTGCCTTCTAGTCACCTAGTATGTTTTGATACACGCTTTAAATTATTATCAAGCATACCATATTTGTATTTGCACATGTAAACATATTATGATGTATACCATATTCCGTCTATTTTGTGCTATAGCAACTTGTGTTATTCTTCTGTTATTGCATGTTACTGATATTGAAAAGTAATCTACATGCAAAGATCAATTTAAAATGACTTTATTTGTTGCCTTACTGTTGTAAAAACATTGCAATTTAATGAAATGAACTGTCTTGTAAAATGTGCTGAATATCAATATAATCTGCACATTTTCAGATGCTTTTGTTCAAAATGAATATCTTATCAAGCATTATTAAGCCATCTGTTTTTATTGAGTAGCTGGAGCCAATCCCGGCATTTTGTTATTTACAGTAAGTGTCTTATCTGGAATATATTCAGATATTATTTATCTCCATTTCCTTCATACATAACTTAGTGTTTGGAAAGACATATTAATCGAATTGAATCTACTGTACCTCAATTACTCAAATAATGGGTTTAACTCAACACTTGTCAACTGGACCAACGTCTTTTAAACACATATTTCCATATTCATACTTGTCTTAAGCTCACTTATTGAATTTTCAGCATTAGAGTAACCAATAATCTATAAACAAATAATAGTATTAATAACCCTTATGGAGCACATTTCTTCAACATTGTTTACAAAGTGCTTTGATTGAAATATAATCATGTATTTGTTATTGAGCAATGTATTCTCTTGGGTAAATAATCAGGTTGGACATTAGGACAACAGAATGTCTTGATGCCTTGTTATGCACAATGTATATGTTAAACTTTGTCACTCCACTCAGTTGATCTTAAAGCACATTTAGTTGGTAAATGATACCCACTATGAGGGGAAGGGATTCTGTTTGGTTGCACACCCAGTAGACATGCAGTAAATCCTCAAAAAGTTTTGCATCCCAAATTTAATTTTACGGTTTGGAGACATTTTGGCAATGCCACTGCAGACAGGTTGTGAGAGACTCTTGTAGGAAAGCGCGTCACCAATATTCTGTAACATCCCTACTGAAGCTACTCTCACCGAAGCCTTTACGCCACGTCACTAATATGACTTGCTGCATGAGCTGCCTGCGGCTGAAATGTCTCCTTGACCAATATATTGTCAAAATGAATTTCATCTTAAACAGCAGATCCAATGTCTACCTGTGCACTTTAACCATTAATGCCTAACATACAATATCTTGCTAAATATGGTATTTTCATTTCTGTCACACAGTTTTTATTTATTTATGGAATGAACGTATGTAAGATTTTGTAAATAGCAGGAATAAAATATGTGATTCTTGTTCCTTCTTTGAAATTGTTTTTTAGAGCTGAAAAAAGTACATTTACCTAACAGTATTAAGATTGTCTGGCACGTGTACTTGAGTATTTCCATTGTATGCTACATTAGATGCTCCAATCCATTTTATAGGGAAATGTTGTAATTTTTTATTCTTCCATTGTTCAGTTTATGCAAGAGAAAATAACTTGACCGCAGAGATGTAAGCTTGCCAACCAGAGGGGGGAATGTTGGATACAGTGGATTTTCATTTAGTCCATAAGATTGATTACAGGATGTCGTCAATGTCAGTAAGGTCACACATATTTGGAACTAGAGGGACAAGAATAAACTCCTTAACAGTCTCCTTTTGTATGCAGACAATACGGAAGTGAGAGGAGGCTGTGGAACTGCATTTGCTTCTTTGGCACCAATAATATGGAAAATACAGTTTATTAGTACCGAAAGTATCACATCCTCAAAATGCATGTAGATGGATTGGAAAGTGGCAGCTGCACTGCTCCAGATCTTGAACAGTATTTCGGGTGCATCGTAGCGGCAAGGACCAAAAAAACAAAGCGCGTGTTTCGACGAGAAGCCATCGGCTATCTGTCTTCGTTTCTCTTATCCAAGTATGTACCAAGGACATCACAATGTTTTAAAGAATTTTTAAAGTTCTCCAGTAGCTTCTTTAATCAAAATGTGATAAGCTTGGCAGAATACAGAAGATTCTAGCTTTCTATAATACACACAACCATGAAATACAGACGCTTAATAAAGCTAAAGATATAAAACATTCATAGTATACATATTTCTGTAGTAGTTATCTTCTTAATCAGTGCTTTTATTAAAACCACATTTCTTTTACCTATCTCATTCTCTATTGTCATATTTTACATTACGACTCATTTCACCGCTTGCCAAACAAATGTGCAAAATGACGATGCCACACCTCTTGAATACCAGAAGGGTGTAGGTCTCAGACTTAATATCAGGCTTATACTATATATTTATATATACACACACACATATTACAAAGAAAATATTCTCACAGTGTGTCCCGTTTCTGACCATTTTCACAGACCACATGTTTCCCCATTGAGTAAACATGTACTGCATCTTCAGGGATGACAAAAGTGAATAAAGGTTACATGGTTTTACCACACATACTAACTAACCAAACATTTTAAAACAGAAACAATGAAATGTACATGTTTTTCATGCGACATGCGAAATATAAAAAAAACACATCATAAAACACTTTGTATCGTCGTACCCAGTCAGGCGTGCTCTGCTGCGTCTGTGAGGGCTGCGTAGTTGCCTGCTTTGGCCTCTGCACTGTAGACCACCACCGGGACGTCGTCCTTCTTATTCAGCTGACACAAGATGAATATACACAGCACCACTGACGATAACTGAAGGAAAGAGAAACAGAGATGGTTCACTTTAGAAAGAGACCATGGGGGAGAGAAAAGACCACGCAAACATACGGACAGATCGCCTTTTGTCGCTGAAGACACGGCACAGGTGTAAACGATTAACTAATTAACAACGGCTGAACTCCATTTAGCTGGAGAGTCATAATGAATGTCATTGGTAACACCTGTGCTTTTCATACTGAAGCATGAGGGTTATGTGTTCTTATGTAGTCAGACATTTTCTATATTTTTGGTTTTGATTAATTGTGCAGGCATTCCTTTCAGTTTTCATATAAAACCGTCACCAATAAGATAGGGAAACCTCTGTGCCGCCAATGTTGATTGAGTGAGTTATATCAATTAGTTTAAGTTTTTCTTATTAGTGGAGAGGGTGTTGCATTTTGTCTTTTTCTTTTTTGGAAGTCAAGGACACTCTTGAAAATGTTGGGAAGGGCCTTGCTTTCTAAAAACTGAAACATAGATTCAGCTACACTCTTTAACCCAGGCATGTTTGAGACTGTGTGTTGCAGTTTCTAAGATCAAGATTGTACTTTGAACTTCCACTTTTAAGTATTTTAAGGGATTCCACTTCAAATTGGATTTAGTCAACAGCTGTGTCTCATTGTTAATAAAGGCTTTAAAGCCTAAAGAACAAAAGAGTAAAATGAAGGATACACAAAGAACAAGGGATAGTGAAGTTAGAGTAGAGGCTCACTGACAATACATACCAACAATAAACTGATTCCCAGGAGTATGCCCATTGTAGCATCAATGATCATCAACGTATAAATGAGCAAGTATGGAATGCAAGACTGAAAAAGGAGAGCACATCAAACAATGTGACTTAACGAGAGTACAATGCTTCATTTTAAGGGGCCAGGCCAGAAGATAAAAAAGGCTGGAAATCAGTTTCAGACAAAAAATACGGATATTTTGCACAATTATCAGAAATGATTAGGACCCTCCCTTCATAGTAGGAGGTTTAATAAATACAACAAACTTCAACAATACAATACAGGACACAGCATGCCTTCCTATAGTTGACTTAGAAAGACAAAAACAAGAAGCGAAGAGGAGGAAAATTGGCAAAAAGATGGACATAATGTGAGGATTAAAAAGTATATATATTAAATAGTTGTTACAGTTGAAGCATAGTGCAAGAACACTTTAGACAATAGTAACGTTCACCAATTTACTCCCACCTGAAATTTTCTTTTGTTCCTCAAAACGAAAAAAACAATCCCAAAGAGATAACACTATTCAGTCTCTGTGTGAGTGTATGAACACATTGTTTGGTGGTTGAACGCGCTGCGATGCAAAACTGTTTCAAAACTTTTGATCAAAACACTAAAATAATCCCATTTTTTTAAGAATCAATATTTTTGGTTGATGTTTTTTTAATAGCCGTTGTAAGAGCCAAATGTTGTGTGTAGGTGCATGTATGTTATGTATACACTGGGTGGCGCTGTTGCTGTTATTTGTCCGCCTACATTAATCACCAGGTAATTGGCGACAGCAGGTGTTTTGACCCCGGAACGGGGAAATAGGTTTTGACCGCATCATGGTGGGCTGGTGAACTGTTTGTACCGGACTTCACTAAATTAAAACCCGATTAACAACATTCAGAGTCTCGGAGGCAAGTTATTCGAAACGAACAGCCAGCAGCAGAACCACAGAGCGCGTCAACCATCAAGCCGGAGGAACCAAAATGCCTCAGTAGCCCATGTGAAGGACAGGGCTCCTTTAACAGCAGTCTTGAAATAAAAAAAACATCATCAAATAAAAAAATTCTGTATTTAATTCAAGATTCTTTTTTTTACATTGTAGTTCAAATCTAGTGACAATCATTGATATAGTACCAGTTTGCACATCAACCTGTAAATGTAGAAATAAACAGTATGTGTGTTTTTATTACCTCTTCATAAATCATGATGGGCTGGTCATCGATCATGTGCTCAAACAGACTGCTGTTTCTGGGAGCTGCCACCTAGAAGACACAGACATAAATCAAGGATCACCAGTTATTACAATTCACGACGAGGCAAGTTCACATCCCATATTTCAGCAACAAGGCCATTTGTAATCATACTACTCTGACCCTCAAATGTCAACGTCCTAGTGGCCTTGGATGAAAGCCAGGGGGTCGACGGGCCTTTTTGACTTTATTACCATGTGAAACTTTTTTTGAGTCATAATAATATACATCATTATTTGACTTTTACCGATGAAGACAATAAACCAATTGATACAAAAGAGTTTGGAGAAGAAATGGAGTAGCATTCACTCTCACACATGGATTAGTGGACTCCTCCGTGCACAGGCAGGATTCTGGGATGTTGTAGCCCCAATCCAAGTAGCCCTGTTCCAGTCCACAGCACTGATACTGAGAAGATGGAAGGGTGGCGGATTACTTCAATGCACAAAATATTCAGCCTTTTCTCTGCAATACGTTTTTTTTAGTTGAAGTTTTTCAGAGTAACTTTATCAGGAGAACATAGGCCTCTGTGTTTGATCCTCCACATCCATACACAAACATAATCCGCTTTATATATCAATTTGTTTTATGCTGTTGGTGGTGTGGTGTGTGCTGTTGGTGTTGGGTGTTCTCATTCTAAAGCACTTGCAACATAAAGAGCACTTGGGAATTTAGAGGTACCAACAATATGCTAGACATTTACTCCCCCCCCCACACACACACACATAAGGTTACCTACATTATTCTGTATTTCAATCAATTCTTCAGGAATGTCACTTCCATTAGAATGCATGAACTCCATCTGCAGATCTTCAGCCATCTGCATGACAGAACAAAATAATATTAATAATTCATACAACCAGCAATTTGAAAATGTTTGTATTTGTGATTCACAAAATGTATTTTGTCAAACCAAAAAACACAGCCATGTTTTTGTTCTTAATAAATCTGTCAACTTGAAAAATGTCAAAAGTAAAGTTTTAAAGTAGTTTGACATCTTAACCATTTCATTTCATTTAATTTTAGCTGACGCTTTTATCCAAAGAGACTTACAATCATGTTACATTCATACACGCAGGGAGCAATTCAGGGTTAAGTGTGTTGCTTAAGGACACATGGACTAGGGTGGGGATTGAACCTCCAACTCCCTGATTGAAAGACGGACCTGCTCCTGTAATAGTTTCATCAGGAATTCAGTTGTTGATGCAGCCTGCTACACAAAAGGACAACACATCAGTGTCAACTTTGCAATACCTGTGGTCGATGAACCAGTACTTGAATATCAGTTGCAATAAAAAACAGAGTACCGAGGATCATTCCGATTGCAAACTGAAACACACACATATACAGACATTAGCAATCAGATTCATGGAAAAGATTAAGGGTATTCATACTTGTTCATTACTCCATCTATTTACGTTGTAATGTATGTTTGTTTTTTTGCTTCACCCACCATTATGAGTGCCCACTTCTTCTTTTTGCAAGCACCATACATACCAATGATGGTCAGCATCATAGTTATGATGGTGAGACTGTACATTAACTGAATGCTTGGCAACATCGTTTCCATCTGTGCAGAGAACAGAAGGCTCGGTGAGTAGGAAAAGAAAAGATGAGTTTAATAATCTGGGCAGAATACGAATTGTTGCCTTTTATCTCCTGAGGTCAATCTCGGCCGTTTCTACACAGATTGCAACTACGTCAAATATTCGGACTGTCAAGGCGAGTTTAGGTAAACATCTACACAGAGCAGGATTATTCTACCTTTATTACTGTACACAATGGGTTCAGTATTTACTATTTACATGAGTCATGACGTTCAATTCTTATTTACTGAAAGACATGAGGAATCAAGCACCATCACCACGTTCAGGTTTCCCGAGTAACGACCTTTTGCAAAAGATGTAATTGATAACATGGAATTGCATCATTCAGAGAGTTTAAGAAAGGCAGGTATGAACCTGTTGAAAGTCTTCTTAGTCCTATGATGCTGAACTGGTTTAGAGCCTCGAATATTGCAGTAGAAAGATATGTTCTTGGATAAAAGTGTCAGCGAAATAAACTTAGTTAACTTATTCTAATCTATGGGATGGAAAAAGTATACAAACATATGGTCAATGTGGACTCAGAGTTGAACTTTTACCCTTTCTTTTATTTTGATTCATGGTAAAAAAAAAAATGAATAAAGCATTCAATAGAAACAAAAAAGAGTGACTTTTTGAAAGACGTTCGACAAGTCACCATCCAATCGAGTCTGGTATCACGTGTATGGACACAGTGCTAAAAAGCAGCAGTACAGATCAGTATAGGAACACAAAAAAGAGCTCATTTTAGGCATAGAAAACAAAAGTTATTAGTTTAAGAACCATGCCAGGGTTTTTGCTAATTTACGCTCTTGCAAAATGCATACATCACAATGTATGAATGCAAGCCTTACAGCTGTAAATAGATAGATAGATAGATAGATATATACTTTATTAATTATGTATTTCACAGGGAAACATTTATTGCTATACATTTTTGTACAGCAGAAGCTCTCGTCACTATAGACTGCTCAGGGATGCCTGTAACCGCATAAGAAATACATCAAATTAAAATTAAAAAACAGTAAAAAATACAGTACAGAAAATGGTTATTGCTGGTTTACTATCATGTTCAGAATTAATTGTGGAAGGTTTTGCAAAACCAGTGATATTAACCCCTTAAATAAATTGTATGAGAACTATGTTGAGTATGAGTTACCTCATCCTTCTCTGTGTGGATGTGTCCGTGGGTAAACAGAGTGGCCGCCAACATCAGAGCACTCAGTATCTGCAACAAGAGCAACACACTTAATTAGTCTTTATACTTTCAGTATAAAGTTAGCAGAAAAGCCAAGACCAATTGGAATGCATACGTCCACAATTGTCACGAGTTCACCATCATATCAGTTGTTTTCATTCTGTTTGCTGATTTAATTAACTCTAATGTCATTTCAGACCCGCCTGATCATCATTCATCCCCTTCACCTGGTTCTCACGCCTGTCCCACCTGCAGCCCATCCCTTCGTTTGTGTGTTAGTATTTAGGTCCCCTCACTTGCCCGTGTCCTCTGCCAGACTATCTTGTGTGTTATTGCCAAGCTCGCCAGTGTGTTCCAAATATTGATTCTGTTCTGACCCTGATTGCCTGTTTACCTCACCTAAGAATTTTGCCTGCCCCCTTTTGGATGCGTTGCCCTATTCGACTGACCACCTGGTTTTGACCCTGCCTGAAAAGACAAGTAAAGATCCTCTTCTTGCATTCCTGTTTCCGAGGTCTGCTTTTGAGTTCAAGTACCTGTAATCGTTACAACGATACTATATTGTTTTGATGGCCATGAAATATATTCATCTTCAGCTATACTGGACAATGTTGAAGAATAAGCATAATATGACCTTATGAAATGTGTACACGTCCGATAAATCATTAGAGAATTTCCCGGAAAACTGGAGAGCGGGCCTAGATGCTAAAATGTTATATCTGTTGTACAAACATGTTGAGCCTTGCAAAGAACAGTCAATGACCGGCTTGGTTGACCTGATCTGGACAGGAAAGCAAGGGTCGGTTGTAACGAGTGTGTGGAAATGAAAAAGAGATATGGAAATGAACAGTCCAGATGTTTTCGGGTTGACTGCTAACATCTGATTGGTGGGAAGAGGTGGGTGTATAATTCAGCCTTAGGGAGTCTGCTCTTTTGGAAATGTTGAACTTGTATGAAGAACAAGCAATACAAACTTCTCCCCGCTGGTTGCCAGACATCTGAATCCTGTCTCTCCTTCATTTACCACAACAACAAGTGCACTTCAATTCATGGTGCAGTCCGAACGTGTTAACAATTAAGTTCCCAGAGCCCAAAGTGACATCTTCAAACAACTCATGCAGTGAAAATCATGAAAAGCAGCATATTCAGGTATTACACAAGGGCTGCATTAGTAATATTAATAATTAGGGCTGTGAAACGATTAAAAATGTTAATCAAATGAATCACAGGTTTCTGTGGATTAATCATGATTAATCACATATTACCGATAATCTCGGTATATTTTTGTTTATTTATACACAGGGATGCACATAACTTGCTCACCAGTGTGCGCGCATCGCGGCTGAGCAGAGTTGTTGACGGGGCGGGGGCGTTAACGCCTTATTTTTCACAGCACTATTAATAATGTAACTCATGTCCTGGATTAATGTTTCATTTACAGGACCATACTGTCCATATTCCTTTCATCCACTGGGGATTCCCTTTCTCCCCTGTATGTTAAATCCAGCTTTTTCAAAACGAACATTTAAATAAACAATCCCTCTGGTTTGCCGTAGACTTTAGCCGCAGTGCTAATGTCAACAACTAAGGCAAAATAAGACAATTGAAAACAATTGAAATCATCAACTTGCAGATTCAAGCATTCGAAGCAACAGCTGGTGTATGTATACTTTGACACTGCTAGACACTTTCCGTCTCTGATTGTGTTCAACTATGAACAGTTTTTTATGTGCAGCAGGAAAAGAAAAACACTTACCGCAATCAAAGTTATCACTATGCTGTAACTCCGTGTCAAGCAGGCGTTCACTTTCCCCATGTTGATGCGCTTGAATGTAGGTCGAACACAGTTTTATGTTTTCTAATACTAATAGTAAATGCTATAGCGAGGCAATGCTGATCTTAATATAACGGCATACCCAGTGCGCCCTGGTTTTAACAGGAGTGGAGGAGGAGGCAGCTCCCCATGAGTTGCTGGCATAAGGTCCTCCCCATCTGGAGCTGAGTATGTGTGTGTCTACTTGTGCGAGTGTGTGTGTATGTGTATGTGTGTGGAGTTGGACAGGTGGAGGGATTCATTTATTTCATTTCATGCCACACAAGTTTTGCTTTTTTCTTAGCTTTCTTCTTTAGTGTACTGTGCTGACTTCATTGTGTGTGTCTGGGTGGGGGCAGAGAACGAGAGAGAGAGAGAGTAAAGAGAAAGATTGTCAGTGTAACTGTTGGTACAGTTATCAAACCTGATCATGTTACCGGCGAAAGATTAGAGAAAGAGGCAGACCTGGAGACAGATTATGAAGAATTCAGTGATGTGAATGGCATCAAATTCTTGTTTTTCTATTTATGTGGTTCTGTGAGTGAACTTGCCTTCAGTTCAGTTCCATAAAGTACTTTCTGTCTGCTGTTGTTTTGGATACAAACAAAGGAACTACTGTAGTGAAAGGCTGCATCACATGACCTCCCATCAGAGACGCCCCCCCCCCCCCCCCCCCACACACACACACACACACACACGCACACGCACACACCATCCATCCACCCATATTGCTGCAACATTATTGTTCCCTAGAGTTCCTGATGAAGGATTTCAATTGTTAAAGCAGGTCAAGAGTGGAGCATTTCCTAATAGCATAGAGACATCTGGAGAGCATGATCAACACACACACACACACACACACACACACACACACACACACACACACACACACACACACACACACACACACACACACACACACACACACACACACACACACACCTACACACCTACACACACACACAAAACAGACATCTAAATCTGAGAATGCTTTATTAGAGCTTCCAAAAGTTTCAGTGAACTTCACATCAGTTATTGGCTCACACATGTAGGACAGGAATGCAGAGAGACGTTCTGTGTTTCACAGGATGTTGGTGGGCGGAAGGCTGGAAATGTGATTGCGTAACTTTCCAAACTTAGTTTTCCCTCTTTCCATGTGTGAATGAGAGTCAGAAATATATTGATATGAGAATATTAAGTTATATGTAAAGTTTTTGTGGTCATGAAGCTAACTGAAAATACTTGACACCACATAAGCATCAGGAGCAACACAATAATCACTCATGGCAGATGAGGACAAATAGTAAATCACTCGCAGTGTCATGATTTTTGTACAAAATCAATACTAAATTGCTTTTCAAAGTGCCCTTTAGTAATAGCAAGTCGGAAAATGACAAAAGATTAATATGTTTTTCTAGTGATCACCAAAGTCAACTTACAATAGGCAAATGTTACAGTATAAGATGTCTATGTCAAATACATACTTCAGATGCAGATATATATATCTTTGAGTGTTTTTAGTGTTCAACTTGCAGGAACCATATTAATGATTCAGGAGAGTAGGAAGTGTGTGTTCTGTTTCAATCATAGTAAGTGTGCTTATAAGTAGCCAAGATAAGACGTGGCAATAAGACGATCAGATATCTGGCAGTACAACATAATTCACATACTTTGACAGTAAAAACCCTCATTTAAAACACCCCATTAATTTGTTTATAATATTAAAATATTTCGGTTGATCGCAAAGATGCAATAGACTCCAAAAATATATTTATATTAGCACGCACAGCATTATTAAAATGGCATGTAGTGCTTCGCAAACGGACCATGACTGTTGTCGGCCCCTTTAAGAAAGGTCACATGAAAGTCACATGACGCGGAAGTAAACTGAATATTTTCAGCGTTGTTGTGTTTACATCAACAGCTCCTCGTCTACACACCGCGTGCAGGTTCGTTGAGTAAACAACCAGTTACGTTCTCGTTATTCCCTCAAAATAAATGCATATTCGCGCTTTAAATGCAGGCATGTGTTTTAGTTCCTTTGTTACAGCGCGTACAGCTCTCTGTCAGCAAAGTGGGGGTAGGATTTATGTTTCGGATACGCATCCTACTGTAACTAGACGGGCTATTTCGCGTGAATAACCAAGGTTATAAGCAGTAATGCAGCACCTATCGTTTTTATAAACCACCCTAAAATATTGTGTAAGGTGTATCTTAACTCTAACCGCTCGATAAAGGCAGGCTTTGAACCTTATTATTTTGTCTGTGCCGTCTATTCGCATGAGCTAGCGTGAGAAACTATCTTCTGTATCGGATCTAATTTTCTATAAACGTTTACATTCTATTTCGGATTCAGTCTTGTACATGTTGTTCTCTCTTTCTCTTCGAGACGAGTAAAGCACTGTAACACAAGTGTATGAATTGTGTCGCATACATTCAGATGCCTTGCTTTTTTGTGCCTCTAGTAGCAGCTGACACATTTAGTCAAAATGTGATCCTTTTTTACATTACATTACATGTCATTTAGCAGACGCTTTTATCCAAAGCGACTTACAATAAGTGCATTCAACCGAGAGTACAAACTAAGAACAACAAGAATACAGAAAGTAACATTTCCTCAACATAGTCGAACTACAAAAGTACCATAATAAGAGCTATTTAAGTGCCACTAAAGTGCTAATCTGTGTTTTAATCCAGATATTTTCCTTTTCAGAAACAGGAGTAAGTGAAAACTCTGCAGTGTTTGGATGAAGTGACCATGAAGCAGGACGGTGATGCTGTGAACATCCCTGTGTGCTTCATATCAAACCATGAAGGTTTTCTCGGAAGCATCAAAAACTTAATCAAAGACTTTGTGGTGACTGAGATAGACGTCACTGGACAGCGCGTTAACTCGGCAGCGGCCACACAGACGCCAAACTGTGCCTCCCCCGATAAAAACGATGAAACCAGTGACGAATGCAAGTGGAAAAGTTATTCCCCAGTCTCACAGGAGACTGATGTGTCAGCCGATTGTGGGCTAGATGTCACCATACCTAGTCCAGGCAGTTTTGATTTAAGCGTGATTTTAGGCCAGTCGGTCAGCGAAGAGCTGGAGCAGTTTGTGTTGACTCTCAAAGAAAAGCCAAACAAGCAGGAGCTTTCTCTCGGATCCTTCGCTGACAAACACCACAGAGCTAACGTCCACCGGGCCGTCAGACACCGCTTCCCCTTCCTCATGACAGTCACCATTCAGCCTGAGATCAGGGTGAGGGAAGACCCAGACTACAGAGAGCTCTCCCATCTGGTCACGGAGGACGAAGCAGAGGACTTCTTCAGGTTCATAGACGCCAAAGTGCGAGGTTCATCCTATACGTTCGGGCCGGATGACGATAAGGATCACAGGACCACGGTCCACCACTTTCTCAGCCGAAGGTTCGGCAAACTGGTGGAGACTAAGAGCTTCACCGACCAGGGGACGACGGCAATCTCGGTGAGGCTGAGAGAGCAAGGGAGGCCGAAGAAAAGAACAGCAGAGGAACGTAAAGAAGAGGAAGTTTACACTGGTATGGGGAAGAGTTGCAACTTTAAAAAAAAATGTATTACTTTTTGAAATGACACTTGAAATGTCATGAAATAGCCCCAGGTCACGTCTTAAAACTGCCTATTTGTTCAAACCAACAGAACCCAAAGATATTCAAAACACTCGCATACAACACGAAGAAAACCAGTAAAAATTCACATTTAAAAAGCTGAATTTCAGGCTGGTTAAAAAATGACTTAGTTGTAATTCCATCAGCTTCTGAATGCATAACAATAGGCATTTTCTTGATGAGTGTAAGATAGTGTATTAATCCCACAGGGGGGAATTCAATTGTCAGAAGTCAGGACAATAAGTGATTATGTGATCAATAAAAATGAGGCGGGATACAAATTCATCATTCATCATTGTGAAATAATCCTGAAAACACCCTGTGGTGCATGTGTGTGTCCTCTCTTGCAGCTTTCACTCTGCGGAAGGAAAACCTGGAGACTCTAGAGGCCATCAGCTACATGGCAGCCGCTCTCGGGGTCCTGCCCTCAGACTTCACCTACGCTGGGATCAAGGATAAGAGAGCCATCACCTACCAGTCCATGGTGGTCAAGAAGGTCTCAACTCAA
The DNA here is from genome assembly GCF_029220125.1 of Pseudoliparis swirei. Lineage (NCBI taxonomy): Eukaryota > Metazoa > Chordata > Actinopteri > Perciformes > Liparidae > Pseudoliparis > Pseudoliparis swirei. The sequence continues at coordinate 12,446,582 of NC_079397.1, read as the reverse complement.
AGGTAGTTCTGCGTGTCTTTCAGGGATTTGGGTTTGCAAATCCTTTTTTTACCCACTCATAAAAAGCTGCAGTCGTTCGAAGGTGTTTATGGGTTTGTACTATTGTTAGAGTTCCCTCTAAAGCCTCACACGTCATGTCAAATATAACCCAACTCATTTATGAATTTGATGTTATTGATTACCAGGTTGAAAGAGAAGACGGCCGAGTTCGAGAAGAGAGGGATGCGCCTCTTCCAGATCCGCTCCGTCGGCGAGCCCCTCAGGCTAGGGCGACTGCAGGGGAACCACTTTGACCTGGTGGTCCGCGACCTGAGGCCACACGGGGCCAGTGACGCACACTCCTCTGGTGCAGACACGCACACTCGCCTGGCAGCGCTGGTACATGAAGCACTGGAGAACGTCAAGGTACACTCAAATTCTCTCCAATTACTTTCACACATTTGTCGACAGCGCGATGTTCGCTCACAACAGTGTGTATTGTCACACGCTTGCTTTTACGGTGACACTGAAAAAATAAACAAATATTGTCCTAATATAGATACACACAAAGTATAATTTGTGACACAAATGATCTGTTTTTAAGACATGTCCCTCATTCGATGGAGGTGTCGTAGTTGTTATCCTAACATGTAAAAAAGAAATAAGAAAAAGCTTAGAGATTTGCATTAAAAGGAAGGTAAGAATCACAACGTGGCGCATTTACTTTACATTTCTGTCTTGAAGGAATAATAAGGTCATTGATAAAGCCTGTTTGCCTGGCGTGTAAGATCAAATAAAACAAGACAATTTAAGTTTTATTGTAATATTCCATTATCAAAAGTTCCACATGCTGTCTGGGTCAAATGTAAACCTGCATTTACCAAGATCCAATACATTTCTCATGAAAATTTACATTGACAAAAATAGCAAATAACGTGTGACTTCCTTTACATTTATTCTCTTGAAGTAGTGATGTTAAAGCCTTTATGACTTCAGAATCAGGACAAGGCACCCTGTTTCATTATATTATCAGAGCCGTCCTATAAAATGAGATTCCTTTTAAAGGGCGGACCTGGTGATAGTCTATAGTTTTTAAATATTTTATTATTGTGTAACATAGAGCTTCACTATATTAGAAACACATCAATGAGCCATTATTGCACTCGCTGATATTTTCCTTCGTTACGATGAATGAATGAAATGATCATTGAAGTTTCCTGCTGCTGTATCCTGATGAGAGCACCACCCATGCACTTATCTGCAGCTGAAAATAGGGCTATACTAATGCACCATTTCCTCCCATTTTAGTAATAATTAGTGAAAACTACAGTGCCCAACAGCTTGAGGAAATTATTGTCGCTTTTCTTCAGAAATTGTATTCAATTCGTGACACAATTTTGAAGATGTTCCTCATGACTAGGATCCCAGACAGGCAGGCTTTGTATAGGATTTGTTGATCGTAATATAGAACAGTACCAGCCTTATGCTTGGGACGCTCGTTCTTCAAAATAACTCCCGCTGTTCAGTAGTACTTGAATTATGCAAGTGATTTTTAAAATAAGCTACAGTACAAATACCTGATTTGTTACTCTTCGCAGGCCAGAGGTTTTGTCAACTACTACGGACCGCAGAGGTTTGGGAGCGTGAAGACCGTTCAGTCTGACCGCGTGGGCCTGGCTCTACTCAAAGAGGACATGGTAGGTGTGGCAGACGGGCGCTAATGTACCTGCTACTTCCCGTTAGGCCAGGAAATGAAACGGCGCGTACTGGTTCCTCAGAGTGAATATCACTAACTGCATTAAGAGCCTGGGACATTGCCAGAAAGAAGTGTATATATTGTATGATAGATTAAATTAGATATTACTTTAGCAGCGGGTGCACATTAGAGCAGTAGTAAAAGATAAAAAGAAAGTATAATACAAAATACAATAACATTATTGGCCTCAGCAGCTGGCTGATTCAGCCAGCAGCCGAGGCCAATCAGACACCCCCCACACACCTCCACAGGTGCCCCATCAGACTTGTGATTATGTGTGTGTGTGTGTGTGTTTCAGGTGAGTGCTGTGCGTCTCTTCTTCACTCCAGAAGACGGCAATGATCCTCAAAACCACGCAAAGAGACACTTCCTACATACCGGTGAGAGCGAGGACAACACTGACCACTTTGGTTTAATTTCTCCTGTTGGGAAGAGTTGAATGACATAAGCTACCCAGTTCCTCTTTATTTCAAATAATTTGCTGAAATCCATCATATTTAGTGTTGAAAGCAATTAATGAAGCACATTTCTGATGGGTTCCATACATTAAGTTTAGCTTTATTCAACATGCTTCACCCCCCTCCTCCTTCTTCTCTCTCCTGCTTCTGCGTCCCCAGATAACGCCAAGGAGTCTCTGGCGCTGATGCCGTTGTCGAAAGCCAGGGAGCGGCTGATGCTTCGGGCCCTGAACCGCTACGGCTCAGGTCCGGATGGTTGTACCCAAGCCTGGCTCAGCCTGCCCCACAGCATGAGAGTCTTCTACCCCCACGCCTACTGCAGCAGGTCAGGTCTCCTTCCTTGTTTCCTTCAAAGACTTCCTGTCGATTATTACTGCCGACTATTTAGCAGCTCCGCTGCAGACGTGACACAAAATAGGAGGCAGCCTAACCTGTGCTTCTTATGTATTGTCATCACAACTGAGTTAAAAGCTGGCGTCTGATTTTCAGAAATGTTTAACCCAGCATCTCCTGCTTTTAATCTCTTTGGTTCATGAAATGAATGGTTCTTTTTCGAACTATGCGGGCGCGTGCGTGTGCTCGTCAGAGTGTGGAACGAGGCGGTGGCACACAGGCTGACCACTCTGGGCCACAAGGCCAGGCGAGGAGACCTGGTGTGGAGGCAGGATGACACTGGAGAATCCAGCTCGCCTCAGGTAAGGGAGGGGGGGGGGGTCGTTTTTGGGAGAGTATCGAAAGATGATGTCATATCTGAGATGTAATGCAGGTATCTTTTCGGTGCACAGTTTTGAGTTTTTTGCGACTACACATTCTTTATCCGGGGCTCGTGACCTCTCGATCGCGGGACGCTCTCTAAACGTTGGGACATCTTGTTCCGTCTTTGATTTTCCAGATCCATGTGGTGACGGACCGAGAGGAAGACGAGGGAGTGTACACCCTGGCACACGTATGTAGTCCAGGGAAATGCGTCCACTTTTAAATGCTCCTATTTCTTTCTACTTGTCTCAACTCTGTTGCTACGCTGTGTTTGTCGACCCGTCAGGTGTTACTGCCGATGCCGGGAAACACTGCGAAGTATCCCGAAAACGCCATGGGGACCTGGTTCCAGGAGAGACTGGCCCGAGACGGACTGGACGGCTGTCGCTTCAGAGTCAGCGGCCTCAAACTGAATCTGCCTGGCTGCTACCGCCCCCTGCTGGCCTCGCCAAGCAATCTCAGCTACCAGCTGCAGAGAGCAGCCTGTGGGGAGGGAGGAGGAGAGGCGATAGGGAACAGCAGTAGGAATAGTGACAGGCAGCTGAATGGCAGTACAGCAGAAGGGAAGCAGGACTCGCTCACTCTCACCTTGAACTTCGACCTGGACTCCTCCTGCTATGCTACTATCTGCCTCCGAGAGATCATGAAGTGTGACCCCTAGAGGTCACGGGACATTGCTCCTGTTGTGTTTCTATATATGTTGCAGGAAAGAATGTTTTTTTGTTCTTGTTTTTAGTTTTGTAACCCATCATTGTGATACATTATCAGTAGCCTTTTGATTAGTTGTTGATGTATTGAGCATACGACTGTTTATAAATTGGAAAAATGCATAATGTGCAATTGATAAAAGAAGTGAACAAATCTAAATGTTAAACCATGTAAACAGTGTTAATGTTTTGTGCCATGAATAAAACTTTTAGAAATAATGACACGCTCTGCACTTTAATTTTGAAATGTCAAGTTGTCCAACTCAAAACAATCTCTCTTTGCATCCTCTCCCCATTTGGATTAACCTGCAATTCTTAACAGTTTAAGATTTTATAAATGTGAAAAAGGCTCAATTTCTCTCACTGTTTTTTGTAATAATTGGTCAAGAAATAACTCATCTTCCAGGATAATACACTAGATGTATGTGCTGAATAAGTAATCATAATTACTATATCCTTCTGTTACTGAGAGAAGGATCAAGTGCAGTGTCAGACAGATACATCCAATCTCTTTTCCCTTTCGAACAAACATTATAAATTAACTATTAAATGCCGACTTTTTGTCTTTGAATTTTCTATAATCCAGTATTAGTTTTATAGTCCGCCAGTTGTGACCATTTCCTTTATGCATTGAATTAAACTCCTAAAGCGAATGCAGTCCGATACAACAGCCATAACGTCCAACCTGATGAAGGCTTGAATGTAATAGTTGTGAGTGCTTTTAATATACCTAATTCAATAACTTGACATTGTAAACTCACTGCATACTAACAATTCGAAGTATTTTTTTATTACAGAATATTGACACTTTACGTTTGTGCACATTTGTTGGTTATTGTACCTTCCACCAATCACCACTAGGTGGAGACAACACACAATCAAAGTGACTCACGTTACATCTGCTCCTCATCCTCTGGTCTAAATGATGCCCTCTTATTTCTAAACCTGTGAAATTGTTCCACTAAATTACCCTCAGCCTTGTTGCCATGACATTGAGCTCCTAAGGTGAGAGGAGCAACAGCCCTTGCACCACATGACTAAAAGCACAATGATGTTGAGTACATGAGACTAAATCCATGCTGCCAGTTCATATCATCCACTCTCACGAACATTAAACATATTAAATAAACTGCACCAGCAGGAGAGGCATTTCAGAACCAATATAAAATATAATGAAGCATAAAACTCTGTTGTAATTATGGTACTGAGGGGCAAACATCCGATCTGTATTGCAATGGAGCCAGCTTGGCCTCCTGAGACTAATGTATGCAGTTTTGATGGGAATGTTTAAAGACAGCAGCATATAAATCCTCGTGATTAACCCTCCGGGCTATTTTTGTGTAATACTCGTTACTGTAAGCATCATGGGAAGTGACTATATGGATGGTGTAGTCGTCAACCCGCAGCGCTGTTTGATAAAGTGGCTGCCTGAGACAAACCGTCTGCCAAGGAGACACATTACCACTAATGAGTTTATTCACCATTTGAGGAGTTTGGTTTCAAAATGACACACAATCCCCTAGAAAGCAGAGTGGGTAATTGAAGGCGTCGCAGTAACACTTAATGACCCGATATTAAGCGTTTTTTTGCCATGCAGTAAAAGTTTATCTTGATAGAGCTTCTCAACGTTCTTTACACTCGTAAAGCCCTGGATCTCATCAAATCCTAAACACTTTTATGTTTATGAATCATCTCAAACAAGTGCAACTGCATTATCAATTATAATAAGAGCCAAGTAGCAATGACTGTTTTATACACGATGAAACATTAAGACATGAAACACATGGACAGCGACCCTCTAGAGCAGGGGTGTCAAACTCATTTTGGGCCACATCAGCATCCTGGCTGCCCTCTTAAAGGGCCGGAAACACTTTATAAACTCCTCGAACATATTGTTATATAACTCTCTTTGCATTTGATTATTGTTTATTTGAGTGTAGAAATATTGTACATAAGAACATTTCTCCAGTATTACAACATAAATCCATTTAATTTGAAACCTTCAAAATAAAAGCACGGGATATTTTTCTTCCATTTCTTTGAAGAAAATGTGATCACATGTCTTTCAAGCCGCCAGGGGCCACATAAAATGATGTGGCGGGGCCAAATTCGTACCTGCTCTAGAGGAATTCATGATGAAATTAATCTTCCGCCAACAAATGTAAATGATGCATCACCAAATGTATACTTCACTGGCACACTTTTGTGATTCTGTACTGGGCGCATATAATAAACTATATTGTAGTGTGCTTGTTTGGCTCAGGCCCAGTGCAGTTACAGTTCAAGTAGAATTGGCCTGATTACAGTGCAGAGAGGACTTCATCTTTCTTTGCTATGATTCTTCTTCGCAGGCAGAAATGCACGAGTGGCTTTCCCCTCATCCTCGGGCTGAATCCTGTTCCAGCCGGCTGTAGATAAATGTTGACCCACTTCAGCGGCAAAACATGACAACTTCACTTTTCGTCTCGCTCGGTTGAAAGGAAGGAGCGAAGGCCTGAGAATGAGGAGGAAGTCAAGGGAAAGACGTTCGGCATGGATGTAAAGTGAGGAGGAGGAGGAGGAGGAGGAGGAGGAGGAGGAAGCCGGGGGTTATGAAAGACACAAAGCAGTATGGCTTTTTTCTGGCCAAGTTTTTTTTCCCGCAGCCCTTTTAAGGCCCTCAAACATATTTTGTTAATCAGCTTCATACTATGAGACATGGGGCCCTATGTGAATACAAAGCTTTCTTCCTAGATTTGAACAATCTTTGGTTATTTCCCTTGAAAGAACGTTTTTCCATGCGCTCTTCGGACTGGTTTGAAGTGCACTGGGCTCAGGGTTAAAAAGCTGATGTCACATACTTCTGTTCCCCAATAACAATTTGTAACTAGAATGGGCACTCGGTAGAGCGCATACCTTCACATATCACAAGATTGGGCATTGAATTATGAACATGTTGGCATTAGTTGCATGCCAATTGGACAAAAATGTATGGTGCTATGGTAAAAAATAGATTTGGACCTTTCCATGACCTTGACCTTTGACCCGATTGATCCCAAAATCTAATCAAATGGTCACCGGATAATAACCAATCATCCCACCAAATTTCATGCGATTCAAGAAGATTTTGACCTGTTCATGACCTTTGACCTTGACCTTTGACCCGATCGATCCCAAAATCGAATCAACTGGTCCCCGGATAATAACCAATCATCCCACCAAATTTCATGCGATTCAAGAAGATTTGACCTGTTCATGACCTTTGACCTTGACCTTTGACCCGATCGATCCCAAAATCTAATTAACTGGTCCCCGGATAATAACCAATAATCCCAGCAAATTTCATGCGATTCGGTTCAATACTTTTTGAGTTCTGCGAATAACACGCATACAAATAAATAAATAAATAAATAAATAAATACACGGCGATCAAAACATAACCTTCCGCATTTTCAATGCTTTTTTTTGACACCTTCTGGCTTTTCTTTTTCTTTTGCCATCATTGTCGATCTACAGGGATGAAACCACAGCCAACCGGAAGACAAACAGTTAGCTGTTCTCCTTTCGTCGAAGGTTGTTTCCAAAACTTGGACTCTAATTGAAAAAAAACACAGATTTGAAAGTTTTTCGTGTGAGAGCCATATACGTATAATGAATAGCTAACTGCTCTTGGTCTTGAAAACACCTGAGGAGGAAGACGATGAAGGCCGTAGTGACCATCATGTTCTGATTTGATTCGCCTTCTCTGAGCTCATGGTAAGGTGGGAGGTTTACTGGGCCCCCGTCAACCTTGTTCCGCAGGAGTATTGTCCAGATGTGACAGCATCTGTACACAAGGTCAAGAGTGGCTGGATGGAAGCATCAGAAGCAACGCTGCAGTTACAGTGGCGAAATACATTCACCCTGTAACGTATCTTTTACAGTATGTGCATCTTTACTTTTAAACGGCCACATTCATGCGATTATCTTTCATTTAGGCTTTAAGGATTTCCAGTGTTGTCTTTAGAGTTCCCACCGTTACATTGCAGTCTTTTATTTAAAGGATTTATTTGACTGATGGAAGGAGTTCACCGAGCATTACAGTTTCCTTGTACTCCGTCTCTCCTGTCATTGGCTGTCTGCGTATAGACGTATAAATAGCCTCGAGATCGAGGTTCAACAAGGTTGGAATAACTTGGGAAGTGTATTAATGTGATGAATGAGGATAGATTTGGCATTGTAATGCGCTGCGTCATCATTTGGCCTCAAAACGGATCAAAATCAAATCAGATATTTTGAGCAATTAACTTCACAGTTTTTATTATATGTGTGTCCCATAAATAAATAGATGTGGAAATAACTAAATGAATATCCGGAATAATAAATTTGATACATTATTTACATAATTTACCGATTATGAAACATGGGTTTTGAGTAGTGATGCGATACCAGCGTGACATTAATAAGCTGTACGCTCACTGTGCATGGGGACGTCATGTGACTGGAGTCATTATTTAACGTCATAGGCTTGACTTCAACATTTCTTGCCTAACTTTATCAAATACATTTTAACAAATAAATAAGTAGATGAAGATAAATTGAATATTTATTAATTAATAATGATAATATAATACCAGATTGGCATATCGTCACAGATACCAAATATTTCAGTCAGTTTAAGACTGATGTTAGAAATATGTTTCGGTATCGCTGAATCTCAAGAAATAAATAACATTAATGTTAATTAAATCATTTTTAAAGCCATATTTCATGTTACAAGTGATGCTCTTTGGGTAGGTTATCGAATTGGATTCTGCTGATGTGATTATGAGGATTGAAGCCAAGACGGGTGCCATTTCTGGAAGGGAAAAGTCAAAACCAGCTGTTGCAGTGCACCAAATTGTACCTCATATCGGACCATACATGTTAATGGATGAATGTACATAATAAGAACTCATGTAAAGCTCATGCACTTTCCATATGTTTTTCGTGTATGTAGAGCAGTCGGATCCATTGGACACAAATACATTGTGTGCAAGTCGGATGAGACATTCCCACGATGATGTCAGGTGAGATAAAATCATATAAACTGCTCATTGCATGCTCAGTCAGCATTCCCTGCAGAGGCTGTTCACCATAACATGCGCTTAAGCACAATTCACGTTTTAAATTAGATTAGATTGTTGGACTAACAAGCAACTGTGGCACAATGGGTGTTGCAACCTGGGAGAAAAAATGATTATAGTATTACTGGAAACCAAAGGCTGGTAAATTCTATGTCTGGCCTCGAATGAAAAACTTTTTTTCTGTCATAAAATAAATAAGAAAGCTATAAAACATCTGGCTGCTTCAACATAAAAAAAGAGGCTGATGACTCTTGGATCGGACGCACTCACTGTGTCCAGCTGGTGAAACAACTTAATTTCCTGCCCTGTGTGTGACCCAACGAACAACCCAACTTTTAACACACTTAAGCACAACACCAATCGTGGTAAACTACTTGCACGTGAGTCATAAATGGGTTACTCGCTACAACTGGTAATATTTCTCACACTGTAAAAGTTAAGGGGAAAAGAAACTGTTAAGCCTCTGCCTGGGTACAGTGAGCACTCTGTGCCAGAGTGGAAGAATATGTTGAATGGCAAGCACAGGGAGGTGAAGGAAAGCTCATTATTTTTAATGCCATCCCTCCACTGGTTTTGAGAGAGAGAGAGAGAGCGAGAGAGAAAAAGAGAGAGAGAGAGAGAGCTATGACACTATCTAGGCTAGCTCCAGATTGTAACACTGAGACCTTGTCGAACACACACACACACACACACACACACACACACGTGTGCAGGCCATATGAGAGGCACATGGCTGCAGTGTGCCGTCCTGTATCCTTTCTTTGTCATCAGCCTTTCTCCTTTACATCAATCAGTGTCTCGGTGGTGTAGCTAGTTTGGAGGCGACTGCAGTCCTGTAATTACATTGTTGACTAAATCCCAGCTGTGTGTGTGTGTGTGTGTGTGTGTGTTCATACACAGATCGGAATGGAAATGGGAGGCAGGCCACTTTTGAGCAGCTGCACCGGCGCGTCAGTTGGGTTCAGTGCCCGAGGAGGAGGAGGAAGAGGAGGTGGAGGAGGAGGAGGTAGAGAGAGATCTGTCCTGGTGGTGATTGATAGACCGACTTCCTGTCCTGGTAAAGGTTATTTAGGAGCTCTGAGGGACCAACGTTATTTCCTCACGCTCTTAAACATCCCGCTCCACTTTGCCCTCCCCCTCTTCCTCTTTTTCACTTTCTCCGTCCTTCACCCTCCCCTCCATACGAAGCCCCGTGCCCCGTCTCCCCTCACTCTTGTTCTACAGATAATGACATATATTGTTTACATAGGCTGCATACGGCTGATATCCCCCACAGGCCAAATTATCTACCCGGTATCTCATATCCAGCCATGCTTGGACCATTAGATAATATTTTGAGAAAAGTAAAAGCACCATTTATCAGAGATGTAAGCTGATGGACACATTACAGCCGAGACTAAGACGGGATACGGACAGCTGTTTATATTTCTCTGCGTCTATACAAACAGTCGGGCATCATGCCTACATGCCTTATATCTGGCCTGTTTGTCCACTCCCCTCGACATCTCTGTTCTCACTTTGTTTCTATCGCTACATTTTTGTTCTGCTTCATATCTATACTGTATTAAAAGCTTAAGGAAATAGTAGATAGAGATATTGGGAAATTCTTGCCAAGAATTTGATTGATACCATGCGTCTGTCTGTATGCTAAATATGGAGCCATATGGATACTTTCTCTTGACTTAACCCTCCTGTTACCTTAGGGTCAATTTGACCCCATTCAATGTTTAACCCTCCTGTTACTTTTATATTTACTGACATATTTTACCCTTGGGGTCAATTTGACCCCAGCAATTAAAACCTCCAGAAAATTATTAGAATTAATATTGTTTTCCAAGTTTAAGTGTGAGGTACTTTATGTTTGTTTGTTGACTACCTAAATAGCCCTTTAAATATATAAAAAAGTTGATATTTATTATATGTTTGACACAGTGAAAAACAGCCTGGGGTCAAATTGACCCGAAAGAACACCGACATTAAACATTGAATGGGGTTAAATTGACCCTAAGGTAACAGGAGGGTTAAGGCAACTAAGCGTAACTATTCTTGACCTAATAAACCGTAATATGTCGACCTTTATACGTCTGAGCATCACACGGCTGGTATTTAAACCCAAATGACAGTAACTGCTGGTGAATAGGGCAGAGACAGAGAGAGAGAGGACAACTAAACAAAGGGGTTAAGAAGCAAGAACACAAAGTACAGCGTGCAACAGTTCAATGTCTAATTTAATTTAGAACGAGGGGAAATTTGCCAAGAATGGAGCCATTGTTTTCGGGGCAACTGGAAGAAACAGACGTGCATTCTTTTTAAAACTGTTGTTCTGCAGAGGAAACATTCAGTGCACTTTGGAGCAAAAAAAAAGAAAAAAGAAAAGACAAACTATTCATCATAAACATAGTAGAGTAGAAACAACTGGGCACAATAGATGTGCAGTTTGGTTTTATGGTGAAACAGTTCAGACCACACAGGGAGAAACAGACATGAACTTTTCTTTTTGTCGATGTTCTCGACGATAAAGCGGCGCTACTCTGAAGCTACATAAATACACGATCATGCCGAGACTGATCCGAACAACCTCAGCCATTTTCTTCCCTCTGTTATCAGCTCCTTGCTGTGATTTGTGTAACCACACAGGCTCAACGGACCGGCATGCCCTCTCTTTTTTATTCGCTGACATGGTTCTTTGGCTGCATGTTTCACCGATCACCAATGGGAGCGCAACACATTCCGATAAGACACATGAGAACATCCGTCGCAGCCAATTTACTCCAAAAGGATTACTCTCCATTGTCAACAATATCAAACCTGTCAAAAAAAAAAGAAGGTCTCGTCGGAGGGCGAGTACAAAGCGTTCGGTCCTCTTTTGACCAGATGTGTGAGGTAGAGGAGTAACGCTGAAATGGAGTTCTAATGGAGGTTAACTTTCTCAAGCCTGAGAAATGTTTGACAACAGCAGGTTGCAGACAATTTTTCTCAAACAGTTTTTAATAATCAGAACAAAATGCAAGCATTACTCATCGTGGATCAGCTGCCAGTTGGAGGGCTTGTTGTTGAGAAAGAGCACCAACAGTTTACAGTGTTTATACAAACTGAACAGCCATTTATATTCCTGCATTGCTCGAGATAGAAGGTGCACAGAGTTAAATCAGGAATACAATGTATTCAATTCCATCACCATAGCAACATATCGTTCGTTGCATCACTTTGGTCCACACACAAATATTGGATGGATTGCCGTGACATTTGTTTCAGCTATACTTTATCCTCAGAGCACGAATCCTCCTGACTTTGATCATACTCTACATTTTTAACACTTTTACCGTAAGTTAGTATTACGTAATGGTACACATATTTCATCAGTCACTGTATGGGATGCTGTTGGTAGCATTTAGCTGAGAGCTAAATACTGCTCTTCACAAATAACATAACCTAATCCTATTACACCGTTTGATTTAGAGACGTTAAATGACTAGAATTAGGCTGATGATTTGTGTCTTTCATTTGGTTAGTATTTTTTAAATAAACTATTTTGAGAGCGAGAGAGAGAGCGAGAGCGAGAGAGAGCGAGAGAGAGAGAGAGCAATGGGAAACAGAGGCTCTGAATTTAAATGTCCTACTTTTAACTCCAACCATGAATCCAATATTTGACACTGCCCACAGACCAGGGTGTGACATTCTTCAGCCTATTTAAAAGCACTGTTCAAGTCTATTGCTTTGTAAAGTTGTGTTTATGGCAGTGGAAAAAGCGTCTCACATTGTGTCAGCCATAGCCAGGATTTCAGGAATGACTGAAGCTCTTGACTCTGACTGACAGTTTTGTTGTAAAATAACTTTTAACGGGCTAATCAATGAGCTATGTGGTCAAATGACCCAACATTACCAGATGATGACCTCATCATGTAGGGGTTGAGTATGAAGTGATCAGGCAATAAATTCCACAAAATCCCATTTGGAAATGTACTTTGCAACGATTGCACCTCATGTGTTGTTCATCTGCTTGAAATACATGTATCCCAAAGGGAAATGAGCTCTTTTTAATATTTGTTTTGATTTTAACGATGGATGAAATTACCTAAAGTGCAATGTTATACAGGTTGCTCATACCGATCAATCTACAACTAATTACCGTCCGACTCTGCAGTTCCTCTCAGCTCTAAAGAGACTTTTAGCATTTCTTTTGCGGACCAGCAGCTTTAGGATATGAAGGCACTATCACTCACTCTATGAGTGTGTCGGATGAAATGAATGAGACTCCAGAGAGAGATTTGAAAACGTAGACTTTTTTTCGTTTTTCATTTTAATTTAGTTTTTTGTAAAGCTGCTATTTTGAATAGGATGACTGACATTCTCTAATGACAAACATATAACATATCCATAAAACTATGTGAATGAAGCCAACACTTACATATAGGGAAAAAACAGCGATGTGAATCACTGATTTGGACCAAAGGAAATCCATAAATTAAAGAAAAACACCTACAACGTGTCTTAATGGAGTGCTGGGCCATTACACACATGCCAAAAACATGCTTCAGTATATTTTGGCATTGATCCAAAATAAAGTGTGACACTGATTGAAATGACCCCAGTGGTGTTCATTTGGGTTGAGGTGTGGGACAGCCAACAGGGTGTTTCCATTGCAGCCAAATAGGCAGGTTGCAGCACCTGAGCAGCTGTTTCTTCTTTTTAAGGAATTTAAATTGACAAGTATAGTCCAAGTTCCTACATCTGTACCATATCACAGCACAGGAGTGCACTCTAAAATATCCCTTTTTTAGCTTCCCATCTGCATTTCGTTGTAGTGCTCCTGCTGGATTTCCCCTCTCTGCAGGTATGATATCGGATGACACATTCCCTCACTCGCTTCACACGTGCCCCGCCGCCTCTGTCAGAACTGGCCCACGTAGATATGGATTGCATGCACCTACGCAGATGATCCACCCCGAGATGTCCTTGTGCACGCACAAACCGCATGAGAACACAGTGAGATAAGAGCGGAGACCAGCTCAGGCTGCCGTCTAGATTATGACGACTATCGAGAGAAAAAAAATAGGTCAAACGTTTTTTGAGACATCTAACGATAATATCTAATAGAATAATTGGGAATGGGATGGGAATATAGAGGAAATAGAGGGCAATAGACTGGAAACAGAACTTACTCTTCTTGGTAATAAAGCGACTAACATTTCTGCTAAGGATATAACTCTCCGTCATTTAGACAGTGTAAGTCGTCCCTTGACTTTTTTTTAACCCGGATGCTGAAGTTTCTGTGATGGACAACATGTCGGATCACACTGCTGTGAGGTCCTTGTGTTTTATGAAGTGTCTGTGATGTTCCTGCTCCCGTTGAGTCTCTCCCTGATTTTACACCACCACCGAGGGACTCATATTCCACAGATTGACAAGAGTAAAGGGTGAGAAGCCGGCGCCACGGTTCAGCAAAGTCACGTGAATGGACTGACCATTTAACGGTCGGAAAGAACGGCTTCACACATGCCTTTGAGGGAATGTTTTAGTATCTTTTAGCGTGTGTGTGTGTGTGTGTGTGTGTGTCTGTGTGTGTGTGAGTGAGTGAGAGAGAAAAAAGATGGATATACACAAAATCTGTAACTAATCCCTTTTCCGAGATGCATCAGCCTCCCCGCATCTCGATATTACCGGTTTACAACACCACATCCACATGTTCAGCGCCGGATGCCGAGTAAACAAATACGTGTTTGTGATGTTTATTGTTTCTGGCTTGAGGTTTTATCATCGAGCATATAGTTTCATCAGGAAGAGTGCAACCCTCAGAGCACAATGCTGATTAAGGACAGATCTGCTCGAAACAATAGATGTAAGAAAGAAAGATGGCTGAATGGTTGTTTAAATAGCACAAAGGCTGGTTAGATTGCATGTAACTGATATATATATATATATATATATATATATATATATATCACTGGTTGTCCTGTATGATCCTGAGGTATGGAATCCACCAATCTAAGCCAATTTATAAGAAAACATTCCCCATAGGACATTAGGGATGATGGAAGACAATGATTTCCACATTGTTGGCCATCATATCCTTATTCAACCCACCGGCACTATCCTGATGGCCCGCCTCCTCCCATGGATACGATTCAGAGCATTTACATGGTGGTCTTCTCAGCCTCTCGTCCATTGAGTGCAACTGCTGTTAAGAAATCAAATGTAATTGAAAACTAAAACAATTATCTAATTTACTAGATATTCAGTGTGAATTCAAGAAAAAAATGGAAGGACATTTGGTCAAAGTGGTGGTCCGTGTCACTGGGTGGCTGGTTATTAGTGCCACAGGCCATCACCTTCAGCCGGGATTAACTCTCCATAAGCAGCCTGAGCAATGTCCCAGACTAAACTCCGAACGACAGGATTTAGTGAAATGTGTCTAAATTAGCGTGTGACGGTTCCTTAATGCCTCTGACATATTTGTCCCCCTCCTTGGCCATGTGAACGCTGCAGCCAGCCAATACAAACTATATCAGATTAATAGTCTCTAATGGATGTTATTGTTGAGTAATAGGAGAGTCAACTGCCAAGCTCCGTTGTGTGTTAGAGAATTGGGATGGGCAAAAGCTTATTGCTGATTTACACTGTAAAAAAACTATTATTCTTATTGTGAGATGCTTTAAGTATTTAATTATGATTTCAATTGATTCCAAAGCAATTTAATCTAAACCTGTTTTCTGGCCACTTGAAAGCAGCTGAAAGAAGCTGGACGCACAACACTGACACATTATCACCTTTTCAGTGGGCGTGTTAGCAAATAATTTCTTGCTTACACACCCGACAGACACGCAGCAACATTAGCATTCATTTGGTGTCTTGTCTCTGCCACACGAAGAATATTGATATTCATGCTTAGTTTTGGTCTCCACCAGCGCTTTAGGGTAATATTCGGCCTTTTAGCTGCTACATGCTACACTGGAAGGGGGATGATGAGGTTCAGCACTGCTTGCGACGCCTCCAATTTGTAGTTTGTCGGTCCGTGGTGAACAGAAATATTGATTATTGCAGCTTATGATGACTTGAGTCTTGATTTTGGTTTTAATCATGCTGTGATCTAAAGAAAATATATATATTCTTTAAAAAAAAAAATTTTTATATTGTCTGTCACTGTTTTATGTTGTATTGTCTGAAACTTTGTGTAATGTGCTACTGCTGCTGTCTGGGCCAGGACACTCTTGTAAAGAAGATTTTTAAGGCATTTCATGGGTTAAATAAATTTAAAATGTAAGAATCTAAAAAAATCTAAATTTCACCGGCTTTAGTTTAAAAATTATTCACAATGGTACCTCTTTGCAAGAAACATATTTGAATTGATGTTAAGTAAACAAAAGAAGAGGACCAAAAAGATTTGCACTCACATATACAAATTAAATAAATGCTAAATAACTGAACTTTTATAGTGTATCCTGACTGCAGACTTTCCAGCCGAGGCCAAAACAAAGCTGTATCTTGCGATCCGACTCCTCAAAGCTTCTGATCCCGTCTGCTTCAGACAAAACGCTGGTCCATGCCAAAATGAGATATCCTCCATCTGACAAGAGTGACACCTACACTGGAAAGTACTTTGTGGCATTAAAGTAACGGCTCATAGAATTAGTTTACCGTGTAGTTGGAGAGACTTGACATTTGGGATGGAAGCATCCATCGGTATTTTTTATATTTCAAGTTAACGTCCTATAAAATCGAAAACACATGTGCACATTAACATTCCGGTGAAGGAAATCTTTGTCAAACGGTTTTAACATCAGTCTATGAAGAAAAAAAGAAAAGGTCCTGCTGGTTTGTCTACTTAAGAACCTCGGTGTGCTTTCATTTTGAGCTCCGGCGTCAATCATTTTGAAAGCGCAGCTGTCACTTCGTTGTTTTTTTCCAAATGATGGATTATTTTTTATCATTTTGGAGAACAGTGAACACTGCATTCCAAGTTGTTTTACACTTTAATGAACAAAGCTGCATGCACATCATTAAAAAAAACATTTTCATGGCAACATACAATGACATTAGAGATGTTTAAATTCAGCATTATGGGTGCTCTCCAAACACCAACATTTGCATTATCCGATAGTAAAGGTGCAACAGAAAAGTGCAGATGTTTGGGTATATA
This sequence comes from Pseudoliparis swirei, assembly GCF_029220125.1. Taxonomy (NCBI): domain Eukaryota; kingdom Metazoa; phylum Chordata; class Actinopteri; order Perciformes; family Liparidae; genus Pseudoliparis; species Pseudoliparis swirei. The sequence continues at coordinate 12,429,705 of NC_079397.1, read as the reverse complement.
AAACACTGCTAATGGTTATTACAGAGTGTGTGCCTGTAGCTCTGTCAAACTAAACTTAAAGCTTACATTTAATCAACCGGCTTTAATTCCCGTTCGCCAAATCTCATCGGCAACAGGCTGAAGCTCGCTGAGCCGAGCCCACAGCCGCCTCTCTCCGCAGCCACCCTGTCACGGCTCCACCGGGGGAAAGGAAGAGCATGTCACAACACATCAGCCGTTTGTTAAAGGCAGAGTCGCGCGCTAATGGCCGCAGCGTGTTTTCTCTCTCCCCGCTGACACTTCGCCAGCCGATAACCATGTGTGCTCCCGGCTAGCTTAGCGCATAACCTGCAATTTTCCAAGGATGAATAAGGGAATTCTGGGTTTTTTTTTTACGCCGGGGTCAGGAACAAACACAGGTGCGACATTTGAATGCTGTGAGCAGGTTCAGGAGGAGTTCAAGGGAAGCAGGGCAGCATTTTCACAAAGTTGCCTTCCTGTAAGTACGGAGGCCCCTAGCCGTGAATGAACTTGCCGTGAATGAGGCTTTAAAAATTTTTTTAAACACTGTGTTTATTAGCTTTATTATGGCTGAATCAGAGCCGGTCTGAACAGTTCCTGCCGTCTTATTTCTTGTGCCATGATCCCCATGAAACTGAATGAATTTGGTAATACTACTGCTCCAGCACCACCAGCTGGTCACAGTTTTCCCTCACCCAGTGTAAAGGGGGTAACATTTAATATCCATGGTGAACCAATTTCCACGTAACTTGGTTGAAGGACACAGCGTGGGCCGAGGAAGCAACCATTACATTTTGGAGCAGATCCCCAAAAAACGGGATACGGATACAGGTATCATTGTTCACTTTCGTTATTATTGCCAGATGCGACATTGGGCCTCGGCGGACGTCTGGGCTCTGCAAGTCAGATTCTAGTTCACGGATGTTTGCATGCTCACATAGAACCAAACTAGCAAAGATGGGAACGATCAAAGCTTTTAAACATCCGCATGTGAACATTGCCATGTTCCCACCAGCATGGCTGCCGACGTTGTTTTCCCCAAAGTTCCGGCCGCTGCTTTAACTTCAGGTGTCAGTTAAAGGTGCTTTCTTCTGTTCCTAATTTCTTTATTAGTGGGAGGTTGAAAAGGACAAACGAAGACCAGAAAGGGAAGAGTAAAGGTGCCTCGCTGTCTGTCAGATGTTTTATTCATTTTGTATCTTAAAGCCAGATGGAAGAGGTTTGCTACGCAGCCTGTCATATAAACTCTTGAGACATAGGTTTGGGCTAAACACAGGGAGAAGAAAGTCAAGGGTTATTAAAGACACTAGCCATGCAAAGAGTGTGATATTTTTCCTCTCAGACAGCAGAGGAGACCGAGAGGAGAAAGTTTGATGCATTTCCTTTGCACATGTGAACTGTCACATACATCTTTGCCACACATAAAGATTTCGGGTTGAAATGTAGGATCTGGACAATAATGTTCACACCTCCTCCTTGTCTTCTGTAAAGGTGTGTGTCCAAAGGAGGAACACTCATCATAAGGGAGGTTGGAAAAGTGCTGAGGGGAGGCCAAAAGGTTTCAGGGTGCATAGACAGGAAAGGGGAGGTAACTTCGGGGGAGCAAAGGGCAGGGAAGGTAGACAAGGGTGAGAAAGGGGAGACAGAGAGGAGACCAATGTGAAGTGGATGGGAGGCGGAGAGGAGAATAAGAGGGGGGGGGGCTTTAAAGTGTCTGGGACAGATTATCCTTGGAAGGCAATCAATCTTCCCCGAGATTTGGACGACTGCAGGGGGGGCAAACGCACGCACACACACACACGCGCACACACCGAGAGAACACCCCTCTTAACCTCGCCTGTCTCTCTTTTTAATCTCTCCATCTCTCCTTCCACCCTCGCTCTCTCTCCGAGCGATCGCTCCCTCTCTTTATACACTTGAAGTTTAAAGTCAATTGTAGATAATCGTGTTGTTTCTCAAGGTGTGCGTTTGAACCTCAGACATGTGGCTGCAATTTCTGAAACGCAGGGGGGATCGAGCACCGCGGAGAGGGAGAGAGAGACGGACAATGTGTTTGGGGAGGGGGGCGTGGGGTTCTCTTTTCGGGGGAACATGAGGGTGCATTTAGCCCGTGTGGAGGATCGCAGGATCCACGTGAGCTGCTGTAAAAAAAAAGGACAGTTTGATTTGCGGATGGATGAATCGGGCCTGGATACACTGAGGCACCCTGAACTTTGCTTTTCAGCGCGCCTCGTTGCCCACTTTAAAAAACACTCCTCTCACAATATTCGTCCATCCCTCCTCGGAGGCTTCTTGCCTGCATATTAAACTGAATATCAGAGGGAAATCTGTGATTCCATTATGTCCATCTACTTGGTATGGAGGCCATGACGACATGCTGCGGAGCAAGACTCAATTTGTGTGGCAGCAGCAGGTCAGACGTAGCAGATGAAATATGCTGAGAGATTAGAAAAAAAGGATCTAATTAGTTTGCCATGTCAGAAGCTGGGGCAAATCACCTCAAGGTGATTTAATTTGACAGAAAATGTAATTTGTTTTTGATGACTGCCACAGTATGAGATTATGCAAAAACATAATGTAAATTAACATGTACAGACGTGAGTGAAATGTTAAAACTTCCTCTTGAAATTGGGTTGGATGTGCTCAAAGTTTGTCATCAAGCATCTTTCGATGTAGAACGGTTATTATTTTGACTCCAGGGTTATCAGGAAGTGTTTATACTGACAAGACGTGTGTGTTTTTTTTTTTTTAAATAGAGTATTTCCTGCTTTCTGACTGACTTTGATAGTAAAGTTTGTTGGGCTTTAAAATTAAGCAATTTAAAGACACTTTGGCCTCTGCGAAGTTTTGATAGGCATTTCCTTTCTTTCTGTGTTACCATCTAACAACATTTTATAGACTAAATGAGTCACAAGACATTACCTCACACCTACACACAATGAGTAAAATGCGTGCTCTTATTTTGAAGGTTGTATGTAAGATAGTATGATTATAACTAATAATGAATTAGGATCAAAACTCTGACAACACAAAATATTTTTCTTTTTTCATTCATTCATTTTGACAGAACAATAACGCTTCCATCTTTACATCTGTATTTGAATAATGATATTTAGGTGGAAGAGTTTCATGCATTGCATTTTTGACTTTCACGATTTAAATAGTCCCCTATGTGAAGAAAGGACTCCTTGTTGGAAAAACTAGACAACAGTGGCTCCACGCACAAATTGGTGCCATGGATTTTGAGTTAAAACGCAAATCCCAGGATTAAATATGTCTTGTGTTGCTGTGTCAGAGTGATTGAAGAGGTAGAGAGTTTTTGGCAGAACGTGGAGCACGCCAACCTCCGTCCGTGCGCTTACCTCCAAGTCATGTGTTCGTTTTCTTTTCAGAGATGGGATGATGGCAAATTTAGTAAAAGAAGGTGAAGAAACTTTCACGAGGCGTAAAAGGAGGTTGTGAAACGAAACGCACACTTTTTTTTGACTTCTTGCTGGTTTGCAGCAGTGAGATCATTGTGAGCGTCCATCTTTTAATTTTTTTTCTTGTCTCTTCCTGAAGACTCACACACATGCACACACACCCCAATACACACACACACACATAGAGATGAAATCACCCTGTCTGTTCAGCTGCCAAGGCTAAGTGCCCTGAATCTGCAAGATCTCTATCAAATTTGCAGACCCACAAAGCAATTTCTCAGTGTGATTGCACATGCATGTGTGTGTATGTGTGTAGATATGCGTGTGTCTCCCTGTTGTACATCTTTGTATGTGTGTGTGTGTGTGTGTGTATGTGTTGATCCTCAGTCTGTGTACACCAAACTCGGACCTCTGCCACAGCATTTGTTCGCATTTCTTTGTGCTCAGCTTTAAGACAAACAACTCTTGGCACATGTTATCCCTCTCTCTTTAACACACACACACACACACACACACACACACACACACACACACACACACACACACACACACAAGGACGCTGCGGTCTGCTGTCCCTGATTGATAAGATGTCTACTGAGAGGTCTATCTGATCATTTCAACATGGTTGTGTTGACTGTGGCTTTGCACCGCTTAACTCTCTCTTCTTTTCTTCCTCTTCCTCTTCTGTTTCTTTTCTTTTGTTCTGCATCACTTTCACTTAACTTAACATTTCTGGTGTGTATCAATTTAGTAAAACAGAGATGTACTGTAAATTGATTCTGATTCCACTGTCATTATATTACTAGTTTGGTTATGCCAGGGAAACATGAATATTCCTTCGATGTACTTTCATCTCTGTGGTTGGACACAGAGGTGGTCATCTGAGAAATGAAGCTCTCTCAATTGTTGCTCTCATTTTGGATAAAAGCATCAGGGAGATGCTTAAGATGTAAATATTTAGACAGGGAATACAAATTGGAAATGTACTGCCTCAGGCCTAATGAAAGACCTGGCAGGAGTTCACTAGATTCCTTTTCCCCCCAGACAGAATACGAAAGGAAATGTTCGCGGTGGCCTCGATTACATTCAAAGTCAACGCGAAGATACAAGTCGCTGTTTCACCAATCAAGAGTTCTGGGAGGAGTCCCACGAAGAAATGTAGCAACGTGTCCTTAAAGGCAGTTAAGAAACTTCACAAACATTGATGTAAACATTGAAAAGAATTATTGGTTTTATGATAAACCACATTCATTGTACAAGTTGGTTCAACCCATAGACTGTATAAGAGAATAGGATGTAGTCACTGCGACATCACACATTGGTTTTTTTAGGCGATCAAAAAGGTTACAATTAACTTTCCCAGAGGGTTAAAGTTGTAAAATGAAAACATGGATAACTCCCGGACCAGACAACGCCGTGGTAGCGACCTGTCAATCACAGGGTAACCACTCCCTAAATTATACCTGATCTATCGTATTTTGTACTAGTTTAGTAAATGAACATCATTCTGTAGTGAACAAGACTTGAAACTATGGACTGAGACCATGAAGTCATGTTTGCAATGTTTACTGAGGTAATACACATTTTCTCATAGACTTCGATACAATCAGACTTCTTTTTGCAAACAAAGGAGTCGCCCCCTGCTGGCGATTAATAAAAATGCAGGTTTAAGGCACTTCCGCATCAAGAATACAGACATTTTAAAGCCCTTTCTTTCTTGCCCTAAGGTGGTAGTATAAAGACAAGCAACGCGCGAACAGTTGGGGGTTTGGTGACTTGCTCAAGGGCAACTCGGCGGTGCCCAGGAGGCTAACTGGCCCTTCTCCAGCTGCTAGCCCTCACTCCGCACTCGGTCGGGACCTGTCTCGTCTGGTTCTCAGGCCAACCTCTGCATGACGCTCCCTATTTGTCTTCCCCTATCACTTGTCAGTACAGTTGTTTACCGCTGCCACTCATTTTCTTGCCTTTAACCCATTTATGCGTGTGAGCGTGCCTGTAGAAATGTTCCACGCATCAGAAACAGGGAGACTGGTTTTGGCTCGTCTGTCTGTCAGAGACTTTCCCGGGCAGCTGCTTGGGGTGATGTTTAAAGTGGGACTCTTGGCAATGCTGTGAATCATATGTGGCTGCCTTGATAGATGTTTGAGGAATGCCTCAAGGCTATTTCAGTCTCCGCGTCTCCAGGCCTTTCAGCATCTCACACAATCCTTTTCTTTTCTCTTCTTCTGTGGCTCTCAGTGGTATAAATGACGAGCCCTCTAATGTGACTTTCTCTTCCTCTTTCATCAATCTGAACTTATTCCACTATGGAAGACAGACAGGAGGGATTTATCTGAAAGAGGCCTAAGTGGGTGTATATTTGTGAGTCTATATGATCTTGTATCCGGGTGAACCAGAAGAGAATTTCTCTCCTCTGTCATAAATCAGCCCCGAGGCGAGACACTGAATATTATTTCAGTGGCAGAAACAATAACTTTGGAGCAGCATGACTCTGTCTACAAATAGTGTTTGATGGATGGCAATGTAATTGTTGATGTATTTATTGATTATGATAGCTGAAATTTTTTTTACTTTCTCCGCAATAAAAACACGGTGAGAAAAAAATAAGGACATAATTGCACCTTTTACTAGTGTGCGTGTAGAGTATTGTTTTTTAAAATTTCACAATTTCATTTGAAACGATGCGTGAATGCAAACACACAAACAGGTTTACTCACTAGAATCGGTGCGTGAATTGCAAATACATGTACACACATGTGTGCTGTGCCCTTGCAAAACATTTTCAAGGGCACTTGAAGAAGAAAACATGAAACATACCCTTTTTTACGTCTCTCATCTGCTGTCATTTCTGGATCTTTTTTTAAGGCAAATGAAAAATACAAGCACTAGTTCAAGAATTACTTTTATTAAAACAAAAGAAAGTTAGCAAGCCGCTCTGGAGACTGTACTAATACATTTCTAATTCACACCACGTGACTTGAGCACTGACTTCCACTCAGCGATAGTTTTCGAAGCTCCTGGACAAAAGCCCCAGATTGCCAATACCTCGCAGACACATTTCAGATATCAAGCCGGCCAACAAAATCAACAAGCATGACTACCTGCGCTAGATGAAGAAGTCAAGGGGTCACCAAAGTCACAAGGACTCACCGTGAATGTCTTTTAAATAAACTTCATGGTAACCCATTCAATAGTTGTTGACATATTTCGGTCTGGCTCACGTTGGTCTGCTGACCCATCCAACATCACCATTCATGGAACCAAAGTAATATCTGCGCTACCTTCGTCTAACTTCAGCTTATTTAGCTATAATCAGTATCTTCATCGGTGGAGTAGTTCGCTGAAGAGAATAGGATGCAAGTCTATGTGGCCTTCCTCCCACTATACTTCCTTTCCTTTGAATCGATACTGCAACAATGGATGCTCTCACGGTTTAAAGGAATGCTACTTAAGAGCGTTAAGCAATTTGTTGTGCATTGGAAAAAGAGAAGCCCAATTAGGAAATATGCAATATCAGATAAAGATCTTGGTCTCATCTAAATGTCATCGTGTCATTGCTTTCCTCCCTATCTCTCTTGATGAAGCGGATATGACCTTTATGTCCACTCTCATATTATTGAAGTGGTTTCTTGAAATCGTATTAACCGAATGCATGAGGGATATATACCTCATCAGATGGGAGCTGAACTCTTAAGTAAGTATTATGAGCTGCATATGAATGAGTCCAAGATCAACACAACTGATGAAGAGCTCCACAAGGTCTGCGGTTAGTTCTGGGTCTTCAAATTGGGCGCCCTTGATCACCATGAGAAAAAAACAAACATCCAAAATACCTTCTGTGTCCTTGTTTCAGACATTGTTCTTCTATGTCATACCAGTACAGATCATCTTGCTCTAGGTGTTGTAACTCCATCAGTCTCCGTCTCTCATTAGGTCCACAGGCCGACCGTTGACCTGAGTCTGCTGACCTGCTCCAGGGGTTGTGTGTCTGGGGTGTAACAGTGAGCCGACAGGCACACGGAGAGTGAGATAGTGATCATTTGAAGTGTCGAGAGGAGGGATTGGTTGGTCTGCATTTTTGTGTGTAGGTGATGGGTGGCATGTATTCCCGGGAACATTGTCAGTAAAACCACCCCAAACTACCTTTTCTACTACGTTTTTTCTGTTATAGATAGTTTTGTGTGTGTGTGTGTCTGCATGTGTGTGTGTGTGTGTAGGTGTGTGTGTGTGTGTGTGTGTGTGTGTACGTGCCTGGTGTCCCTGTACCTCAAGGTCCGATAATCCACTTGTCAACTGACCGTAAACTGGAGAGTGTGTGGTCGCCGTGACGGCTGCTGCGTCTGCGTGTGTGATGTGTGACATTCCTGCCATACCAGACGATCACGCAGACTAGGAGAGAGAGAGAGAGAGGGAGAGAGAGAGAGAAATAGAGAGAGAGAGAAAGACAGAGGTAATAGGAGAAAAAAGGAGGGAGAGAGAAATCAGCTTGGAAGTCAGCAGTGTGAATCTCTCCAAAAGGTTTTGTTTCTGAACCATGAATGTTAGAATATGCAGATATGAAAAGGAAACATGTCATTTTTCGTGGGTGTTGATATCAAAACCAGAGAGAAAGCAAAAGGTTCAAAGAGGTGATAATGAAACAAATCATGTGCAGTTAAAGGATTAAATGTGGGTCTTCTAAGCGTTGCCATTTTGCAACACTATTGCTCAACAGAACAGATTCACTTGTGGTGTTAAATAGAGATGTAACACCACAAGTGAAACTGAGCTGTCGCAGTTTATTTGGTCGCTCTCTAATTTTAAACTAAATTCCTCCTTTCTCATTTCCCTGAGCCCTCTGTGCTCTTTCAAGCTTGCAGGATATTTGTCGTTAAGCCCCTCAACATGGCCAAACAGCACAAGAGCATCTTAAAACAATTATGGGCCTCAGCGTCATTAAAAAGCGAAATGTGTTTGAATGGACAAATGAGCAAAGTACCATTTCAAGGTGTTGCTAGGGAACCAGTTGATTGGGATAATGTTACTGGAGGATCAGAGGAAACACATTTGGTCATATAATTCCTGTTTTGTAATTTAAACCAGAAACACAACCACACACACACACACACTCTCAGATGTACGACCTCCTCCAACATAACACAAACAAATGGCAGTGCATGATTGTGTGACTGGAAAAGATGAATGGTGAAGCTATAAAACAACACAGATTAAAGTGCAGCTGACATTGTGTGTGCATGAGCCAGCCCGATGGTGTTATTCTGTTGTGCCACTATCCTTCTTTAAGAGCCTGCAATTTTTTCCGCCTCAATTATTCCCATTTCCGGTGCATCTTGATGCATTCGATGAGTAACACAATCAAACCTTAGTTTGTTGAATGATGCAAGATGGCAAAATGTCACATTTAAACTTTTATGACCCGGCATGCTAGTGTCCTCAGCAGTGTCGTCCTCATTCCTCCGTGTAAATATCTCTTTATTGATTTAGTGTGCTCTCAGGTATACAGCTTACTTTTATTGCTCTGCCTTATAAAAACCACATCCTCCTCCCATTGGACGGGTAACCACCTCTTAAATCACGGCAATAAAAAGTTCACTGTCTTGATTCTGACATGTTCCATTTTTCTACAGTTTGTCCCCCCTTCCTCTCTAGCTCAACATGATCTTGTCTTTATCGTCCACGGCCCCCGTTATTCTCGCCCTCCTTCTTTATTATTTTTGCATACAAGCAAATATTTTGAAATTGACTGCGCTCCAAAGTGTTCTCCGATGGGTCTTTCCACACTTACTCAGAGAACCAGCAGGAGGTCTGAGCCTGATGTGAAAAGTATTTTCACAACTCTTTCCTGCAAGAAATGACTCAAAAACACATAGATGTTGCTCACCCGAATGTGTCTTTATTCACTTGTGTGTTACAATGAGAAGTGGTTTGGAGCCAGAATCCTGTGGTGTGAAGAAGCTCAGAGAGGCTTGGATGGGAATCTCTATACAATATAGTCTCTCCTCTTTTCTCAGGGAAAAGAAAGCCTTCCTGGTTGTTCTTGACAGTCCATACACTTATCACAGAGAACATACAGATGTAAGTGTATGGCATGATAACTTACACTTCCCACAATCATCTGTCTAAAAAGAAAAGAAAAAAAGAGGTCCTTCGTGGACACGAGGCAGAGCTCCGTGTTCACACTGCAAGCAACACCAGCAGCACGTCATCGGAAGTCCATCCAGTTCATCTGACGAGTGACGCAGGGAATCAGCCAACGTGTGATGATGAACAACTTTCTGAGTTCAAAAACTGAACTTCTTATGATAATCCTCCACAGCTTTTTGGTGTGATGCCTTTTTAGGAGAAAAATAAGTAATGGTTTATTCCAGCCATTTGAGGCTTTAGTTCTCTTATCATTCTGATGAAAATATTTTTTAACTCATAGACACATACTTTGTATGTCCAAAATATTGTGGAAATTAAATACTTGACAAATGAAAAGTATTCAATATGTTATTGCATTAAGAACGTTAGTGTAGAATGAAGAACTAGTTTGAAATGATGAATTACAAAGAAAAAATAAACAACTTTTTCTATATATTTATCGAGACAAAATGTCAAACTCCTACTTTGTATTTATTTTACAGCTGCTTGTGGTTATTGTCATCTTCAATTGGATTACACAGGTCTTAAACTATACTGTACATGTTCTGCACTGTACACACAGTGTAAAGTTAAAGGTTTAGCTTGTGTTGAAGGCCAACCTCTTCAGGCATTTCTGAGTCAGTCAGTGTGAGTGATTTAATGTCCACGGTGGTGAGATAAATGCCTGCCACAGAGATAGCATCAGCCCTACCTGCAGACTTATTAGGGCCCATCCCATTCCATTCGTCCATTATCTCTCTGTCTCTCTTTCTCAAAGTTTTCTTCCTCCTCCATCCCAAATATCAAACCAGACATGTTTCCCTCGGGCGATAATTCAGACGACTGCAGGGTCAAGCTGGTCCTTCTGCCCGCGGCTACATCTCACCGCCTGCGAATGAGTGATGAGCTCTCAAGTGTAATCACAATCCTGCACCGAAAACATATTTCTCATTTAGCTTCCACTTTTTTTGCATGTCTGACCTTTTTCAGAATTTGACCACATCGTCAATGACACATACAAATTACTGCTAATAATTCACATTTAGGGAGTTCATAGTGATTAATTGCTGTCATGTGAAAATTGCAATACACTTGCTTTATCAACGTTCTTTTTCAAACTGAACATGTATTTGGACATTTAGGGAAAACACACTATTTGACAAGACAGGATAGTTACACTGACCTGGGTGAGGCTAGTCTGTAATTAACTAGAACGAGTGTTGCTGGACATCTCCTATCACCAAATCCAAGAGATAATGGCTACATTAGCATCATCCCGGAGACAGGAGAGAGGAGACATAGTGCTGCATTTGGCTGGAATGTGACCCAGATAAGGAGATGCCCTGGACAAGCTACAAAGAGCTAAAGCTAAGCACTCATCACACTCTTATGTTCCCCCCTTTTCTTTCCCACACTTCACTTCTCATTCCTTCCACCCCGTGTTTCACATTCTACTTCGGTCTCCTTTCTCTTGCCCTCTCCCTCCAATCCTTAGCCTTTTTTCCCCTCGTTTTTTTACCTCCTTCTTGTCTTGTGTCTTTCTCCCACTCTCAGTCCAGTTGAAAAAGAGCCAGGAAATGCCCTGTGACCCCCCCCCCCCCCCCGATACACAGTGTAAATCCAACTGTTCGCAGTTTAACCGCCCTGCATGGGGCTGCGTGAGTTATATTCCCGTGTCTGCCCACACTGCTGGCTGACCCCACCGTGACACTGTAATGCAAAGCAAAAGGTACGCTAACTAATGGCTGCCTGCACATGCACGCCCACTCACGATGATAAACACACGTTCACGGTTGAATAATAATGTACTCCGGTGTGTGTGAAGCTACTTGCGATAAGACGATATAGGACACGGTGGCACGATTACTTCTCCCGTCCTCTCTCCATCTCTCTTAGGTTCTTATCTTTTCTTTTTATTGTCTGTCTTTTTCCTCCCCCACATGCAACTCTGAAGTCAGCGTTAGGCATGCGGTGCCTGATCAGTCACCTTGGGCTAATCGTGCATATGGACATGTGGAAGTACACAAACGTGTTTGTCTGCGCCCACAGCTGGAGCCTGCACATTGTGTTGGGGGGAAAACATGAGTAAATCCTGGCTAAGCAGACCACATCCTCTTCACCATAAAGCCCTGCAGGTAATGAGACAGTGGGGTGTTGCCAAACATCTCTTCCTACTAAAGAGTTTTCTGCTGTACAGGGGGAATTATTTTCTGAAATTCATTGCAGTGTATGACCGTGTGGCACTGTTCCAGTTCATTAACCTGTGTGTACTAACCTGTAGAAAAGTTTTTTGACCTTCACCATTTTACTATGTGCTTCATGAGAAGGTCCCCAGCTGAGCGCATTGTAACGAGAAACAGAGTTATGCGCTTTATTTTAAACGGAGCATCATCAAAATAACTGCACACCATCACCTCTGTATTCAAATGTGTGTTCGGCAGCAGAAACACGATGAGCCTGAGTGAAACAAGAATGGATGAACTACATGTGTTGGCAATCAATGAATTAGATGTTGAGATATTTCACTGGATGAGTGAAAACCGTGACTTTCTAAATAAAAAGTCATGAGACCAACCGAGTCATTCAAGTTCATCCTGTGGCAATTTCATTCTGGGCAAACATTTAATACCTCATGGTTTCTCAAGATGGATGAATCCTATTGGCATCACGGAAGTCAATAGGATTCATCATGTTGGGCCCATGAATGTCTGCAGAAGACGTGACGTCCCATGCAATAGTTGTTGAGATATTTCAGCCTGGACCAAATTTGAGTGAACAATCGACAGACAACAATGTGCACATTCTCAACACAATACATCACGCAAACACATCATAAAACAACACAGGTCCGTGCATTGGAAAGTAAAACAAATGTGCATTGTCCCAAAACTCTCCCAAAAAAAAAAAAATCCTCTTCCAGAGTTTAAAAAAAAAACATCAATACATATGTCATTCAGATAATGTATGGTAGCATGCCATTGAGTTTCAGAGAGGGGATGTTGTGACCACATCCTCTCCACAGTATAAGCCTGTGTTAAATCCCATCGGTTTGATTTTACTGCTCATTGCTGTTTGTCTTTAGCTTAGTGGTGTAACACTTTATCCACATCCTGTCTTAGAAGCTGCGAGGGAAAAAGAAAAATATGGCATGAATATGCTGTTCAGTTCACATGCATGTACGTCGGAGCCACACTGTGTCCGTCTCAACACCTTTTGGGTGAATGCCAGTGAACTGCCCAAACGTAACCTTCAAACACACCAACGACATTCAACCCCTGTTCTCGTGTAAAGTTCCTCAAATGGAAAAACACGCTGATTATTGCCGTTTAGCTCAGCGCGATGCAAGCAGCCAATTTGTGACTGACATTCTACATAAATATACCAAATGCAGCAGTAGAAACTTCTTCAAACCCATTTTATTTAAATGGAAGGAAAATGCAACTTTCAAACTCTGCTAGCAGACATTTTCTCTCATTGAAGTGAAAACAGGACCGTAAGACTGAATGCTGGAATATAAAACTTGTTGAGATGAGTATTTCTTTTGATGGTGAAAGAGATGCCAACTGAGGACAAGGCAGCGGGGAGGAGAGCGGCGCAGAGGAGAGCTGGCTGTTAGCAGACATAATGGGAACCAGGCCTGGTGGTAGAGAGGTAATTAAACTGCACAGCACAATGGCATCACCACTCATAAACTCTTCAAGAGACGTTTTTACCTCTGAGCTATTGCTTATTTTCCTATTGACTCCCTTGTATCCAAGATCTGTAAAATGTGATTGCATTGAATTAGGTGATGGACTCAGCTTAATATCATCAACTGTCGTGTGGAAACATAAGCATAGTGCTGGGATAAGTCCCGGGATAATCATTCATTTCGAGGTCAATTTCGAGGTCAAAAAATGGGGAGGAGTTCTCTACTTCTGCCGTTGTTTTTTAAATGTTAATTTTCGAGTTTCTTTACATCCACATATGCAAATTACAGCATATTTAACTTTAATCTTAAAGTATTACAACGTAACATTGTGAAAGACCATGACAAACAATCTGTGTTTGCTTAAGAATATTTAAGATTGTTCAGAAACAACTTTTTGCCATCAAACTTTCTGCCAACAAAGGACTTTATAAATACTTTGGGTAAATTGGAAATTAGTAACATTCAACAATGACCAAACTCAAGCGTGTTGTTACCTTCGCATTGAAAATGCGGAAGGTTATGTTTTGATCGCCGTGTATTTATTTATTTATTTATTTGTCGTGTTAGCAGAACTCAAAAAAAAAGTATTGAACTGAATGCATGGATTTTGGTGGATGATTGGTATTATCCGGGGACAATCCAAAGGCCAAGGTCAAGGTCATGGAAAGGTCAACATTTTTTTTTTTTATAGCATAATATATTTGTGTGTCCAATTGGCATGCAACTAATGCCAAAATGTTCATAATTCAATGCCCAATCTTGTGATATGCGAAGGTATGCGCTCTACTGAGTGCCCATTCTAGTTTTCTATGTCTTTGCTTGCAATTTACTTGTGAAAGAAGACTGTTTAAGGTTGTGATTAGCCAAGTTCAGTCCAATTAGTCTAGTCTAGTTGAGTTGTGTGGCAATTCAAGTGGCCACTATGCCCAGAGACAAATAAGTACAGCTTCTGCAGTCGTGTGATGCTAGAATTTAAGGTAAATGTTGTTGAAGTTTAGATTATTTTATTAAAGCAGCACTAAGCTATATTTGAATTTGCTTGCTCATGCACATCACTTTCAAGATACTGTGTCAATAGTGTGTTGACAGCTTGGATTAGAAATGAATTAATGCAGCTTTAATGTCATGAGTTTCAAAGTAAGACATTTTTGTGCACGTCATACTGTAAAGGTGTGGAAAAATGTACATTTTGTAATGGATACTAAAGTTATATTGCATCGTAAATACAGATATCTGCAGTGGCAGTTAATGTGTGTGCACAGGGAGTGGATCGAATCAGTGGCATGTCATTTCTTCCAAATTATTGACTTTCTAAATGTGCAATGTGTAGCTCAGGTAGACCAGCCATCTTTGAGAAAGAAGTAGCGTGCTATACCTCTCTCTGGAAGTGATACGTAATTCTATAGACATCCATGAATCGGGCGAAGCTGAGCTAAGCATACTTAAGATATATTCATAAATAAAGAGACATTTTACAGCATCCAATTTGCTTCATTAGCAACCAAAGAAAACGTTCCCCTCATGTAAATGATCTTTCTGAAATGATTAACATGCTTTGGTTGAACCTTATCTCTTGCACTCTCCTCCCACTCACTCAACTGATACAGTCGAAGTGAGGGCACAGCGTCGCACCCCGAGGCTCTGTGTGTGCATGTATGTAAGCCAATCACCCTGAGGAGGGTGTCATAGTTCAGGGGGCATCAGAGGGGTGCAGGTCACGACCTGCCATGTCACGCTCTAATTGTGATTGTCATGTTGATGGAGAGGAAAGAGACTGGAAAATTAGCAAGCTAACATAAACTGTAATGGTAGGTACTGGGCCATGGAATTGTGTGACAGAGTTTGTGTGGAAGTGTGTTTATGTGGGTGTGTGTGAGTGAGTGAGTGACAGAGAGAGAGAGAGAGAGAGAGAGAGAGAGAGAGAGAGAGAGAGAGAGAGAGAGAGAGAGAGAGAGAGAGTTATTTTGTCCCAGGGCAAACGGAAACCATTGTTTAAGCACCAGCTCTTGTCTCATACGTGTTTGTGCTGTGGTTTTGGCGTCACAGAACAATAATATAGTGTTACACTCAGAGAAACAGAAACGAAGTGAGGAGAAGAGAGAGAGCAGATGGAGGGAGGAAGAGAGCAATAGGGCAAGAGCTGCAGAAACAATATGAGAAAAGGACATAATGAGACACAGAAAAACAAAAAGCCGGAAAGAATTTCCATGCAAACCAGAGACGGAAACAAAATAAATTGCATGAGAGAGAAATATAGACAATGAGAGACAGATACCGAGAAAGGCAAAAAAGCAGAGAGAGAGAAAGAATACATTCAGTAAAGTGGAAAATCGAGAGTGGACAAGACAGAGGTGATTCCTGCCATGCCAGTCATTTTTTTCTATGATCTTTCTTTTCCAACCTCGGGCCGTGTGTATCCTCAGGCCGGCCCGATGTTGGAATTTACAGTCCGGTCGGCCTGCCTGCTAATAAAACACATGTGGACTTGTAGAGGAATGGGGAGGGACGGGGTCCTGAGAACAGCCTCTCTCTGTATCCCAGTTACTCAAAGCCCACGCATACATGCACAGGAACAAACTCATTCACATGTAGCCCACGTTTATATCTGCTAATGCTAATAACAACACATTCACATGCTGGTGAACATGTTCAGTGCACATTCAGTTGGTCCTTCTGCTTCTACGACACAGCAACGCTTTGGGCTCAATGCGAATGTAAGCATGCTAACACGCTCACAGGGACAATTCCAACATGCCGACGCTACCATGTGCACCATCTTTACGTTAGCATGCGAGCATTCTTACGTTCGCTAATTAGTAGGCCTACTGCACACAAAGTAGGCGACCGCTGTTAGTAGTTGTGTGAGTATTTTGTACCAGTGGACATTTTGAACTGGTTGTCGGTACTAAATTAATAGTGAAGGGACCACACGTCATTAGGATTCATGTCTGTGTTGAGACGTTTCAGTCTGAACAAAAGTGGTGGACTGACTGACCAACATTGACTGCCCGAACCCTCGTGTGGCTGAGAAATGTGAATACAAAATATGCAAAACAAAAGAAAAAGATATTCAAAATACTATTTGTAATAGAGTCCTATAAATGATCTCCTTGCCGGCCATTGATAACCATTTGAAAACACAACAAAAGCTGTCCTCGGCTGAAAGCATATATTCCAACTTTGTAAAGTGGATCATTGGGGGATTAGGGTACAAATGTTGCACACATGTCATTAATTTCTATTCGGCAAAGCATGAACACTAGCCCGAGCAAAGTGGCCTCAAGTCCAACTGAAATCAGTCCTGCATGTCTTCCCGGTGCTTTGCTCCAAACAACAACTGAGATGAAGAACACATGCAGCTCTACTTCCTCCATTCACAAAACTGTGGCTCATTGTCTATCCTCCGCCAATGGTAAATGAACAGGATCCCTGTCTTACTTGTTTTCTCTCTTTTCCTCTCTTTTTCTTGTCCCATTATTTCTCTTTCTCTGTGATCCATCCTCCAGCTGTCCACAGAATATGTCCTCGCTGGGCAGATATGCTCTAGGATTATCTCCTGCGTAGAAAAGCTTGAATTAAATGTTTTATATACTTTCTTTTCCCCTGACAGAGGAACAGAGAGTGTGTGTGTCATCTGTGCTTCCAACCGGGGCCCTTCTGAGTTTTGTGAGACTCGAGGGGGTCGAGAAGAGAGACAGATAGAGAGCGCCATCACCGCAGCCTCTCAAACTCAAACTCTCCACTCGTTAATCTCGGGCCCTCAGAGAGTGTGCAGTGATGCATGTCTGTTTTAGAGAGATGTGTACAGGTCGCCCCACCGGTCAGCATACCTGTGAGGTGATGAGAACACAGGCACCAAAGTCAAGCATGTGAGCATGAACTCTGCAAAACAAATTCATTGCTGCGACGAAATCTTATCGGCACTTTAGAATAATGAGTCGAGGTTTGAAAATTTGGGATTTTAAAACATGGCAGAAATAATTAAAAACATTAAATGTAAGCTAAAATCACTCCATGTTGAAGCCGCACACACACACACACACACCATTCACATAATAACGTGTTATATTTGTTGATATAGTAAACTTACAATTGCTGAGAACTGTAAGACTCAATCAAAACCAAAACATTGATCTAAAATAAGCAGGAAATAAGAGGAAGTGCAGAGTTGAGTTAATCATTTCTGGGTTCAACACTCGGAACAACCCCTGACATGTAATCCTTTTTAAATACAAATATACTAATAAGAGCATATTTAAGGTAATGTATGCTCAACGTAATGTACGCAACGGTGTTAGCGACAATTTCTGTCACGACTTTTGAGACTGTCAAAACACACAAGACGCCGGGCGGCCTTGACACCGAGATACAATCCATCAGATGTTTCACAATGAGGAGGGTGTAAACAAAGAGGCGGAGCTTCGCGGAGGGGGGGGGGGGGTAGGAATCATAGTACTGGGGTCACACCTATAAGAGTCTCATGTCAATGGAAGGAGGAGTTGGAGTGGTTATTCGCTCGCTGTCCGTGGATTGTCTCTGTGTAATCTGTGATAATGAGGAGGGCAGAGAAAGTATGTAGGGCACTGTTAATATGAATCTGAATTATTAAAAGGTACTGGTGTGTTGCAAGCTCCTGCAAATACAGAATAACATCACACAGCAGATGGAATATGTGTCTGATAAGAAATATTATGTCTGCCCCTCAAAGTGTAGGTGCCGTGCCTCGCACAAAGCCAACACACACTTGTTATCATGTTGTTACAATGAGAGAGGGGGACGAGGCCACAGGGAGAAGGGGAGATGGAGCAGACGAGAGCCGGTCCGAGGCCAGGATGACGCCACGCAAATGTGGGTGCTTAGAGGGCCGTGCTGGGCTTGGGAGGGAGAGGCGTTTTGGGGTTTCAACGTGATCAAGAGATTAAAAGTCTCCCGAAAAGACGAGAGGACGAGAGAAGGTCGTTGGCTGAATTATTCAGCGACATTGCTGGAAATGAGTGAACTGAGTCACTTTTCGGCTCAATAAACTCGACTAGAGTCGTTATTCGTGCTCGAGACATATTTTGAGAGAAACTCTGTAACCGTGTGTGTCATTTTTGTGATGTCAGCGTTTACATTTTTCTCCATGGTGGATATCTCATTAAAAGATTAAACTTGGGGGGCCCATCCGGCTCAGGTCTGGGGAGGGCTTTTGACCCTCTGGTGCTTCTGCCCTGTCTGACAGCAAATCTCCAGGGAGTGATAAGGACTCTTCTCCTTGCATGTACAAGGGAAATGGGAATTAGGTCCAGGAAACTTCACCACCTCGTGTGTAAGTTATATCCACTGTGCATGACCATTATTGTCAGTGTTTATCCTTTTAGAAATGGACAGTTCTCACAAAGAAGAAACCAGTGTATCTGTTTGCCTGGGCAGTTGTTTTGTGTCTCTCTCTAACCACAGCCAAATACAAATGTATTGGTTTTATTCTAGTTTCTAGTTTCAAAATTATCTTTTTGTAAATGTATGCTATGTAAATTATTCTGTGCATTCAGAATCATGTGTCATCATTTGGTTCATGTCTCACATGTATGGTCTAAATATGGCTTTGGAAGGTTTTACATTCTCCTATAAAGTCATATGAAAGGTGCCATAGAAAGTTCATGATGATTATAATTTGGCACTTTTGGTGAATGGGTCACAGAAAATATTCTAAAATGCTGAATATGCAAAAGGTAAGGGACCTCTAGCACAAAACCCCAAATGATTGGACTCTTTACCTTCGCATTGAAAATGCGGAAGGTTATGTTTTGATCGCCGTGTATTTATTTGTATGCGTGTTATTCGCATAACAAGAAAAGTTTAAAACCGAATCGCAGGAAATTTGGTGGGACGATTGGTTATTATCCGAGGACCATTTGATTAGATTTTGGGATCAATCGGGTCAAAGGTCAAGGTCAAGGTCATGAAAAGGTCAAAATCTTCTTGAATCGCATGAAATTTAGTGGGATGATTGGGTATTATCCGGGGACCATTTGATTAGATTTTGAGATCAATCGGATCAAAGGTCAAGGTCAAGGTCATGAAAAGGTCAAAATCTTCTTGAATCGCATGAAATTTAGTGGGATGATTGGTTATTATCCGGGGACCATTTGATTAGATTTTGGGATCAATCGGGTCAAAGGTCAAGGTCATGGAAAGGTCAAAATCTTCTTTTTACCATAGCACGGTCAATTTGTATCCAATTGGCATGCAACTAATGCCAACATGTTCATAATTCAATGCCCAATCTTGTGATATGCGAAGGTATGCGCTCTACTGAGTGCCCATTCTAGTTTTAACATGAAATGAACGTTGAAATAACCTTTACACAAGAAAGTAAATGAGTCTTTTTTTTCTCATTTTACTTTCTAGTGTAACGGTTCTTTTCCATCTCTTCCCTTGTGTGCATTAATGTTTGTTAAAGTACGTGTTGTGCAACATGAGGCTTGAGCTTGTGTAAATGTGGTTTCCATAACCCTATAATTGCTCTCACATCCCTGATCCCTGCCGCGGGCCCGATCGTCCCGTGTCCTGCTGCCGCAGTGTCAGTAGCATGCCAACAAACACTGTTACATACGCAATTGATCGGTCTCCATGATGATGTGGTACCTGAGGAGTCGTCTGTTGCAACATGGATGAGAGACCAGACGAGTTAAAAAAACGATGGACATTTTATTTAAAGAACAACACAACTAGCTTAAACAAACAAAACAATTAAGCTGCAGTGTCCGCCACAGGAGAGCAGCCAGCCAATCAAGGGAGCGACCTCTGTCTTCAGGTGTCAACTTTTTATAGCAGCCTCCAGGCTCAGGTGTGGCTCAACAGCTGATGAACGGCCTGAAAGACAAAACTCAAAGCAAACAGGATCCAGAGCCCTAGTAGGAGGGAGGAGTCGTCAGATCATCGTCCTGCTGATCTCGAACCGATTCACAGGTTTCTTATGTGATTATGTCATACTCGTGTAATTCTTACTTGATTGTGTAATTAAAATGAACAAACACGTTTCTTTTTTTTCCTAACATGTTCATTTGACATGGTTCAGGTGGCATGCAGTTGTCATTTTCACTACTACTGAACAGGAGGACTGTTGAACCCCTCACACATGATTTGTATAAAGGCACATAAGAAACGCTTAATAAAAGAAAATGTGTATTTTTTTATTTCATTATGAATAAAATGCCCTGGAGACCACATTTATATGCATTTTGGAGTAACAATAGTTTTATTTGAAACAATGAAGCACTTTTTTTTTAAACTAATGGGGACAAGAGTAAAAACATCCTTGTCTGGCAGATGAATTAATCATTGATACGTTCCCAGATTAAGGCCCGGGGGATGAGGGAACTAACCGTGATAAATAAAACCCAGGGACAAAGAGTCACGGGCGACGAATGAATAAGCAGAATATTGATTTATTATAACAATAAACTGAAATGCTCACAGGGCAACAACTGGAAACTGCTTTCTTAAAAAGTAAAGCAACATTCGTTGACAGCAGTGACAATTGAACTCAAAAGACGACAATAGGAAACGGACCAATCTCCCAGCCTCTGCACCACCGTGGCTCTAATCGGTGATTGAGTCCAGCCATCCACACTCAGCCCAAAATCACCATTTATGAGTTGACGTGAAAACAAAAAATCTCACCCACGGGGACAGAGCTTTGTTTTTCTCTCTCTTTAAAAGCGCGAGAGAAGTTGGGAGAAGACAACACTGCAGAGGAGAGACATTAAATGCCCGACGACGCTCAAGGGCATGGCACGAGAGCAGAGAGACGCGTCACAACCGTAACAGAAGCAGGTGTGTCTTTGAGCATATATCAAATTATATCTGGAAAGCATTCATATGTTTCGGCTGTAAGTTGTGAAATTGCCCGAAGTTAGTGGGGTATAAATGCGCCACGGTATTTGAAGTATGCTCAAATAAACTATCATCGCCACAGGTGCACATGCATTTCAAGGTCTGATAGGTTGAAGAAAGCTGCAGTTTGACAGTTACAAGCTGAGACTGATGGGCTTTTGCTCGAGGACGGGAAAAAAAAGTCACTCAGAGTTCAGACACGTCTGTCTGTCCGTCTGGCGGATGATCGATGTGCAGCTTCTTTCTGCATAATGTGGAAATCCCAGTGGAGTCAGCCAGAAAGGGCACAGCTGAAAGGGAACAACAGGCTTTAAACCCACTGGGTAGAGCGTGACACGGACACTTGGGAGGTTTTGACATTCAAATGCAGTCCAGGACACCAATAGTAGAAAAGGTTAAAGGAAAACTCTGTGGAACATACAGTTAATACAGGAAATAAATAAATGTCAACACACCCAGCGTGAATGCAGAAATAGTTTGGTGCTGGTGAGCTGGGAACACACGCATCATGGCGCGATATTGACAATTTATCAATTCAAGATGCAATTATCTGGATATCATAACAGCAGCAACTGGGCACAGCCAGACTATAATAGCTGGGTGTGGTGGTTGAGGAAATGATAGAAATGATGCACGTGTATCAGGCACAGACACACAGATCTTAGACTGGCTGTTAATCTGAATATGCCCCCCTTATATGAACTGTTTCTACAAGGACAGCAACCCAGAAAGATAGGGTCAATTTGGGTTGATCGTTGTTTTGTGTGTGTGTATGTGTGTGAGAGTGAGAGAGAGAGAGAGAGAACTTATCATCCTGTTGCTGATTGATTGGCCCTGTAGTGGTGACACTCATGTGACTGGATGGATTCATCTGATGCTGAAACACACGGATGTGAAAGTCCTCATTCTCACATTCTACGTGGTAGACACCTTGAAAATCACAGAATAAAGGATTTGCAGGCAAGTGGACACAATTTCGATTTTTTTTTTTTTTTAAGTCCTCCAAAGAATAGATTGTGCATCATTGCCTTTTTATGAAGCGTTGTTTTCAGCATTTTCTGTATTGACAATGTATATTATTATGCTCACGTTAAACCCCCTTCAGAAACCCGGATAACCTTAGACATGCCGAGGAGTCTCGACTTTCTCTTCATCTTTCTACACCGCCCACTTTACTGAGTGTCTCGTGGTTTCTGTAGAAATACAACATTAATAGTCACTTTCATGTGCTGTAAATGCAGTGAGGGAACACAGGATGTCTATCCTAAAATACAGACGTTTTAATAACAGAGACTGCAATCCGCATGGCGTTGCCCGAGTGGGGGGAACTCTGCAAACACTTCTATTTGTAATAGGAATAATAGCTTCAGAACAATTAACGTATTTTGTGTCTTCTTGCCCTCCAAATAATTGCTCGATGTACAGAAAATCCACATAATGAACACTTGGCCCTGAATGCACAGATTATCAAACAAAAAGCTCGCTAATCCTGCGGCATCACTTGTTAATGAGTGTGTGCAGCTCTTTGTGTTAATGAGCCTCCACTGTACACCACTCTAACGACTTTCTCCACATCACTTACAATGCCTCTGTGGTTGATGCTGGATCCCAGAATCCCTCAGGCTGCCGAGAGATGTCGTCTGTTGCTCTGCGCGGCGCCACCTTGTAATTAACCTGTTTATTTTTATTTTTTTAAACATTTAAAAAAAGCTTTCTGAACAAATGTGACATTGCTTGATGTGATGGATGTGCGGTTAGCTTCATGCGTTGGCCCTGCTGACTTCTGAAGAGCTTTGGGCCCTGTTAGTGCCTGGCTCTGATATTTACTTTCAGCGTTCAGCTCCAGGGGGCCGCGCCGCTGGTACGGCTTTAATGAACGCCACTGCAACAGCAGGCAGTTACCCCCCACACACACACACACACACACACACACACACACACACACACACAAGAGGCAGCATACGTAGACTACGCACAAAGAGAAAACACATGCACACACCCGTGGTCACTCGAGCAAATGAGGTTAATCAAGCGCCTCCTTTAGGTGCTGTAGTTGTTTACACATTTAGCCGATCCTCCAGTTTGTGTTATTTATTTGACCGACTGTGGCCGGCAGATTCTTTTCTGCTGTAGTCATCGAGCTAATTGAGCCAACGTCGGTTTAAATAGCAGTGTCCTGTTTTCAACGGATTACGCCGTTTCCTTTTAAGACAAGAGCTCTTTAAAAGGAGTCTTTTTATGTGCACTTGAGAGCCACTGTACATGCAGTGCCAAGGAAGAGCAACTCAATTTCTTAGATTTCTGTGGATTTGTTTTCCATTCCCGGTCCTAAAGGGGACCAATACGTGAAGATGACTTCAGTTACTGAATAAGGATTTGTTTTCAATAAAAGCAGCACAGAGACCATTCCATATAAATGTATTTATTTTTTCGTTACCTACATTTGGCCAATAAGATAACTAAAAGGCTAATACAAGTAACCACAAGACAATGACGCAAAGGTTGTCCACGTGCAAAAGTAAAAGAGTTCGGACAGCCACAATTAATAACATGACATTTAATACGACTTACACGTTACATTCATACACCATAAAAAAAGCTAAAGGGAACATTTCAGGGTTTAAGTGTCTTGCTCGACTCGGGCGGGGATTGAACTGCCAACCCCCTGATTGAAAGGAGGACCTGCTAACCACTGACCCACAGCTGCTCTAATATCAACACAATGCATCCAAAAATGTGACAACAATTGTATTTTTCGCTTAAAATCATCCATCACTCTCATAACGCATCCTAACATGCATGCACACACACACACAAACACACACATAGAGACGCACACATCGGACGCCAAGTGCATGCCGCGTCGTATTTATTGAACTATTTGTTTGAACGTTAACGATGACTTGGTTTTAATAACTAATTGAACCTTTTATTACAGCAGTGGCGTCGACCAAAGTTCCCTGCATGTTTTCATCGTCTAGGAGGAATCGTAGAACATTTTCCTGCAGTTTCATTATATTGATATTTCGGGAACGGCTTGCATGAATGGCTCTCTTCAGATTATGTCAGAATCTCAAGGCCAGGACTCACCATAAAGATTTTCAAACCATTCTGAACCAGATTTTTCAAACTCTGTTCAGGTACATTTTTGGTGCAACGTCCCTCAACTTTTATGAAGCATCAGATGACTCACAGCGGCCATGAAACTTTCAAACGTATAAAGGGGATTTTTACAAGTGCATGCATTGTGTTCTCAATGAGTCATGGTTGTTCAGGCCCAGGGGGAGCAAAACTGCTACTAATCATGGTGAACCTTTTTCCGTGCTTCACTTTAAGGAGGATGCTATTTTAGGCCATTAGGCTATTTGTTTCAAGTTTTCACATAACAATGTCCCAGTAACAGGATAGATGTTCGCCATTCTGTAACCCCACAGAATGATGCTTGATGTTAATGCTGGGTTAGTCTTACTGTAGGTAGTAGCAGCAAGCTAGTCACACATGCAGTTTAAGTGAGAGTGAGAGAAGACAAACAAGCACGTTAATCCATTTCTTACACTCGTGCTATTTGATTTTTGGTTTCAGAGAGGGTAAGAAATATGGCAATAACCTCTATGCTGCTGACATAACTGGGCACGGTATTGTGGAGATACAGGGGGCAAAAGGATACAGGCTTTATACCTTATGTTACCCATAATTGTAATGTTCCTCCCTCCTTTCCATAACTAAACCCCCTCTGGTCTCAAAGAGAGTGGCGGCGCTGCAATATGGACTGCTTGTTTGGCTCAACGTTTCATTGTGAGTCAATGGGGTGTGAATAACAAGCATGAGCTTTCTGCAGGTCACAGTTGGGCCTTAAGAGATGAGCTGCAGAAAACAAAGGATCATAGGGTGTGAGGGAGACACTGCGCCGGACTGGAAAGGTTTACACACACAATACAGTAGAGGGATCAAAGCAGAATGATAAACCCTTCTTTTGTAGAGGTTTGAGGATTAGAGAATGCAGTTATATGCATTAGTGCTTTATATTAATTATTTGAAATGGATATTATTCACAAATAGTTACGTTTAGAGCAAGACAGCGTATATTCTGAACTTACATTTGAATTCATCCAGGCAGGTTCTGGAGCAGTCTACATCAGTATATGCTTTCGTGTTTTCTCCCCCCTCTGCCTAAGTAAACAGTAATCGGGCCAGTAAGTCAATGAATAGTGTCTTTATTCCACATGGATGGCTGCAGTAGGGATCTACTTGAAATATCCCCTAGGTGGTCTTGATTCAAGTGCAGAAGGGAGGTGAGGGAATTACTGACCAAGACTCGTATTTTTATTCAAAATGCAAAATTTAGCAACAAAACGTGAGACTTGTTTCAGGTTGCCTTGAAAACTGGATTTGGAGGGAGCCCAGTAACAACGTTAAAATGGCTGATGTGATTACCAAACTGTCGGTCGGCACAGAAATGTGACTTTAAAAGCAGCCGACTTATGATTGCGACGCTTCTTGGTAGCAATCGGTTTAACTAGTGGAGGTGTCAGAGTTGCCGGGCGCACTAAGAGGGACATAATCAAACATGATGTATGGTTTCTTCTATACTGGGAGTTGGTTGGCCGGAAATGCACATCCATCAAACTAACAGGCAACCTATTTAGTCTCTGACTGAACACTTTCAATTGTGTTTAATTTGATTGACTTTTGTAAAAGGGTGTTTCCCAACCACATTTGCACACGGATCCTATTGAGGAGCCTTGTTTTGTGTTTTTGCATTTTGCAGTTGAAGGTCATTCAAAAGGGTTTTACCAACATGAACTCACTGTTTGTTAAAGCAGTACATTTAGAATGAAAGGTGGTGTAAATGTAAATGCTTGACAGAGCGAAGAATCTGTGGCCGTGTTTAATGCTTTGTGCTCAATGCTTACACCATGAGAACATGTGTATATATGGCTGAAGGGAATGTCATTAGTTTTTCAGATATAGGGTCATAAACCAAGTATGAGACAAAGTACAGATTTAACCTGTTTGACCAAGAGATCACAAAATATATAATAAGGGCTTACCAAAGTGATAACTCCTCTTCCTCTGGAGACAAGGAATGTCTTTACAAAATTAAGTGGCAATCTATCCTAATTTTTCCTGAGATATTTCACAAAATAAAAGATCCAAAGATGAAAATCCCCTGGTGACCGTGAATTATTTCATGGCAATGCATCCAATAGTTTTCGATATATTTCAGTCTGGATCAAGGTGGTGGACCGAATAACAGGCCAAGATGGACATCCATAAAGCCACTGCGTCGTGGCAAAACGTGTTTTTAGCTTTCTCAAAACACTTTCTGTGCCTTAAAAATATACAGAAATAAGTATGCCATATTTGTCCAAAGTGGATATAAAAGTTTTGGGAAGAAACCTCTAAATCTTTTGTTTTTGTCAAAACCAGAATCCTCCGTTATTTTCTGGAATGCTTCGTCGACTCCAAAACATTTCAGAACCGTTTAAGGTAACACACGCGACCTTGTGAATGTCTTTTTTTGGTTGTGGTGAACTGAGGTCACTCTGTGTTTTGTCCTCAGGCTAATAGCGGGTTAAATGAGCCCGGCAAGTTGCAAAGAGGGCAATAGTCTGACTGAAGGGTATCAGAGCTGATTATTCCGCAGACATCCAACACGATGCAATTCATGCAATTAATTAATCTTTTGGAATGAATTCAATTCTTCTTCTTTTTTCTTCCTTGGACATTGCCGGGGTAGCATTTGGGGCTGTCAAGTTCGATGTAGTGTTCAGACTGTTGAGTCAAGCCTGTAGGTCCGCGTGTCGCCACTGGTTCCCCCGGGGATGGGTGACCTTTGACCCCCTTGGTAGCCAAGGGGTCGCCAAGCTTTGACCTCGGCAGTAACAAGGGTGCATTCCCACTGAGAGGGTTGAAGAGCTGAAACATCAAGGTCGCAAACACAGACATTCAAACAAACAGATGCACATACACACACACACACACACACATTCACAAGCATAAACACCTTCAAAATACCGACTGAGCTCTCGCCTCTTGTGCCGAGTCAGCAAAAACAAACTTGCTTGGTTTTGATAATCAAGTTTGACTTTGAAGGCGTTTCTGTGAGCATTTATTGAAGTTTCCCCAGAGTCACAGAGTCTGGCACGGCTTTATTAATTAGTGCAATGAGTAGCGAGTGATTTACGGTGGGAGTCTTTGGTGTCAGAGTTTAGAGTGGTGGAAATAGGTATCATTAGTCTGTGAGACGCTCTAAGTATTGGCCATATACACATAATGAAAGCTTTCATTAGGAATCTGGGAGGATTGGTTGTGCAAGGTGAGTAAGTGTGTGTGTGTGTGTGTGTGTGTGTGTGAATGAGTGTGTACATGTACCTTTTGACCTGGTTTAGTTTGGCTCCCCTTCTCATCAGGGTTGTATTTGACAACAAGCAACACGAGTAGCACGCACACAGAAGTTTCTCTTACTCTTCACCTCTGACTTTCCCTCTCATTCTTTCTTACCTTTCCCACCTTCACCTCCGTGTAAGATCTGACCTCATTATCCATGTTGCCATTTCTTCCTCACCCCACATGACCTGTCTCCCACCCACAAGAATGTGTTTTCATTTAATTAATTTACCATTTATCTTTCTTGTGTACACGTATTTTGCATGTACTCAAGTATATTCCCACAGGTTGCTGACTGTGCACACATACTTACAGTACTGGAACCAGCATGTTTCTTTTTAAACAGAGAAGGTGGAGCTAAGTACAACTGAAAGCTGAATAAGACACTTTTAGTTAACCAAAGTTATACAATTAACTTTCACAAATTGAAAGCACAATTTGAAAGGGTCAAAGTTCAAGTACAAAAACACAGCGAGACAACAACGCTTTGTTCGTGACCTGTGAATCACAAAGTAGCCATACCCTAAAACTTACTCAGATTTTGTGTCTATATTTACTTGAAATGAGACCATAATATACTAGATGAACATGGTGGGGTTTTAAAGAATACAAGAAACTTGTGATTTAGCTCATAAATTCATGTTTACAATGTTTACGTAGGTAATAAATCAGCGTTTTATCATAAACTTCTATAAAAGTCTGACTCTTTTTGAACCAGGAGTAGCCTTCTGCTAGCCATTATACGTAATGGTTAGTCTCATTCACTTCTGCATTGGCTTCACTTTTCAGAAATGGAGGTTGCTGCCATGTAAGTATGCTGACGTACGCACTTAACTCAAAGCACAGTTGTGTTCAATTACAGCCTCATGGAGCCGCTTACACAGCCACAGACTCTCTGTCTTGTGATGCAATTTGAAGGTATGCTGAACAGTGAGATTAACCGAGAATGACAAACCAACTATTAAAAATGTTACATTTCATTTTGATTTTAGGACAAATCACAGTTGAAAAATAACTAATTAAACTTCGAATCAAATGTTTGTGTAGATACTATACCTAATGAGCTGAATGTGTTTTAGAGGCCCACAAATATGTTCAACAGAGAGCAGTTTTATTTTCTTTGTAGATTACACTGTAAATATTTGCATGTGTTTGTAGTTCATGCTTGGATGCAGACAACAGGGCTGAGGTCAAAGAAATAACAAGGGGAGCAAGGCGGTATATGTATCTTCTCGTTAGGAGCAAGTGATTGCACCTGGGGTGGGGGCGTGTCCTGTCCAGGTAGAAGCGTTTGTCCTGATCTCTCTGGCCCAGGTGTCAAATCAGTGGCCTCTTGATGGGGATTTGTGACAGTTTCCATAGGCTAGAAACTCATTTTAGCACCTTTTACTTAATAACTGAGAATAGGAGGCGCTACTTTCTTCAAACAGGACATTTAAAATGTGTCCGCCTCAGGAATGAAAATCCAATGATCTCTTTACCAAAGTCTCCCATTCGATGTGAATTTATGCAGCACAATCCCATTGAAGTGTTAATATGAGCAATGCCTTCTGCCCACATGTGGGTTTCAAAGTTGAAAGTGGATAAAACTAAAGCAAACACACACACACACACACACACTGCCAGCTAAAAGCAGCTAATTAACCGCAGACCACACCAGTTCATCATTAACATTGTGAGTCTCTCAGTGTGTGCGTGTGTTTGTGTGTGGACAGAGGGATCTCTAACCTTATGTAATCTGTGCATATCCTGTAGGCTTGTCATCTGTTGGTAAATTAATCATTAAATCGTGCGGCTGCTGAACTGAACTATCTCTGGCCCTCTGTTTTTTTTTTCAAGCTGGGCATCAAGCTGTTCTTTTATATAATACTAAATCTAGTGTAAAAGAAGTAATACATTATCTTGTATGACATTGTTATTCCTGTCTGTAAAAAATAAAATACAAGCTGACTTTAGCGTAACTGCACTTACTGTGAGTGAAACAGCATTTAAACAAAAAATTAGACATAAACCAAAGACTCTAAGAGATAGAGTTGCATTAGTAATACTATTAAGAGCTTATCCACAGGGGCATCTTCTGATGGATTTGGTCCTCAGAGACTCATTGATCTCAGCAGCAGGTTTTATCTCAATTCCTGTCTTCCCTGCTGCATTACGCACATGGTTAGCTCCTTCAAACAGCTTAAAAGGTTTCTTAAAAAAGCACCTTTAGGAGAGTGAAATATCTGTGCTTTCAGATTAATGTATTCTTTATCGGTTATTCTCCTCTCTCTTGGTGCACATACATTTGTTATCCTCTCTTTTTCCCTCAACACACACTCACAAACGCACACAGTCTGTGGGAGTTGACTGCCATGGTGGCTGAGTGTGCGATGCCAAGGCAGCAGCCTGGTGCGGCAGTGACGGTGAGTCATAGCTCGCAAGAACACAGCAAGAAGCCATGGCACCCAGTCATTACACACACACACACACACACGCACACACACACACACACACACACACACACAAGACAAGGTAGAAACCAGGTGCAGTGCAGATGCAGATGCGGCAGTTTCTTTGATTCAGTATGTTGAACCGATGAGTTTCCCTTCGCCATCACTCACTCTCTGTCTATTTGTATATTTCTCTAATTCTTCTGTGTGTATTTATTTCTTTTTTATCTGTTCTCTCATCAAAGTAACATGATTTCCAGACCACTTAAACACTGGGCCTTAGTCCTGTCAAACAACACACTCTCGCTGTTGGGAGCACAATCAGCTATACAAATAACCGTAGCCAAATACACGGCATCAATCCTCCCCTGTTTACATACTTGAGGAGATGGCGATGCCTGGCTTGGTTTCATAAATCGATGGTGGTTTGCCGCATGCGTGACCATGTGTGTGTTGACGTCTGTGTGCCTGCATATACACATCGGCGTTCATGGCCTGCGTCTGCATTAAAAGCCCTCATTAATGATCTGGAGACTTGATTACATGCAGGAATCAGAGTTTTCCTTCTCTCGATTCGCGAACCTCCAAATGTCAGCTGAGGCGAGCACAGCATGGTTAGCGCTGCGCTGCACGGCACCACTCTGGTGGCTGTAAGCCCCATTTGACTCTAATGTGGCGTGGTAAGCAGCAACACAGGTCAGGTAGAGAGCTGACTTATCGCAGATGAAGAACAGCGGAACAAAATCAGATAGTCGTCATTTGAAAATTACGGCTCGGTCTAATGGGTGGAAATGGAAAAAAAAGACCCTTTAAACACGAGTTAATACCCCGTTCCCGATGCTGTAATCGTGAATAAATTGCGTCATCAACTGTGCTGACCTCCAATAAAAAGTGGTGAATCATAATTTATGGACGGACGGGGCAGACAAATGGTTCACACGGGCTCTCCTGGAGAACACACAGGTCACAAGTTCACTCCAAACAGCTTCCCATTTGCTGACATCACGAGCCAAGTATTAACTCTCAGTTTGAGCTGTTCTGACTGTTCCGCTCGTCCGCTGTAACTCCCTATAATGAGGGTGTTTACAGAGTGAGATGAAATGATCCATCAACATGTGAAGTCATTAAAACAAGTATGTTGTGTTCCCTGTAAACAGCATGCGGGTTCCCGAGGGTGGCATCTTTACTTGCAGATAGTTTGTCAGGAGATGCACTGAGGTGGAAAAAAACAGCAACCCTAATAGTTCTCTGTCTTTCTCTTCTCTGCACACACACACCTGAGCCCACATGGTGTGTGTTATTCTACACTCGGTAGTTGCCCCAGGAGAGCTCAGGCAGGTGTCGTGTTACATCACTAAGACAATTAACCATTAGCCACAGCTCATTAGGGTGCTTCACTACCTGCTAATCACTGTTTGGGAAGTTCTATTTCTTGACATGTTATTGATTTGTGAAGCCGCGGTACGATGATATGTAGTGTTTTCTGTGCAGGCCGCCTGTTAATAGATGTCATTGAGCTGTACTGTGGAGTACCTATATTTAGAAAAAATTAGAAATTGTGCCGACGTTACGCCACTATATCTTTGCGAAGTAGTTGGATGCAATATCAAAGCTCTGAGTCCCATATAGACAACTTTTAAGTACCATTTTTTGAGTATATTTTTATTTGAGTTTTTCCATTTTATGCTACGTTATGGCAGTTTCAGTATTTAAATTTCCCCTTGGATTCAAACCGTACTGACGAAATTATTAAATGTAAACTACATATTGTACTTCATAGTATCTGCAGTTTGCCCTGGTCCAAGTTAGTTAAAAACACTCTCCTCTCTGCTGCTGCAGAACGACTAAATGGAAACAGTGTTTGGATTTGTAATGTTTATTCATAGTGTTTATATATATAGCACACTGTCTGTCATACATTGTGCACCATCCCGGTGCCCCTCTGCCGAGTGTTCCAGTGTTCTACTTGGGTTCGTTCAGTATTTGTTGATGTGTCTCACCACCGGTCTCTAAACCAAAACAACCTCCTTGTCCATTTATTGCCCTTGGCGAATAAAGTGATTTGGATTCGCATTATGAGAGTGTCAGAGCTTGTCTCGCCGCTGCTTTCTATACTTCAGAGATGGATGAGAGACGAAGACACAGAGGGGAGGAGGAAGCGTGAGGGACAGAATGATAGATGGACCAGGCTCAGGGGAGGCATGTTCAGTGGACACAAGCCAAGATTTCTTTCGGAGGGGCCGAACCCAACAGGGTGAGCTTTCTCACATCCTCCCCTGGAGAGTTTCAGCCCCTCTCCTCCGCTATGTCCGTCCCACCCATATCCCCCCTATCCCTCATATTCCCCCTCGTTCCTTCTCTTTTTATAGCTCTCCTCCATCTGTCTCCGCTCTTCCCTTCCTTCCCTCCACTCTTCTCCCTCTCTTCACAGGGGTGATGACAGAACTTCCCCGGCACGTGTTGCGCAGATGAACCTCCAGAGTCTCTGGACACACACCGACACACATGCACACCCCCGTGCAGAACACATGCTGGATGGATTTCTTCACCGTGCCGTACCCACCTGGGTTGATGAGAGGCTGATGGAACACACAGGGAAGTCTACATGCAGGATGCTTTACTGCGTGGCCGTGGCGTACCATTTCCCCATCTGACGATTTGGCTGCTGATGTGCAGTCATGTAACTGAATGTGCGTCCGTGCCAGAAACAAGGTGTTACACAGCGAGCTTTAAGAGTGCCGGAGGGCGGATGTTTTCTACTGTGAGAGCCAGGTTCGCTGTTTCCCCCCCGCTTTCACTGTTTATGCTACGCTAAGGTAATTGGCTTCTGGATATTTAGCAAACAGTCATCAGAGTGGTATTCATCCTCTCATCTAACTGTTAGCAAACACGTCACATGTGTACAAAGGTGTCACGTCCCACCCTGCTCCTTCATTTCTGTCAGATTTGTCAATGTGACGCTCTGATATCCGTGATCAGATCGCAATGTATTTCTACGTCTTCAAAAGGTATTCAACGTTTTCAAGATTTGGGGATTTTTTTTGCTAAGTGTGTACATATTAAAATAACTCCAAGTTTGTAGCATCCTTAAAGAAGCAAGCAAATACTTATACATCTGTTTCTTTGCTCTTTTCTTCCTCCTTTGATTTATTTGATGATTAATGGAACATGGAGAGCGTGTGTCCTCTTGTGTTAGTAGGATTGTACAGATGAGAGGAGTTTTCTTCGTTCTCTGGACTATGTCTTGTAACGCTGCGTGTGCTGGCTGGACTCAGACCAACAAAACATTGAGCTCATTCAGCCACTAGAAAGCCGCGGACTTTTTATATGTTTGCTGACATCAAGCGACCAAGATCGAGTATGTAAATGTATTTTCGATAGAGATTTGCAATAGATGACCATTTCTTGAGTAATTTGAACAGATGTTATGGAGTAAAAGATGCCTCAAATTAACGTATTGGATTTCAAGCACATGAAATCAATCTGTGGAAATGCCAGACACATTTTTTCGTTGCCAGAAAGTGTTTTGTTTCTTCTCAAAGAAAATAATGACTGCATTATCTGGTCAAAATCTGCACTTGTTTTCTCTCCTGGGCCTGTGGGTGTCTGGTTTAGTGCTGGACGAGGCTGTGCGCATTAGTTGAGGCTTTTACGGCGCGTTATTCACGGTGTAGTTTGATAGGAAGGCGTACAACACAGCATTGCATCATAATCACTGTATATATCATAACCTATATGTTATGAGCCCCGTGTATACACATTCTGCGCATACATCATCTGAAACATAACACGGCTATGCGTTTCTGTGAACGTGTCTCCTTCGTAGATCAGAGAGGCTGTCCATGTGTTTCTCATTTAGTTTAATTTGCCTATCTGAGCCAGGTTCTCACCTCTAAAGCCTCTGGGTGTATGTGAAACAGAGAGAGATATATACACGAGACAGGTTTGAAAAATAGATTGTTCTAATGTTACAGATGCAGAGGAGAACTGGAACGCTTCTGACCACATACACGACTGAAGGAACGGCAGGGAACCGTGGAGTTGGAGGAGTGCCCGTTGTTTGTTGACCACCCACTTTGGTTTTCTCAAAGTAAAGGAGGAGTTAGACGAGAAACTAGAGTTTTAAATCTGCAAGCTAACGCTAGCAGCGGGTTACGTTAGCACAAAGATTGCCTGGCTCTTTCGATATGTGACAATGCCTCTATAGCTAACCTATTAACATGTTATATGTTATTTGTTGAATGCGTTCTGCTCTGTATTGTTTCATAAGTGTTGGAGCCTGAATAGCTAACCCCCCCCCCTGCCATTCCTTTCCAGTGTTTCCAAGCTAAGCTAACAAGCTTCATTGTACAGTAGCCTACAGATATGAGAGTTGTATTGATCCTCTCATGTATCTAACGCAGGCAAGAAGCATATTTTCCAAAATGTTGGATAGTCAAACCCCAATATGGAGGTCAAGCAACACGCCTGACGGCATACCGTAGGGCATTTCAAAATGATCAACTAATAACATAATACGTCAAAGAAAGAAAAAGAAAGAAAAAGTTCCTCGATAAATCTTTTGATGGATCTAAACTATAAGTGGATACTGAATTGTTTTTAACAGCTGTTTGGAATTGAACACTTCATCTGCAGGAGAAAGACAGAGTCCCCGGGGACACCTCAGTCATGGAACCTTCAAAGAGTTTTTAAATCAAGTATTTTTCTCATATTTTATCCGTCTTTGACGTGCTGGTCTGGGGACTGTAAGGGAGGATTTGACGTATTTGGCTGCAGTTGTAACCACGGCAGGGAAATTCATTTCTGGACTGTCAAAGACATTTGTTCTCCCCGGCCTCCCAAGGCGAGAGTGCGGTCCAAGGTCTCTCCTTTTCTTTTCTTTCCTGTGGTCCCTCCATCCTCGCTGTCTTTCGACCCTCCTGCCAATCTCCAGTCTTGCCCTTGGCTGCCATACCCCCTGGATTATGTGCGTTCGCACATGTGTGTGTGTGTGTGTTTCTTCGTAAGACATTCCTCAGTATGGTCGAGGAACTATACATGCTGTCACACACTTCCTCCCAGAGGCCAGAGCCTTGAGGAGGGGGGAGGAGGAAGAAGAGGAGGAGGAAGAATAAGAGGAGGAAGATGAGGAAGAAAAGACAGGGGGGGTTGACTACTTAAAAAATACATTTGAAAAATGCACACAGGTGCATTAATATCTCATAAATACTTAACGATAAGTGACGTGATGTCATGCAAACTATCCCAGAAGTAATTTTGCATTTTTGTTGAGAATCATCTCACTCCTCGTAGCTTACACACCTGGATACAATTTTGCTTAAATCCACAATATTTAAATTAATATATTGTATTTTATTCAACTGGCCCAGATGACAATGCTACTGTTGTCTATTACTTCCTCAAATAGTATCTCACACCTGCATGTTAAATAGTAACTTGCAACACAAGATGAATCCGTCATCATTAAAGTTACACATCCACACCCAAAGTTACACCCATTTAAAATGCCTTTCTTTGTTTTACTGCTTTGGAGAGTTGATCATATATGGTGTTGATCGGCTTAAAGATTAGACAATGTCATATAGGAGAGGTTTAGCATTAACTCAGTGAGCTAATCCCGTTAAGATTTATAGAGAAGCAGACAAGACATCCTATATATGGTCACACAAATATCACAGTCAGTGTCAAGATTGAATTGTCGAATTATAAATTGCAATAGACATAAAGATAAAGATTTCTATATGATGAAATCTAGAGATAATAGTTTTAAGGCTTTTGTTTTTGCAGAGCCCGATGTGGATTGCATGTGTGATTATTGGCCTCTTTGATAATAAATGTAATTTCTTGAACTGATACACGTATATAACTGATGGAAACTCCACACAGAGACACAATCAGATGTTTACATTGCAGATGTGGATGAGTTTGATCTGTAGGCCAAACATTAGTTGAAGTGTTGAAGGGTCTGGATTCTAGATGAAAAAGCACAGCATCAACGCAAGGGGCAGAAATGTAGAATATAGTGGCATAACCGACAGGTCTGATGGAAACTTTGATCTAATTAAACTTCGATATCAAGTCATAAGCCCAAAATCACAGATTTGAAGTACTTTACAAGCTGTAAAGCATCCAAGATCTTTAGAACGTTGATTTGGCAAGAGTAAAGTCACCGAAAAGAAACTTAAACTGGGAGAACAAAAGGGAAAAGAGGAAGTAACTCACTGTGAGTAAAAGCATTGAAAGTATAAAAATAATTGCGGGTACAACACACTTAAACTCATTAACAATTCATTATTTTTCTTCCGCACAAGTTGATTTTTAGATGTTTCATGAAATACATGTTTAACAGCAACCTCAAAAAGCCTCCACATAGTGTAGACTTTGCAATAAAACTATATTTTGACACTCAGTTTACAAAGGGGTGCCATCACATCCTTTGGGTCGAGTGGAGTGTGGCTCTCTTGGCCATGCAGTGACTGACATCTCCAGTCATCGTGTTCAGGAGTGGGGATGCGGCAGGAAGCCGCAGGCAGCGATGTGGCGACTTCCATCCCCTCCAGGCCACCTTAACGACCACCCAACCTAATATGGTCAAAGACTCAAGAGTCAAACAGCTCTCGGGGGTTCAAGTGCCTCACAAAGTTCTCAGGTATGCACAGCTATGGTGGCTTAGCTGCTGGAGGTCCTGCACAGGTTGGAGGTAGCACGCCGGATGTGATGTGTGTCTTTCGCCTAATTAGGGCAGTTTGAGAGGTATAGTTGCATATATGTGTGTGTGTGTATGTGTGTGTGTGTTTAGGGACTAAATGTGCCTTGAGCAACGAACAGTAATGGGATTAAAATGTAACCAGTGCGCTCACTCTCTGTCACACACCTGTTTAAGAAAACACCACACCAGTGAGTCAGGAAACGGTGTGTGTGTGTGTGTGTGTGTGTCCCGGTAGGAGGGAGCAGACTGTTGATTTACTTCATTCAACGATTACCACTCAGAGGTGGCTGGAATTCCAGAAATGAGGAAAGATTGCGTTCCACTCCATCCACTTTGAGCCTTTCCTCTCGTAAAAATGCCTGAATTGGTTGCAATAGTTGCCTCAGTCTCTCCTGTGTCATACCACATCTCACCCTTGACGGTCCACTTGGCATTCTGAGTTACGTATTCCTCAGTAAAATGTGATGTGTGGTGGGGCCGGACGTTGACTTTACACAGCGACGGATGTGTTGGTCAAAATGTACAGGTTTGACATTTTGTGAAATATTCTCTCTTTTCAGATGAGGACATTAATCTTTGTGCAGTAAATATGAAGTGACTGCCGGGAGCCAGTTAGCTTAGCATTAATCAAAAATGTCTGCTAGGGGGGCAGGAAACAGCTAGTCCAGCTCTGTCCAAGTCTGCCTCCCAGTACCTCCACAGCTCACAGATCAACACATTCATGAACGGCAGGAATAAACGAAGCGTGAATACAAGTGTGTCATGGTGAGCGCAGAGCATTCACACCAAATGGGAACGCACGTGATCAAATAGATTATTTAGCCACATTTTCTCTGGTTTAAAGTGACGGTTGAATCTATAATTCAATGTGACAACGTGAAAAAACAGCCCGTGTGTGCGAGTATAAATGGCTACAACTGCATCTGAAAGGTGGACGACCGGGTCATGCATCCTATAGATCTTCCCAGCGAGTGTAACCGAACACCCCCTGACTTGAGTTAACGGACGCATCTGATGACAGCTCAGTGACAACAAACCCCCCCCCCTCCCCCCATTCTGCCCGGGGTAATGACAGAGATGACACAGGCAGATAGACTAATGGCAGGGGAGAGAGGCAACAATATTACAGGTAAAGATACATGTGATGAGTGGCAGCGAGTGAGCGGACATCCGGAGAAATGTGAAAAGTGAAACTTTTTAGGAGACTTTTATTAATTTTTTTAAAAGGTCTCATTTCATCTGAAGTATAAAGAAACCTCGCCCGGACTTTATTTCAAGTGAAACAGAAGAGGATGATTCAGGCCACATTCCTGTTCACTGTCTCCTCCAGATGATGTTCTGGGAACGACCGGACGATTATGAAACCTTGTCCATATTCCCACAGCTTGATTGACAGTTTTCCTTCAGGGCCATATCTGGAACCACTTATCGTCTTCTCTCTAAGAGGGTAGGTAGATTCGGAGCTGGGTTATACAGGGTCACAGAAAGAAGGGGGACCAGGAAAGGGAATGTTTTTTTCGGGTTGTTTTTTTTGCACATCGCTTGATGATCCATGAACTATTTTCACCAGCTATGTTTACCGTGTACCCAAAGCTGCCTTGACCACATCTCTTGGTTTGTGGTTTGTTCTACCAGCTGGTCGTTATCTCTCATCTATTACAGGGTTAAATATTACTTTAATGCAGGAATGCATCAGTCACGTTAACGACACAGTGTGTGGTTCTCCAGTGTTTTAATGACCCTGCACTAAAATAACTTTTTTTTCCATTTTACTTTCACGACTGTCTGGTACACTGGACCACAATCCACTTTTAAGTAAATTGCCAAATATGAGCAGGGACGCAAAAGCATGGCCGTGCTTCCCATTCCCACAAATATGCCACACATCTGGGATAACTAGATGAGCCTGGTGTAGTTCAGATGAGAGGCTATTTTCTTCTTCCTCCGACATCCAGATAAAGGCAGATATTTTCATGGAGCAGTTTGCCACTCATT
Source organism: Pseudoliparis swirei (assembly GCF_029220125.1). Lineage (NCBI taxonomy): Eukaryota > Metazoa > Chordata > Actinopteri > Perciformes > Liparidae > Pseudoliparis > Pseudoliparis swirei. The sequence goes on along the minus strand of NC_079397.1, from coordinate 12,391,065 downwards.
GCTCTCGACATCCAAGCTGCCGTCACAAAGCACACAGTCCCACATCAATCTGGATTGTTTTCAAAGCAGTGTTCCATAAAGAAAAGAGAAGGGGGGGGGGACAGATATTAAAGACAGGATCAGAGATGTACAATGTGCAGCGCCTGCCTCTGACACCCAGAAGGTGACAGGGGCAGGATTTACTCACGCAGAGGCCCCTTTTGTGCTCTCCACGCTGCACTGATCCTCACTTCCTCTCTGGCTGCATGTGTAGGCCCATTGGGCTTACCTTTTTATACCCCTCTCCCTCTCGGAGTGTCTGCTGTAAACAGGCTTAATGTTGCAGATGTCTGTGCGCGAGCACAAAGAGCCGAGGCCGAGCACGGCGAGCGGCTCTATTCGGCGCCAAGGCCACGAGAACAGGTGGAAGGAGAGCAACCGGGACACAGGAGGTGATCGGATTTCCCACTAAAAAGTTCAGTTGTGTTTTACTGTAAGTGTGGAGCTGTATTTGTGTGTGTGTGCGTGTGTGAGTGACGCAAAACAGGTTGAATTAAGTGGTGAGAATAGATGCTGAGTTAAAGACATACACTGTTTTAGGAGTTAGTGTGGATGTTTTTTTTTTTTTTTAAGTATTTAAAGTATTTTTCAAGGCATCAGTGAAATATTTGTTAAACATCTGAGTTAAGACATACCGCTGTTTGTTTTCACCAGTTTTGAAGTGTATTTTCTACCGCTGCGCTCATTGTAAGTCCCTCTGGATGAGAGCTAAAAGACTCAAACGTGAGGGGTACATTCAAAGTTGTAAATCAAGCTGTCAGAGCGGCAGCCAGCAGGGTGAACGAGGGCGTCCGTGGGTCCCTCGCTGTGTGGGCTGGCTGGCCGGCCGGCTGGCAGGGACAATAAGCCATACTGTTTGACTTGCCCAGTCGGTGCCACTGCCAGGCTCACGGATATTCAAACGGCTCTCCTCACTCCCCGGACTCCACGGCTGAGAGCGAAAGATTCGATCCAAACGCGATGCTTCACAAATCAGGATCGGCTGCTTTCGGAAACTCTTCGGTACTTGATGTTCATCCACTATTGTTCTTCATGTACTATTATATCATGGTTTATTTTGTTGACTGTACCTTCTGAGTCACGGGCTTGCAGAACACGTTCATACAGCTACACACTCCCTCTACCGAGCTGCCCAGTGCAACCATCCCTTACTGTACAGTGACCATGGAGCAGTGTGAGATGAAGCATCCTCAAGGACTCAGCAGCACTAATGGGGATAAAACCGTTTGTCACTCATGTTCCAAGAAAGCAGGAAGCAGGAAGCCACTTCTGGATGATTGAATGACTGAACACATGGGACATAACACCTGCACACGTCATGCCCAAGTGTCATTGTTTTACTTCTAGAGGTCATGGTGTGGTGTATGCATGGAGCATGTGAGCGTATATGACAATTATTTGATCAATCTAGGACTGTTTTTGTACTTATGCATACAGTCTATCCAATTAAATATTCCTTGTCAATCGGAATAATTTACGGAGAAGTGAACAGAGGACATTTTGTTATATAATTGCTGCTGTATTCCTATACGGGCACTTTCAGTGTCTCTAAGGGAGCAACTAATGAGTTTACGATGACCTCATCATACTTTTAATGGTGTTTTTAGTCACATAGATTCGAATGTGAACCTCATGTGTTTCTGAGAAATAGATCACGTTGACTTGAGCATGCTTTCAAAACGCATCCATAAAGTCGTGGCGTGGATGTGTACACAATATGATGCGTGCCTGTGAGTGAGAGGGAGGCGTGTGTGAGTGCGTGAGGGAGAGAGGGGGAGGGAGAGGGGAGGAGGAGGGGGGTTAAGCCAATGGACGCAGAGCAGCGCTCGTGTAATTTCTTCGACGCTTAAACTTGGTGCCAGAGCTGCGCAGCGTTCAAACCTCGGTGAGCGTCCTTCCCTCTGCTTCTCTTTCCACCATCATGCTCTGAACGACTGCCTCCGTCGAGCTGGTTCAGGACTCGGAACGGCACTGAGTTGTGTTTTGCTGGTTGCAGTCAGCCCGGATGCCTCCAGAGTCGTGATTTTATTCTGATAAACGGAATATTCAAACCCGATCCCGGACCAAGTTGTTGCTTCTGAGGTGAGTGCGAAGTTTATTTTTTTGAGCTCTGAACTATTTTAACAATCGTTTATGAATGTTCCAAATGTTGTGACTTCGCTGTTTGAGTGCGCGTAGTCGTGTGTGGATAGATTTTCAATCATAAAAAGTGCAGTTCAAGTCTGGAGAAGCTTAGAAATCACCATGGTCCAACGAGACTGAGGGATGGACATGATTTGTTCCTCCATTACATGGCCGGACGCATCAAGACGCGTTGAGAAAAGAGTTAGTTAAGGCTCTGTGACATGTGTTCAGTAAAGGAGGAGAGTAAAAAGTGAAACTGTGACTGACTCTGGGCTGAGGAGGGGGGAGGGGGGGATCTTGGAAAAGTGTTTGTGCGTAAAGACGCACCGTAATGGAGGGTTGCATTTTGGTTTCCAGATGCGTGCACCCAGCTGTTGCTTGTCTCTCAGGTGGTCTCTCTCGGTCTGTCTATACTCTTCTTTTTCCTGTTCTTTTCTTTTCACGCACTCACTCACTCCTTTCATGCAGCTCATCGGAACCACATCAGTGTGGACGGACCACAGCCCAAATGCTCACCAACCATACACAAGTGAAGCCACGGCGCTTCAGCCAATCAGAACAATTGACCAAGGAGGGCATTTTCTCATTATATAATCCTATGTCAGAGACTTCAGAGAAATGTACTTTTAGTGCAGGTGTTTGTAATCAAGGTTGCACTATTGTGAAAGAGTCATTCTCTCCATTTCGTTTCAGTTACCTCCCCTGTTCTGAGATACTGACTCTTGTCTCAGAATGTGTATTTAAAGATCCCAAAAAAAATGTTTAAAAGGCAAATATGAGTCCTTTGATGGACTTTCTTCTCAGTCCGGTGTGATCTGTTTTGAAGCCAGTGGCGGCACCTAGTGGCGGGAAAGATTAGGAAAGATTAGTAAAGATGCTGTGCAGTTATAGCATCATTACAAATCCGCACAGATGTTCAGAGCACAGTAAAAAATCACTCGAATCTACCTCGAATTAAAAATCTCTACATTTTGAAGCAGTGTCCTGTAAGAGTGTACGTGCCGTGCAGTCTTGGTCCTGTAATTGAATGACAAGCTGCTGTGTGTTTAGCTGATCCAGGATGAGAGCGCAGCCGCGGATCAGGTGACTGAGGCGTATTCCCCCTCTGTGGGAGGCCAGTCCACTCGTTGCTGGGGGTATACACACTGCAATGCTAAGCCTTTGTTAATGAGTATGTATCTGTGTGTGTCCATGTCTGTGTGTGGTAGGCCCACTGGGGGCCACAGGATCTGCGTGTCTGTTACTTTGTTTGCTTGTGTGCACGCATACATGTGTGTTTTTCTGTGTGTATGCATGTCTCTGCTTATTAACATGCATATGTGTGTGTGTTTGTGTGAGGGAAAGAGAGAGAGAGAGAGATGGGTGTTTGGACCCAGGAGTTAAGCTGCTGTTAATTGGTCAGCCATTTGAAGCACATGGGAGTCCAGTCAGGCAGTAGCTGAGATGATCGGTATGCTCGGCTCGACAACCGCCAGTTATGGGACATAACATTGATTCTATGCTTTCAATGGATGCTGAAAGAGGTCTTTTGTCTCTCTCTATTTCATACTTTGGTTGTAACTCAACAAACAAGTTATTAGTAAGTGAGCTTTCGAGGTGCTGGGAGGAAGACTGAGCTCTGATTGGGCTGTGGCTTTATATTTATCCAAAGAAACAGGAGCGATACAACTCTGCTCATTTAACTCTCGTCAATAAAGTTCATACAAGTATACTTCCCAAACAATCACAGGCGTTTGTGTCCTCGAGTAGCTTCACAAACGAGACTGTGTGTGGAAAAAGTTGATTTAGTTGAAAGGAGGAGGGAAATGACGTGGCTGAAGAGGATGTGAATCATCGGTTTAAAGACAGAAAATGACTGGACATGGACCGTCAAGCAACTCTGAGCCTTTGGCGTTGGCAGCCGAGACACATTATGAATGCATGCGTGACTTTTTTTGGCTGCACAGCTTTTTGTGAAGCACACCCGCTGACTTTGTGTTTAAGGACACTTTTCTCGACAGACAGACTCATTTTTCAGAGCAGTGTCTTCATCCTACAAGTCTTCATTTTCTCAACCCATATTCTCCAGTGGGGTTTTAGTGCCAGAGAGGAAATCCAGCCTGCAGATTGTTTTGATATTGTTGGACCCTCTCCCGGAAAACCTCTTTGCTCAGCGACCAAGGGTGTTCTCCATTTAGAACCATCGGCTGCTTGAGAAACACCTCATCTGATCACGGCAGTGAAGCTGTTTGAAGAGCTCCAGATTTCACTTGTGTGTGTGTGTGTGTGTTTGAAGCTGAAGAGGCTCAATCCAAAAGGAGATTTTCGCCATTTAAATACAACATGGAGATAAATTCGACAACTTTTTAATGGATAGCAGGCAACCTAAATCCCTCTCTACCTTATCATAATGCAATTCCCACTCAATGATGAATACGGTGTTTCAGAGCAGTTCACTTTTACAGTGCCTAATATTATAAACATGCGCTAACAATATAAGGGGGGGGGGGGGGGGGTCATGCAGCTGGTGTAGATATATTGTGTCCCGTGGATTTCAGCATTGGTTGCCATTAGACTGCAAGAATGGAAGCAATAAGAAACACACATATGTTAAGTGTGTTTGTCTGTCCACATTTCTTTATGAGTAAGTCCACAGTGGCCTGTCTGTGCTGCCTCTGTCAGCCTAATGCCTCAGACCAACGTGTGTACACACAGGCAAGTTTGTGCTGTCATACTGGAATTAATCGGGTGTGGGGTTGTGTAAATCATTCCAAACCTCAGAAAACACACTCAGTCACACACACATCCCCGCCAAGCAGCTTTCCCCTGTCGATGTGCGTGAAGGGCCACGGAGTGAAGGACCAATCGCTGAACGGGAGAACTAGAACTGTGAACAATGGAAGACAGAAAAACTGTCTTGGAGGAACCGAGATTAAACAAGTCTCAAAGTGATACTGTGAGTTTGACACGGGAACCACGCAGTTATATACCAGTTATCAGCAGCATTATCACTGGTGCAATGGGAGACTGCATACAGTTCTGGAACCAACCTTGACCAAGCAACACATTCCCTGGCCACAGCTGGGCTTTTTCTATTCACATTTGAGACTAAACAATTAATCAAGATATCCGTTGAAAACTAAAAAAGTTTAGTTGCAGCACAAGGTGCATTTTTCACATGTGATGAAAATGTCAAGTTCAGTGTCTGTCAGATTGTTCATGGTCAAGGAAATATTACACTATAGATGTTGAAAGAAGGTATATGTACAATATGCATACAGTGTATGTATATTGGCCGACAGTAGCTATAAACCAAGGCCATGCCGAGGGATGTGAGTGTGTGTGTGTGTGTGTGTGTGGGGTGGGGGGGGGGGGGGTTAGGAGGGCAGTCCTTGATGTGCGAACACCAATCCTGATCCCTGTGCTCATTGAGCGGTTACAGACCAAACCCTGTCGGCCGCATTGGCTTCACAAGCCTGGTATTATGGTCAGCTTGTGGGGAGGAAAAGTAAACGGGGGTTTATAAGAGTATCAGACGCTAAGTAATGGACTCGGCATTGTGTTAAAACGTGCATGGACTATAGTTGCCCGCAGCACTTGCTATAAGCGATGCAACTCTGAGGTTTCGTTGAGAGTTCCTGACTCGTGCCTGCGAGTGAGAGTCGATTTGGCACCGACTTAATTACCTATACACACAGCTCTATTTGATGATGATTAAAGCCACTAGCATACACAGATACACACACCTGCCCAGACACAGCTCGCCAGTCACAGTAGTTTGGGAGACATTAAAGGTGATGATTATTAGATGGTAATAATTAAAAGGCTTTAAAACCCAAGTAAAGGAAAACTTTATAGATAGAAGCACAGTCTCGCATAGAAAGACAAGATTGCCGCGCAACAACCACGTAATTATTGCTCGTCAAATGACCACCCTGAGGCAGGACACAAATGATAGCTTCCAGTTTTGTTTTTGATGGGGAAAAAAACATTAAAGGTCTCCATAACAGATCCTGGTGTGTTGGGTGATACATCACTCGTACACTATTGCTGTTGTGATGTGAAAAACTCCTAATTCCATCCTTCACAGTCTGCTGCTTGGTGGTTTCATGTTTTCAGCTCAGAGGAAGGGCGACCCTTTCTAAATCCAGGGGCTCATGTCAGAAATGCATCGCCGCAGAGCCAAAAACAATCCCAGCTTCCAACTGTTTGCAGCGTGCAAAGAATATATTTTGAAAAATGTCCTAAAATGTAAGGGACACCCACTAAATTTAGCATGAAAAAAAGTTGATGGTTGGTAATAGATGCAGAGAGACATTATTGAGCAATCGTTGGCTAAAAATAGCTGCACTGAATCAACATAAATAGGAAGGAAAAAAAAGGTAATTATAATTCATTCATAGTTCATAAATATTCTAAAATGGATATATAAGGAAAGTCATTATATGTGATCGAAGTTGCGGTGCGTTTATCAGAAAAACATGGCTACGCTGCCGCCGTCCCTCTTTAAATTGGTCTCATGTGTTAGACAGTTTTCTCATGAGGCCAAGACGAGCTCCTGAGCAGAATGTCTCAACTCGGTTGTAATCAGGGACATTGTGCTCCTCTCCTCTTCCTCTTCCCACTTCACCTCTCCTCCAATATACATCAAGCATCAGATGGCACAGGATGTTCACATTCATCTAACTCTGTTTTTTCCACTGCCTAATCATTGTCAGTCTGCCTCAATAAACAGATGCAGATGAGGTAGAGAACACTTTGGAAGTTTTTTGACAAATGTTAAGTTGCGCAATTTCAGGAAGACGTCCACATTTATGTAAACGGTCCGCTGTTGGCATGTCTCTGCAGAGGTCTCTGAGGACATGTCCTATCGGCCATTTTATCTCCATCTGGCTGTACACTGTTACAAAGGAAAACCCGCCAGTTTATTCCCCCAAAGGGGAAACGTCTCCATCCAATCGGATGCCACTCAGTCAGGAAATGGCCTTTTTTGTAGATAACTACCGTGTAAATGAGGGTGGAGAAAATTACAGGATTCCACCAAATTCACAAAAAGTGGCACACTTTCTTCAGCACTCATGTGAGTCTTGCTTTCAGAAGGAAGTTGTGATTAAAGCTGCTTTGAATAATATTATTTCTAATAGCAAGTAATGAAATGACGGACTGTATAATGTGAAGGGGGTCAATCTGAGTAACCCAGAGAAGATTGTTTTTTCTTTTGGTTCATCAGGCAGCTAACAACTCACTGTTAGCACCATAGTGGAACATTAAGCCAAAAACCGAGATTAAAAAAGAGTGAATATTGAATTTACATTTCTTAAATGGAAAACTGTGGCTAAAAACACAACTCTAAATGTTGCTCAATAAATATTGGATGTGTTAATAGACTAAAAGGAATGCCCACATGTTTAACATGTCAACTTAAAAGGTGATATGTCAGCTTATTTCAGCTGCCCTCACGTAATTTCAAGTTTAATTTGCATTTGTTAAAGCAGAAATCATGCCAGGCATTTCTAGATGGTACTTACTCCTCAAAGGGAAAGTCTGCACTTCCTTTTAAGAGGAACTCTGCCTTCTACTCTAGCCTCTCCTCCCGTTAACACATCCACAACTGCCTTTATGTTCTATGGGAAGTAATCAAACAGCAATATATCCTTCGGCTAAGACAATTTCATCTCCAGGAAAGGGGGAATGTAACAGATATTCACCAGTCGTGGTTTGCTGGTGAACGCTCGGGGCTTTCCAAGTGACTGTCGCAAAGCCAATATAAACAGTTATTTGACAGCTTTCTGGGTTTCTGGCTGTCGGATGCATCCGTTTCGTTTTTTATGCCTGAGAACGGGAGCTTACATTGCCACTTGCATTGTTGTTCGAGAAAATAAATGGCTTTTGTGTTTACACTAATGACCTTAAAAAACCAGACAGTAAATTGAAGGCTATGGCGTTTATTATCTCTGACCAGCCACCCGTGAACTCCCACATGCGTGTGCTTGTTTATGAACATACATTCGCTTGTTTCAATACATTTTGTATTTCTTCAGTACTTTACGCATAACTGTGAGTGTGTGAATGAGTGTGTCTGCATGTTCCCGTCAGAAGAAGCGCTCATGAATCCCCACTCAGCCATTTCAGACATCTGGTTGCGGATGTACAGCTTATATCTCCAAGTAATATGTCCAGTTAAGCCCCTGGGAGCCGCCTCTGTGCACATCATTACAGCCCTCCTCCGGCTTCGCTTGGAACTTCGCAGAAACCCTATCGTTTGGTTTAAAGGGGTACAAATATGCTGAATATCCTTTTATACTACTTCCTCCGGTCCGTCTCCCATCTGTTGCAGATTAGTCTTCGGAGTGTGTTTAGAGAGCTGAGCGGGACAGATAGTAAACCCAGAAGGTTTTAGTCAGAACTGTCAGGTAGGTCTGAATTAACAGAGAGGCCAACTGAGGATATGGCTGGCTGAGAGGAAGAACAAGGGGGTCCAAGGAGAGAGAGACAGCGAGAGGGTCAGTGTGGAATGCCAACAGCGGCTGCTTGGCCAAATTCAACCACACTCACCGGGAGCGGAAGGGGGGGGGGGTGACAACGACCAGTTGCACCGCGTTCCCCGTGATACTGAGTTTATTCAAGCTTGGAGCACAAAGAGAGCCTTCCTGTGACACGTAGCCTCCATGTCTGTCGCTCTCGTGGCATTCCAAACCCGCCACCCAAAATGTTTGCGTGCTGAGCTCAGCTGATACCACTCAGCTGTTTCGTTAGCCGTCTCATTTTCTATGGCTCAGTAACCCATATGCGGCGAGACGAAAAAGCGCCTTGGGAATTGGCTATCGGAGCTAAAGGCTATATGGTTACACACACACACACACACGCGCACACGCGCGCGCACACACCCTTCTCTGACACTGCGCTGCCTCGAGAATGGTGCCAACCCACGTCGGCCAAACTGCAGCCCAAGTGTGACAAGGTGCTCGGGGCGGGGAACTTGGTCCAACCTGTCGTTCCTAGCTCTTGTTGTGTTTCCAATTCCTGATTTTGAGAAAGTGAGGGCACTGGTTGTGTAATACACAGACGGTTGTGTGTGTGTGTGTGTGTGGATGTCTGTATGTTTGTCTGTTCCCCTTGACTGATGCTCCATCCCTCCAGGGTTCTCTCATTAAGCCTCTGTGTACACAACCCCGATCCCTGGCCTACATCTATCTCTTGTTTAAAACTCAAAGGATTCTCTCTCACACACATACGTGCACACACACACACACACACACACACACACACACATATGAAAAAACAAACAGCTCGGCCTTACTAAGTGTGATGCAATGGTGCTGCTTGTCTTGCGTGATATGTCTTCACGTGTCATTGTACATTTGCTTCACATTTGGTTTTTTTAGAAGCAGTGCTTCCATTCATTGAGTGACACGGCTCATTAAAAACCTGCCGTATCTGTTTCTTTTGGCTGAATGTGACATGTGACACACTGGAGTCAGACCGATGGAGCCTTAGATTAATAGAAGGATTGCAATAACAATGCTGCATCATTCTTTTTTTTTTTACCAACGAAGTAAAGCAAAGCTGCAGTGATATGCATTGTCAACAAGAACAAGACAATCTAGTTCTTGAAATTGTTCAATTATACCATCAGTCCATCACTCACCAGTGTTCCAGTTATAGATATCTGCTTGTTCTTTCTCTTCTGTACTCTGCATGTGAGGAAATGTGATCGCAGCAGCCTGAAACAAGTCTTCTCTTTCTTTCAGACACACACACACACACACACACACACACACACACACACATATATAGTGACAGGAGGTTCCTTTTGTTAACTAATAGGTATTAAAGTTTTGTGATGGTGTTTCTCACTTATATTCCAGTTCCTCGCTGAATGTGATGAGAGAGTGTGAAAGTATTCTGCTAATACAGTGTGATGCTGTTTAACACGGCGGCCTGTTTGATCTCTATTCATTGTTGACAGCAATACAGAAGCCCCACCTGTATGCAAAGTTGTGATTTCACAGGTAAAATATATGCCTATTAAATCCAATAATTTGAATATGTGCATATCTTTGAAGAACTGGACCAGCTACTCTAAGACCGTTTACCATTATATTGAAATGCAGAGAAATTCTTAATTGTTTTTCCACGATGGATAACTTGTATAACCCAGTTGCCTGATGAAACCCTTTGTTTCCAAGCGGATACGTCTGCTTGGCAAGATGTGTTCGCCTACAGGGATCGTCTAGGACTTGCATGCCGTGAGATTCAGGTAATGACTCGTGTTAAGCTGTTTAAGTTATGCAGACCCGGCCACATCACGGAAAGAAATGACAATAATTAATAACTTACCCCTAGACATGAAGCTATTTAGCCCTGGCATTGCATATTTCTTCAACGTAGTCTAATCAGCCTGTGAGTAATGAAGGGATTTATAGAAATTTCATAATAATGGGCTACATATGCAGGGATATGGGCAGATCCAAAAGCACAATAAAGATCAGATAAACATGTCAGGCTGAACAGAAGCTGCATTGAAGCAGCGATTATTATTCATTGTGCAACGATTTATCTCAAATCTGATGCCTACTATTTTGGAAGCCAATGAATAGAACATTTGATCGCATCTGTTGGATGCACGCTGGTGACTGAAGTCAGCTCTAGTTTCAGATGGCCCGGAGCAGATGAAATGATCTTGCGAGAGATTACAAACACTGTTGCACAAAGGTTTCCTGTCTAATCAAGGAGTTCACTCGTAAGGCTAATGCCAGCATGCTAACATGGTGTCAGTTGGCAGGTACGTCCAGCTAATGTCATTGGTTTTGCAGTTATATGGTCCAAACTTTAAAACCTGATACTCTTTCTAAATTGAAAGTTGAAAGCTCACTGAGGGCTTTGCTATTCATGAATAGTCGGAACCTATTTTTCTGGCAATATATCCGATAGTTGAGAATCGTGGAGTCATGTCACACAGTATCCCATGGGGGCAATAGAGGAAGAGGATCACCAACGTCATTATTATTAATTCTCTGGGCTTCCATGACATGTTTTAGTGTGGGCCAAACCAACACCGCCATCCCAAAAAGTAGATCAACATCAATCGGGGACGTCCACTTTGCATTCTCATAAATGGTTGAAGTCAAGCGCTTAACAAGAAGAAACTTGACGGAAGCTTCCCAAACTCTATAAGCTCCCGTTACTTGACAATTTCCTGCATTTTACAGCCCTTTTATTGCGCCTCCTATTGTCCCAAAGGTGTGCAGGTAACACCCTGCAGTGGTGAGCAAATCTCTGCAGAGGGTTTTATGACAGAAACTTCCATCTCACTCGGGCCGGGAGTGTCAGGGAATATTAACACCAAACTGGAGAGACCACTTAGCGGCACTTTGGCGGACCTGATATGCAGTAGCGAGTTAAGCTGGTGGGCCTTGTTAGCGAGGTCTAAAGATCCATTTCCTGGTGTGAAAGGCTGCTGAGAGGCGTCTGTCGCCGACAATGGGGCTGAATGAGGCATCATAATGGATGTGAATTGAGACGCGGATCGGAGGTCTTTATCTGGAGCGGAGATGTGTGTGAGCTGGTTTTCCAGTTGTCGTGCATATGACCTTTGTAAGCGGGACACTTCTGTAATAGATAGCGGTGTCTTTATCTGAAACACTATACATGTCGAAAGATTCATCTGGTGGGAGTCGGTGTAGATGTATATTGTGCAACAAAAAAGACCATTCTGACACAGGGTCGAAGTTTCACTTTCAAAGTTTAAAATTGAGTTGTTGGTTTATTTTCGTCTTGGCTTGTCAGTTTTGGTTCAGCAGTGTTACTTGTTGTGTTTGGACATTTTTCTGTTGCAGATAACATAACAATGAGGAGACGAAGTGTAAACAGCTTGAACAGTTCATCGGGTCTCTTCCCTCTTTGCGATGGCTGATCGTTGAGAAGAGCGATACACGTCGGTGCCTTTCGAATTGCCGAGTCAACAATTGTTACACACGAGTTCATTTCAAGCATACACTAGTCTAATAATTATTGTTTCCTCCTAAATATATTTCTAACTCCACCACAATCTCCACACCCTCACATGTAACAGAATGATATGAACATGGCTGTTGGGCTGAAAACCTTTGCAACACTCAAAGCCTATGTTGGTTTTAATCCTGCGTAGGAGAACTTTTTGCACAATCTTATATATTTCATCTGGTATTTGCACTTTACGCTACTTTAACATAAGGAATGGTCTCCGTGTTTTATGACGACCCGTCCTGCAACAAGCTGAAACATGCCACCGTCCTTGTGGATGTCTGTTTTGAACACACGTCGCCACTAATATTTGCATTCTACGGGATCAGTTAAACCCCCTCCTGCCTCCTGGGGATGAAACAGTGTCGCGGTGGTAGAGTCCAAGTGTGAATGACCGTAATAAATGGAAAAAGCACAATGAAGGTTTAGAAAGTTACCAGTTGAGTTATTTTCCAATAGATAGATGAGATGTGCAGAGTAAGTGTGCCGGGTATCTTTAGGCTAGACGTGGTCTTGGATTTCAAGTTTAAAGAAAGCCACGAGATCTTGTCTGAACTTCAGTCCAAACGCTTTTTCCAAAGAAAGAAGATACCACTCAGAAAGTTTTTTGAAAGACTCGATCGAAAGCTTTCTGGCCAAACTCTGTCTGGCTTTCCTGAGCTCAGTATTAGACTGAATACAACTGAATATCAGCCAAAAGTTCCTCCATTATATCAGATACATCAATCAGCGTTTCTCCCCCGCCGTAGAATAGTTGTGGTTGGATCCGTCTTGCTTCAGCCGCTGGTGAAATGTGAAGCTGCCAGTCAAGTGATATCATGTTGAGTAACTCAGGGCACATTGAAAGCAGTGATAGTTGGGTGAAACTGTGCGTTTGTGCACATTCACTATGCCTGCATTGTACATTTAAATTTGTAAGCGTTGGCTCGGGGCAGAGGTCACTGCATAAACCCTCCATTTGTTAGTTCCTGCTCATCGGCCTCCGGCGTGTCAATGAGACCAGAGTGTCATCCATTCAGCACATGTCCACTAGCTTTGCAGAGTGCTGATACATGATGCCTTCGCTTTATAATGACAAAGACCCATTAAAAACCGCAGTTTATTCTTGCAAAGGGAGGGATATAAGACAGAGGTCTAAATATAAAGAATAGTGCTAAAGTCCTTTTTTTCTTGGCTGTAAAAGACAGACAAACTGACCTTTTTCTGCATCCTCTCTCAAGAGAGGAAGTAGAGGAGACGGTAAGGTCAACTGTCCTCTGTTTTTCTAAAGGACCACAAGCCAAGGCCCAGTCTGAAGGGCTGATATCTGCCTATTGTGTGGGATAAAGCCACTCATCCTCTGACCTGTCTTCTATTCACGCCAGACAATTCCTCAACCACTCATTGTCTGTTTTTTTTTTTTAACCCAAATTAAGTACTTGTCTGTCACACAAATAGAGCTTTTTCCTCTCCATCCGTCTGCTTGGAATATGATTTTGAGAGCTTTTTCCAATGCATAACCAGATAAATATCAATGCACACATACCTGTTTACACTGGCATTTGGTTGATTTGAACATTCTATGGCCTGCTTTAATCTTCTCTATTTGTTTTTTTATTGTATCGCACCATCCTTTTTACTGTGTATTGTACTTTGCTCTTTAATCTGTTAAAGTGTTGGCCCCTGTTATTGCTAAATTGCTTTAATTGACTTCTGTACTGCACTCTGGGACACTTTGTCTCTGATACGTGCAATATAAATAAACTTTACTTACTTACTTACTTATTTACTTACATCTTTAAAAATGGTTAAACAAGAAATGGCTTTCGCAAAGCGCCGCCAAGACTCCTGGAAAACTTGAGAGCTTTTCTGAGAGGTTTACTTGCCAAGCTTCTCTCTCTCCACTCACACACAATTTCAGATATTTGTTGGTGAAGCGTAGACAATCCCATCTCTATGCACACAGAGAATCTCTCTGTCTAACGGAGCTTTTTCTCATATGTAGCAGGTATTTTGGCTTGAAACAAACAGCTCTGTTGCCCTCTCTGCGAGTCACTTTGTGGGGTTGTCAAGGGACAGGGCCCTGCCTTTGTCTGCTGGACAATTGAGTAAACTCATTTGTCATTTTAGGCTCTTTAAATGAAGCCGTTGCTGCTTTTCAGCCTTCCACCATGACGGATGGTGCAGAGCTTGTTCAAATAAATTACGGCAAACTTCCCCAGGCATATCGAGTGAGCTGTTTGTATTTTGTCCACTGCGCTGGTTCTGAGCAACATTTCACATCTTATACTTGATGATGCCAATCTCTTATTTAAGAATAAAACTCTTCCCTTCTCGTTCTGCCGGATTGTCTGGAGTATCCTGACGAGAAATGCTCTTTGACAGTAACGTCATTGTGATTGGCTGAAGTGAGAGATGAGGACAGGGGACCCCTCTCCTCTCACTCAAATCTCCAAAATAGGAAGGGGGCGTTGGTACCAGTGATGGGCTGAGCAGACAGATCCCCAGCGTGAGAATTTCCTGAGATGGATGAGGCTGACTTTGGAGGAAGCACAGTCAATATTTAACTTGGGAAAAACCTCAAGAAAACATGAGGAGTTTAATTTTGGAAAGAAAAATGATGAGCTCCTTTTAAATTCAGTGCGTCTAAATCAGGGAGAGCCGGCAAACATATTCACACAAACACTGTATGCTACCATAAACCGCTAAACAGCACATTAAAAAAATTATAGGCAAGTGTTAAAAGTTAATAATATTAACTCAACAGTTTCTGTTTCCCTCAAGTGGCTCAAAATAATCTGTTAATTTACATTTAACTGAACTAATGTCCATTTAAAAGCACTATAATTTGCCTCAGCGTTGTGCTGTTAGTCATTTTCTCAAACAAGGCTTGATTGTCATAAAATAGCATATGATGCAACCATATACAATCTCTTATTTTGCTCAGATTATTGCCAAATATTCTGTGTTTGTTGTTGAGATAACGGAGCAGCTGGGCCCAGAACACATGCATTTACAACTTGATCTAATCAACAGCAGAGTAGAAATTAATGTGACATTATAGGAGCAAATGACACGAGATACATGAAGCCTGATGACTTGAGAACGTTTCATGACAGTGACAACTAAGCAGCCACTTGCATTCATTTGTCTGAAGGAAAGTTAAGACCAGTGAAACTGATGACTGTGATGCACAGAACCACAAATATATGGAAAAAAGAAAGCAATGACTATATTCATGCTCTTTTATTTGAAATCTTTTTTTATTGATTTTGCAAAGATTCATGCTTTTTTACACATTTCTGCCTTCCTCAATAAGGAAAGAAAACCCTTTTTTAAATCTGAAAGTAAAAAGATGTGTTTGAAATTGACTCTGGTATTAATCACCCTTCCGTAATTTCTTAGAAGGCAGTGAGTAGAACGCAAACATTAAGAAAGAATAAGGCTGACTGCAAAAAAAAAGTCTGAGAAAGACTGAGAGTAGAGTGGACATGTCATCTGGCTCGCAGGAATCCCGCAGCCGAGTTGGGGGGCTGGGTGGCGGGCTTGATGTCACTCTGGTGGAAGAAGGGGGTGTAAAGATAGGTGGGGTGTTGACTCTGTGTGTGTGTGTGTGTGTGTGTGTGTGTGTGTGTGTGTGTGTGTGTGTGATTGAAATGCAGTGGCAGGCGATTTGCTCTGGAGGGGGGGGGGGGTGAGGGAGGGGTTGACAAGGCTTGGCTGGCCCAAGAGCACGCACACACACACACACACACACATCCACTCACTCCCACACACTCACAGGGATCAGAGACACTGCGGACAGAGACGTCACCTCTCTCCTCCTTTGCTCTTTGGACCTCAACATTTTGGATATCTTAAGGAGCTGCTCCCCAGCTGCGGAGTGAGTGAAAGTTGCGTCCTTTCAGACTTCTCAGACTTCTCCTCACAGCGAACGTTGACTTTCAAAAAGCCTGAGCCGTTGGGGGAATACTGGCTGAGTGGGATCTGTATCTGATTAGAGCTTGGATCCGTTGAGCTTGATGCTGCAGACATGTAGCCCTATTCGGAGCAGCTGTGTGACCTGGGGGATTGTGTCAGTGAATGAGGCCTTTATGCGAAGGTGGAAAGAGAGATGCTTTTCCTGGAGGTGAGAGGAAATGCAAATGCAGAAGGATTTTTGATGAATGAAGAGTGCTTTTTGTAGCTTTACTGTGGAAAAATGCTTGCACCTAAGTTCCACCATAACTTCTTCACGATCTGTTGATGAGGAGGCATGCAATGGGTTGTGGGAGCTATCCTTGGCTGACAGCATCATCTACAGTAAATGGTTAAAAGCTTTTATCCCAATTTAAAATGATCTGTGTGTGGGTGATCTTGCATGTGTGTAATGCTCTATGTGGGTTATAGTGTGTGTATGTATGTGTGGTGTGTGTCTAGATATATACACTCATTATGTGTCTGTGCAGGTGGTCTCACTCAAACTGTGTTAAGTCTCCTTGGTAGCCCCTGACACCCATTTGGTCTTAAAATAACACTCTTTGCCAGTCAAAGAGCGATGACCTCGGCCTTTGAACTCCACAATTTAATGGTTTTCCTAAAGTAAATCCAATGACATTTAGAAAAATAGACCTCACTTTGTTTCCACTGGTCCGGTCTCAACAACAAGTGCTCAACATTTCCATATCTGTCAGCTGAATTAACCGCTCTACCGATTTGATGTATTAATGAATCTCCTCTCTGAGAGAATTTGAAACGCATCTGTAAAAGTCAGTAAATTAGGATGCATTCCTTTAGTTTGCCCGGTGTTGTGTTCATTTAAAAATTGCACGTGTTTGACTAACTATTTCCTCGGTGAAGGAGGGCCCCTTTTGAAAGTGTCAGTTAAGCGGGGGAGGCGCACACGGTTAACCGCTAGCCGGCTACATCTGGCCCATGTTTACACAGACCCAGTGTTGTGACTCTTTAAATGCCCCCTTTAAAAGAGTTTCCCTTTTTAACCCCTTTAACCTTCTCCTGTCACGTCTCCGCCGTGGCCCGGGTTAAAGGAGGAATGGTTGGACATTTTGTTTTGGTTTTTTCGACAAAGGCAGCCATTGTGTTATTGCCAACGGGTGACATGGTGTAACGTGAGTTGCAATGTGCATTGGCTCAGGAATCCACAGTCACCTTTTTCCCCATGTGGGATGGGATGCAGGAGAGCTGAAGGGCGGCAGAGAGCAGAACTAGAGCAGAAAAGATCATCTTCTCTGGTTGTAGCTTCTCACAAGGGAGGATGTGTTGATTTATTTTGTCATATGTGATAGTGAATTGAATATCCTAATGACATATCCTGCTTGACATCACAAGAAATGTCTCACCTTTTAGATAATAGTGGAGATTCCTGGATTCCTTTTTGTCAAATCAATAATGAAAATGGGATGGCTCTCATGTTGTTGAAGTCAGTGGTGGTGCTGGGTGGCCGTGTAGCTTTGGATGTCACATGTTGGAACAACCTGCATGTGTCAATTCAAAAATGTCATGTCTACAATCATGTTGTCATCAAGAAAAACAACTTCAGCATTCATGGCCCCTATTCTTTCATAAAAAGATCCCACAAACTACCATAGTGCCACTGGGATATCGGGTAAAACATGCCCTCCATCTAATTGCAGAACTTTAGGTTAGTCGAGATAAAGCAGAAGAGGTCACGGAGAGCTTCTGGGTGATAACATTATCTATCCTACCATAAAACCTGATAGATTAGTCACTGAAGAACAAAGCAACAGTCAAATACCCTTTTGTTCTGTGATAAGAGCTCTGGTTTGACTTTTCACTGCATTTCTAATCTGTAAATTCAGTGTTTAGAGGCCCTGGGCTTCATTCAACTGTATGCTAATTGGGCAATGCTAATATTCCCCCAGTCTTGTTGCTTTTGAATAAACGGCACGGTGTTGGAGACCTTGAGGGTGAGCTGAGGGGATAGAAGTGACATTTCTATGAGGATGGGGCTGCACAGCGTTTGGCTTCTGAGTTTAGTTGCAAGCTGACCTGTGACCTTCGGAGGGGGCACAAGCAAGATAATCCTTCTTTACAGGATCAATACTTTGTCATACATTTTTAACAAGAAAAAAAGGAATTGAACCACGACACCTATTTAGGATGTAAAAAGGTCTCAATGTATTTCCAGAATCTTAAACAAATATTTTAATTTTATATTGACATATTTTATGTATGATTCGGACAGAGGAGGGAAAGGTTATGCACTTCTTATTTTTGCACATTTTCTGGATGAGGGCAACACTTTCCAAATTCATATACATTTAATTTCACTCTTTTCTAGTGTAAAATAAACCCTAACATTGTTACAGTAGGCTCAGTGACAGCGGTAGCAGCCGATTTGGGCTGTGTAAAAGTGTTGCTCCATTCACATATGTAGCTTGAAATCAGTGTTGAATTGAGAATTGAAACAGTGGGGAGGGTCTTCCTTTAAAAAAAGGTTCTGCCCTCTTTCACACCCCAATAGTTTCCACACAGTCCCTAAGTATCACCTGACAGAAGCATTGATTCAAATGAATTGTAATGACTGCTCTAAAGTCACACTTAACAAGCATTGGGTTTTGTCAATACGCCATTACGACCCTGATGCCCCTCATGCTGCTGCTGTTGTTTAGGAGACCCAATCTACATGCACGTTGAGGGCCTGTGTGAAGTTTCCAACAGTTTCTACCCAAACAAGTTCTATTCTGGTCTGCATTTGCATGTCAAAGAGGCAGAGTGGGCAAATCACAAGTGGCCTTTTCAACACCTTGAAGCCAAAGTGCTGTTGTCAGGCTGAGGGGGCTCTGAAGAACACGGCTGCCTAGATAACAGGGCTGCCGCTGAAGGCGGGAGACACAGAAACGAGCCTGATTAATCTCTATTCGTGTAACAATCCAACTGTTATCAGCTCGTAAAGAGAAAGAGAAAAGCCGCTGACAGTGGATCCGTCCTCCAGCAGTCTCAGCGGACACGTGCCGATTATTTTTAAAGTCGATCACGTGTCCTTTTGAAGATTATTATTGCCACATTACATTTGTTTTCATTTTCCTGATCATAGATGCTGCTTACACATGCGCCACAACCTTCAGTATGTTGTGGCACAGTGGATGAGAGCAACAGATGTTTGGTGGATAACAGCTGGAAATTTATGTTGCGTCATGTCAAAGCATTATAATTGTCGTTGAAAAAGAATGCGCCTATGTACCGGTGTGAGTCCTGTGAGGCTGATTGGTTGGTCGTTGAATAAGTGCACCGCACTGGAAAAAGCCTCCCATGATTTTCCTTTTCATCATCAAGTGTGTCTTGAGTTCCCTTTGAATGAGAACAAATCTTGCTTTGGGTACTTCATCAAGCATGATTTCTGTAACGATAAACAAAGGAAGTATGACATACTGCACTAATGCGATGGAAAATAACAGATCAGTTTTTCTTGAGGGTGACTCAAGTGGTTGAATTGTGAAAAGATGGCCTGATACATTGTCCTTCCTCAACCCCTAAAATACTACCGGGAAAAAAACACATAAACATCAGCAGTATCTCAGCCAGCGCCAAGAAGAGGCAAAGGTCAAAGCCACAGCGTTGGGTATAATTAAACAGAGGAGGTATACAAAAAGGGATTAAAAACAATTAAACGTATGTTCTCTAAATGTGATTCCTAAATCCTCCCTTTTTAATCCACAGAGCTCGTGTGTGATGAACCTGGAGCGCAGCGAAAGAGGGGAGCGCCCTTCTCCTCGGGTCCCAGACATGGAGCCTCGTACTGGGGGAAAGATGGGGAAAATATCCATGGGCTTCCAGAGGAGCTCCACCTCAGATGATGACTCCGGATGTGCGTTGGAGGAGTACGCGTGGGTGCCACCGGGACTCAGGCCTGAGCAGGTATAGGACACCAACATTATACAATTCGGCTTTTTTCTTTTTGGGAATTTTCCTTTAGAGGATGTATAAACATGTGTGTCAACAGCATTGGGTTTTAGTTGTAATGTGGGCAGAAAGTACGTTCTCTATGCCACATTAGCAGATCAGTGAAGCACGACATTCATTGTATTCAGGATGCACATGTTCGGCACATCTTAGTCACAAAATGTTTGCTGTGTCCAATATATTACCATATTTCCGAAAGAATTTAGTCAATGTTTCCTTTTCCCCTGTCAGCAGGAATTAGCCCATAACATTTCCAGCCTTTTGCGGTCTCTTGTGTGCGTAAAGACGTCACAGTCAGACGCCAGTAACTAAATGGAGATTGACATGTTTGCCCAGCAGTATGACTGATTAAAAGGACACATATAGCAGCGCTCGTTCTGACACTGATAACACTGCTGGCCTCCTGCTGCATCAGTTCTCTCTCATTTATGTGCACAATTTAACGGATTAAGAAGCTCACGAATGCAAGATATAAGTATGCCAATCGCTTCATTTGTAAAAAATCAGCAAAGCAGTTGGGCTGACTCTATGGCCGAGAAGGTGACCAGTAACACTGTTGTTGATTTCTGGAAAGAAGTGAGAGTTCTTAACAACTGTAAAACATCTTTGCCGTGCACTGTTGATGGAATTTCAGGAACAGACAATATTGCTGAGTTATGGCGACAGCATTATAGTACCTTATTCAACTGTATCAGAAGTGAGATGTATAAGGTGGACGATATTGAGAGTAATCTGCCAATGACAATTATGTCACATGAGGTAAACAAGCTATAAACTAGAACGGGCACTCGGTAGAGCGCATACCTTCGCATATCACAAGATTGGGCATTGAATTATGAACATTTTGGCATTAGTTGCATGCCAATTGGATAAAAAATGACCGTGCTATGGTAAAAAGAAGATTTTGACCTTTTCATGACCTTGAGCTTTGATCCGATCGATCCCTAAATCTAATCAAATGGTCCCCGGATAATAACCAAACATCCCACCAAATTGTATGCGATTCGGTTTAATACTTTTTTAGTTATGCGAGTAACACGCATGCAAATAAATAAATAAATAAATACACGGTGATCAAAACATAACCTTCCGCATTTTCAATAAGCTGATGCAAGTGGTTTAGACCATATTACTGCTGAACACCTTAACCATGCTGGTCCGGGGATAGCTCCTCCTCTTGCCATTTGTTTACCGGCTTTGTGATGCATGACTTGTTACCACACTCAATGCTGTCTGTTAGTGGCCGTCATTAAAAACAGAGCGGGTAAAGTAGGTAGCCTAGATACAGGCCCATTGCTATCCTGATCCGTAGAACCAAAGGGGACACAAGTGTAACATTCCCTGACTTAGAATAGTTTGATAATTACCGTGGTGTCTGTGATAAGGTCAAATATTCTTGGACATTTTATGGCACAACAGATGACCAATGATGAAGATATGGCAATGTCGTAGGATTTATGCACAAGCAAACATTCTCTCACTCACGCAAGTTTAATATGTGTACAGATGGAGTGAAGATGTCTCTGTTTAGAGCATATTGCACACCGCTCTACACTGCACATGGTCGAATTACAAAAAAAGCTTACAGAAACGTTGAGTATCCTATAAAGATGCCATGAGAATATTATTAATGAGACAAAGATGGAGTAGTGCCCGTGAAATGTTTGTGGCAGCAGGAGTTAATACTTTCCAGGCTGTCTGGTTAATGACTCCAAAAATGAAATAATCATGGTTTTATCAAATACAAAGTTCATTTCTACGCTCATCGCCCTACCAGTCCCAGCTGTGGAGATATTGGTACAGCTGTCTAATTATAAGGCATTCGTAGGTCTGTGTATTTTACTTGTGATTACCTTCGCATTGAAAATGCGGAAGGTATTGTTTTGATCGCCGTGTATTTATTTATTTATTTATTTATTTCTTTGTATGCGTGTTACTCGCATTACAAAAAAAGTTTTAAACCGAATCGCATGAAATTTGGTGGGATGATTGGTTATTATCCGGGGACCATTTGATTAGATTTTGGGATCGATCGGGTCAAAGGTCAAGGTCATGAAAAAGGTCAACATCTTCTTGAATCGCATGAAATTTGGTGGGATGATTGGTTATTATCCGGGGACCATTTGATTCAATTTTGGGATCGATCGGGTCAAAGGTCAAGGTCATGAAAAGGTCAAAATCTTCTTTTTACCATAGCATGGTCAATGTTTATCCAATTGGCATGCAACTAATGCCAACATGTTCATAATTCAATGCCCAATCTTGTGATATGCGAAGGTATGCGCTCTACCGAGTGCCCATTCTAGTTTGGTATGCATTTATATTCTATTTAATGTTGTCAAATTCAATTTTGTCAACATTTAAAGTTTATTCATCTGTCTTCATCCGCAGGTCCAGATGTATTTCTCCTGCCTGCCGGAGGAAAAGGTGCCGTACGTCAACAGCCCCGGAGAGAAGCTCCGGATCCGCCAGCTCCTCTACCAGCTGCCTCCGCATGACAACGAGGTAGATATGGCAGCTCAGAGATGGATGAACTCAAGGAAGGAGTCAAGTTCATTTCCCGAACGAGAACTAAGCTAAACCTTTGGCGCAGTCGGAAATGTTCATCAGTGGAATATTTCCTAAATCTCTGACTCAATCCCCTTCAAATGACAGTTCAACTGCTTTCCCTTCTTAATCTTCAGCTCACTGTTTGACTACTTTTTTGGGCCCGAGTAAAAAAACGGCCAATTCAACTGCTTCCAACTCTTAAATTTGAGACTTCAAAATGCAATATTTAGTATAATTTGTCTGGGCTTGTTGCTGAAAAGTTTTAAGAAGTGTTGATTAATGAAAGAGTAGAAATCCTGAAAACCGTATCTTTTTGCTTCACATCAAGATACGGAATAATGTTATAGATTTGGTATAAAACCGACAATAAGAAATGTCAAACTATAACCCGCCCGAACTAAAGTCTCCGCAATCTTGCTGGTCTTTTCTTATACGACTCAGACAATGGCTGCATTCCCTCGACAGTTTGAAAAGCTCCTCTTTTGACATGCCAGCCTCTTCTGTATAAGAGCTTTATGGTGTGTCAACCAGCACTCCTTTCACATCTGGGTTAATAGAGTTTACATTAGGAGATACGGTGGAGGGGTTATCACCAGAGGGGCTTCTGTCTGACGGAGGTGGTCTTTGTACACACACGTGGAAGCTACACAACAGTAACGGTCAACACACACACTGGGTTTGACTGTGCGGTTTTATGGTGTTTGTCGGCAGACCTGGTGGAGGGTAACTGCGGTTCGAAGAGACGGGCGCTCGGTGTACGTGTTGTGTGTGCAAAAGGGAGGGACAGCGAGTGTGTGTGGCGCTCACACGCCGGCATTGTTTACTGTTGTTTGCAGAACAACCAAGCTCGTTGTTAGTCTTGGTCTTTTATCTGGGCCATCATCATGTTCGTCTCTAAACACAGAGGAGGGGTTTTGAGTATTGCTCACGCCATCCTTTCAACGCGAGGAGAATTAGCTTTCATTAAACCCTCCTTCCAGCTATATATGCAGGGCATGTCATGTCCTTCCCCAAAGCCTGCCAGCTAAGATGAAAGCTGAACCCCCATCGGTAATAAGTCAAAGTGCTAAATCAACCTCTATGTGCTTTTACTTTGTCAACTTCACTCATCTCTCTCTCTCTCTCTCTCTTTCTTTCTTTCTTTCTTTCAGGTGCGTTACTGCCACTCTCTGACGGAGGAAGAAAAGAGGGAGATCCACATGTTCAGTGCCCAGAGGAAGAGGGAGGCACTGGGGAGAGGAACACCCAAGATCCTGCCCCGAGCTCTGCACCACACCCGCTGTGAACATGTAGGTACCACACGTGGATAACATGAGACGACACACACACACACACACACACACACACATGGACGTTTAACTCACTTAGTGCTCATGTAGCCATAAGGTAAGCTAGAAGTAAACCAACTTGTGGGTCTTGAGTTATTTATATATATCGCGAGCAGCTAACACCCGCCATCCCAACGCGGAGCAGCCCGAGGCACGGCCCTGATTGGCTAATGCGAGGGTTTTGATCACGGGCATGAACCTCCTCATTAGGGCGCGAGGGGAAGCAGGGAGATTGGGAGGCTCACGCTCAAGCCGAGCGGAGAAGCCAGTTCCTCGTGAGGAATTTGACAAATTTCCTGCCGCCCATCTATATCTCAGCGTGACAGGCTGCAAAAGAATTTACAGGTTAACGAGTAATTCTCAGTCAGTCTTAAAAATCCTACTTTCTTTCCCCCAAACAAGTCACAGTATGTAGCACATTATTCCACACCAGCTGGGATAGTAAAATCAGCTCAGTACAAGCAGCTGGTTTTAAGACTTTTTTCCGGAAAAGAGTTGGCATGTTTCTGCCTTTAAAGATTTTAAACAAAATGGATTCACTAAATTTCGAGATGTATTCATTCGTAAAACTGACATTTTTTTAGTCTACAGTATGTACTGTAAAAGCAAAACATTCCGTTCATCCCATATTTAACTATCTTTTAGTCAGCTAGTTTAAGGGATTCTTGGCTTTCAGGGAAAGAGAGACATCTTGTTCTAAACACGCTGCTATGAGCTATGAACAAACAATCCTAAAACTGGACCTCTGGTTCCTTACTTTTGATTTCATGAGTTAAACAAAACACTTAGTGTCATTTCAGCTGCCCTTTATCATTTTCCGGAAAAAAGCTTAAAAGAAAAACGTAAATATTAGTGTTGTGTGGCTTCCGAAAATTTGAGCCATGACCGGCGAGTAAACCACATCCTCTGCAAGGCATCCAGGGAGAGCAGGCCAGCCATGTTAATTCCCCCTGGACAGGCTGATGAAGTCTGACATCAATCATACAGATGCTGCCGCAGTGATGCAAGGTCACACACACACACACACATGATGATACATAGGAACTCCAACGGATGCACACATGCTCAGACATCCTGGACATGCATGTGTGTGTGTCCGTATGTGCTCTGCAAACACACAACCCGTTGACATGTCGTCCACACGTGTGGACATGCACGAACTGCACATGCCCGTGCATTCAAAAAGGATACATCACAAAGATGTGTATATTCACACTTTGTCAGGCTCCGGTTTCCTGGTGGGGACACACAACACCGCCGTATCCGAGGCCCCTGTGTGTCCACCCTGGTAATAATGGTTAACAGCTGGGCATGCTATCCCAAAGCCGCCTACGGGTGTCTCGCAGCTCGGCTGGGTTATATAAAGACTCGGGATTGCTCGTTCTGACATGCTCTTACAATCTCTGTGGAGTCATACGATCTTTTAACTCAGGACCAAGGCCAGTGTATTCCGTTTAAGCTTATGGGACTAAAATGCTTACCAATTCCTCAGCATGGATATTTGATTTATTTACGCAAAAAGAATTTTATCAGTTCATTTTAGTTTCCATTTGTCCCACAACCTCTGTTGGGAAAGGAGTTATGATGGGAGTGCGAGATGCATCAATGTATTGCTCCTAAGTCAACCCATTAACTTTTGAATTGTTTGTTTGTTTGTGTATTTTATTCAGTCAATCAAATCAAATACAATACAATATTATCCTATATAATATACAAAAGAGAGACTGAAAAGGTATAGGTCGAAGCAAAAAATGCTTATAAATGCCTATCCTAAATTGAAATCAAAATAAATCAGAAAATTAATATAAAATAAAGAAGAAAATAAAACAACAACAAAAAACAACAATAAACAAAATAAAAAACAAAATATATTTATATATACTACCACATACATCTTCCATATTAATATGTTTTTAATTACATTTATAACTCTCAAGAATTGTTTTATAAATAATTCCCTTGAAAACCAAATGAATTGTCATTGTGTGTCTGCCCCCATGTTAACACACATACTTCCATTCAGAAAGACATACGATTGGTCTGTCAATGATTTTTAAGATTGAATTACAGTTTACATGTTAACACCCGTTGCTGTATTTGTAGAATGATTGTCATCACTGTGTTTTGAACGGATCATATTCCCGTGGCCCCCGGCAGTGTGATCACCTGTTGTTTGGCCTTCTTTGTCTTAGCATCCCTGCGATTGTAACATCAGCGGATATGTGATATATTTTCGAATAGTTTTCTCCATAATCTTTTGGGGTTTATGTTGCATTGCAAATGTGTCACAAGGATCAACTGTACCAAACATCTATTTTTAAACGTCTCTCCCAGGTGTGATTGTCTCTGTGTATCTCCACGGTTTCACTCTCAAACTAGCAAACTTAAGCACGGTCATAGACTTAATGATGAACCCCTAAGCCCATTGAGAAAAAAAAGAATCAAGATGCCTGAAATATAAATCTCATGAGTCAGCTGTTGTTTGTGTTTGATCGTCAGTGTGGCGGAGGAATCAATGGAGGGGAAATGGCAGTCTTTGCCTCCAGGGCAGGGCTGGGCCCCTGCTGGCACCCGGCGTGCTTCGTGTGCACCACGTGTCAAGAGCTGCTGGTGGATCTGATATATTTCTACCAAAATGGCAAGATCATCTGCGGGCGACACCACGCTGAGCTTCTCAAACCACGATGCTCTTCTTGTGACGAGGTAAGGCTCAGTAGCAGTAGAAGCACTGCCCACTTCATATCTGACAACGCACCGCGGCACCACGAGCACCAAGTCCACAGAACTAACAGAGGGGTGTGTGTTTCCTTTTAGATCATCTTTGCGGATGAGTGCACCGAAGCAGAGGGGCGTCACTGGCACATGAAGCACTTTGCCTGTTTCGAGTGCGAGACGATGCTCGGAGGGCAGCGCTACATCATGAAAGATGGCCGTCCCTACTGCACCGGCTGCTTTGAGTCTCTGTATGCGGAGTACTGTGAGGCCTGTGGTGAAAACATTGGTGAGTGATTCATGAAGGCTGCTGGTTTTGTTTGTTACTCCTGGGATTAGGATAAAGACTTCTTTGACTCCTTGTGTACAAGTATAATACCTAAAACGACGCTCCTTTTCTATTCATCCTCCGATCCTCTAGGTGTCGACCATGCCCAGATGACCTATGAAGGTGTCCACTGGCACGCTGCGGACCAGTGCTTCTGTTGTGCCCAGTGCAAGACGTCCTTGCTGGGCTGCCCCTTCCTGCCAAAGCAGGGTCGCATCTATTGCTCAAAGGCCTGCAGCCAAGGGGAAGATATTCAGGCCTCCGACTCCTCGGATTCTGCCTTCCAGTCCGCCCGGTCGCGCGAGTCACGGCGCAGTGTGCGCATGGGGAAGAGCAGCAGGCCTGCCGAACAGTGGAGACAGTCGCAGCTGTTTAACCCCCCCGCCGCCGTGCCGTCGTTTGATCACACGTTTGGAAACGGACAGGGGGATGGCGATAGAGATGGAGATGCCGATTGCGACGTTGGTATCGTGGGGCGCAAGATGGCCCGTCTCGGCCTCGAGGAGGAGCGGTTCTGGAGGGAGCGGGAGGAGCAGGATGCTGGTGGAGAGGAGGATCCAGAGGAGTGGGCCCAGCATGAGGACTATATGACTCAGCTCCTTCTCAAGTTTGGTGACCGCGGGATGTTAAACCAAATTCAGCAGCCATCACTAAAATCTCCCAGCCCCAGCAGTGACAGAAACAGGCTAATGAGCGTCTCTGACCCTTGGCTCAAGCCTGATTCTGCATCTACGGGGGTTAGCGTCTCCTCTCCCACCCCTGCTAGTCCCACCCAGAGCCAGACTTCCATTCAATCCCGAGCCAACAGCCTTAGCCCTGGATTGATGAGCAAGAAGCACCTGCCTGAAATGTACTGGGCCCAGTCCCAGGATGGGTTGGGAGACTCGGCCTATGGGAGTCATCCAGGTCCTGCAAGTGCCAGAAAGATCCAAGAGCTGGAGTTGGACCAGGATCGGGATCAATCCGGGACAGGGAGACGGGTCTTCTGGCCCGACAACAGGCAATGGTATGAAGATTCCCTTGAGTGCATCGCTGATGAGCTTCGGAAAGCCGAGCAGGGCGCAGGAGACTCCATGGACTCCCTGGCGCTCTCAAACATCACTGGTAAGGATCATGCTTGTTGCATGAGTGAAGTAGAGAAAGGGGCTTTTTTTTCCGATTGAAAAGTGGTTCAAAACCTAACTCTCCTGCTTGCTGTTTTCAGGTGCATCGGTGGATGGAGATGGCAGGGAAAGGCCGATAGTCTACACTCTCGCCATACAGAATCCCTCAGTGGCAGATGACTGCGATAAGATGAGCACCATGGGGACCTTTAATTCCTCTCATCTTCACCACAGCGCCAACTCTCTCAACCTAAACATGGACAAGGAAGATGAGGAGGTGGCAATGTCCAAGAGGGGAGGCCCACCAGGAGGACACCTCTCGTTGTCCCCAAATGTGGAAGGCCTCCCCCCCTCCTTTGCCCACGCTCCAGCGCTGAGGAGGAGCAAGTCCCATTCCAGGCCCCCTCAGATGGTCAAGTTCTCAGAGGACACTGTGGACAATGGATATAATGATGGATTTGACGTCAACATCAGAAAGCATCCGATGAGCGAGAAGCCACAGCGGAGGGCGTACTGCCCAGAAGAGATGGGCCGAGAGAGAAGCCGTCCGACGAGCCAACACGGGCGCAGCAGGCAGCACCGCCACCGGCAGGGCCAGCAACACAGGAGCCGCAAAACCCGCTCGGATAACAACCTTCACGTAATGCCTTTGGAGAAAGCACAGAGGCCGTACGAGCCCCAGCAGCCGGGTCTGGTAAACCCTCCATGTGGTGCCATGCTCCTCCAGCACCCTGCACACAGATCACCCATGGCCTACTCCCAAACCCGATCTGACTACATGCTTCAGGGCTCGGCTCAAGGAGACCCACGAGTTGAGCATTTCACGGGTCTCTACACAGATGAGGACGACTGTTGTTCCACTTGCTCTTCCTCATCATCAGACTCTGAAGAGGAGGGCTATTTCCTGGGCCAGCCGATCCCTCAGCCTCGGGCGGCCGGGTGCTACTACGCCGAGGACTACCCCACGAGGGTTACAGCCCTCTCCCCCCAGAGCCACGGCTCACAGACTGGTCGCAGAAAAGGTCACCGCTCCAAAAACTGCATCATCTCTTAACACTTCCGAGTTCATTCAGATTATAACCCGACCGACACGAAGCAATAACGTCAGATGGGTTTAGAAAGGCAGTTTGAGGCAAATGATGCAGATAGAAAGTCAAGTTGCATATCATATTTCAGGCCTGAATCGACTGAAAGAAATCAAACTGCTAAAATTGATCTGTGCAAGTCAGAAAATCTTTGGAATGCATGTGCAAATTTACCCCAAATACAAGGTGTTATTGAATTTTAGCACTAACATGATGTGGACGCCTTTGTTAAGACAGTGCAGACCAGAATTATGCAGTGGCAACTTTTTTCTTTCATTGCAGTATTTGCCATGTATTTTGTTCTTATGTTTAATGTTCAGTTAAAGGTTTGCAGCAATATCTTTGTGTGCATTAAAGTGGATACGTATTGAACACAGGTTGTATTACGTAGAAAATAGAAGCAAACCAAAAAATTATTTAATGCATAATAGTACAAATGATAATGTATATACTAAGTTAAGATTTTAATACTGGTATTTTTATATCTGTAGTTTAAAGAATTGTTTCTGTTGAAGTGTATGTTATATAAAAATTGCAGTTGTAATGGTTAACAAACAGACCTCGTTAATAGTTCATAAGAAACCGAGGAGTCACTTCATAAACTGCTCTTCACAGTAAAGTGCCATGTTACTCTGTAACCATGTCTAGAACATATTTGGCAGTTATTGGTGTACAAACTATAACATTCACATCTGCATTATCCAAATTCAACTGTTCACTACACTTGCGCCAACATAACCAGCTAAATACTTTATGATGTAAAGACGCTTGTAATAAATAATTTTCTCCTGTTTCAGGAATGGGTGTCCTTTTCTAGTATTTGACTCTTTATTATTTAATAACATTTTGTACCCCTTAGATTGTAGTGATGTTTTAAACAGTGAAATGTATTTTAGGGTTTACGGGATTTTTATGTCAGTTGTGTATTTATGCAACTTTTGTCATTGGATCACAATAAACCAAACCTTAAAGTTCACAAACAATACTTTACTACGACTTTGTCTCGATGTCTTCAAATATAAATCAAGCCGTGTGCAGGTTTTCCTGGGAAGGAAATTAAAGTTAAAGAGACAACACAATGAAAAGTAACCAAACTGGCATTTCCAGAGTACAAATTTATACAAGAATGTAGAACTGTAAATTTAGCAGCACCAAGTCATACATATGACTGATACAAAATGTACATAACTGAAAATATTACAAAACAAAAACAGTCTCATCAGGCTTTTCTTTTAGAAAAGTGGGTTCTTGCTGCAGGCCCGACTGTCGATATTCTCAACAACATACTTTCATCAATTGTTTAAATAACAAAAAAACTATGTTAACCATTTCCATGTGATGCGAGACTTATTTGACAGTGGAACAACTTAACGTTACATAATCTCCATCTTTCAACAGAAAAGTATGGTAGAAAACATAGTCCGTCCAAAACTAACACTGTTCATCCCCACAATGCAAAACTGCATAAATTCCATTCAGAGTTGTTCTTCAGGTTGCCGTAGAATCCTTTCCAAGTCCAGCAAACATGTATTCAAAATATCCGTAATGTTCACCAGTCAATCCTCCCACGCTCTGTCGCACGACGAGCCGATGGCCGATGTGTCAGTAAGACGAGCTGTGATTGACTCCCGTCTTTGAGAGTTTATGACCCGTCAGTGCTGTTGACGAGGTGGTCGAGTCACAAACGGAAGGCTCCGACTGCCGGACCACCTCGTCCAGCTCGTTGATGAAGTGTTTCAGGTCCTCCAGGCAACGATCGCGGATCTCCCCGAGGTTCTCCCTGAGGGGAACCTGCAGCTGCTTCTCCAGGTTGGGGTCTTTGGCCACCAACATCTTTACCACCATGCCGAATGTCTCGCAGTCCTGCTGGTACACCTGGGGGTGGACAGGAACACCAGTAAAAAAAACAAGTCTATAGGCTTCGACACATTTAAATCCATTTGTGTGCAGCTTGCAGGACTTTAAAAAGTGTCAACAGGCAGAGGTCAAAACCTAAAAGAGAAAAGGGCCTAAATGAGATGAACAGTCGTTTCCTTCCTGCCTAATCTGGCGCCTAGGTGTAAATATTCCAGAGTCAATGCGCCGGAGCTGATCATTCGAGTGTCAAAAGATAAACACTTCTCAAGTTTAATACAGGCCCTTTGATTAGGACTCAGTGGCACAAGAAGCAATAAAAGCCGCTTTAGTGGCATCTCACAGGCGTAGAACAGGTGTGAGAGGGAAGACGTGCTGGAATCTGGCTTGGGAGCCGCTAGTTCACAGACTCGTGTCTCATGAAACAAAAGAGGGAGCCCTCGGCTTCCACACAACGTGGTTCGATTTGCGAAATGCCAAATCAGAGACTTGAGGGGGAACTATCAGCTACACTGATGGTAATATTGTGTATTGGTCAGATACCATTTTTAGGAGAAGTAAAAGTCCTTTGTTGAATCTTTCCCTCCTATCCTGTTGCCCATCCATTATTGCCATCTAACAAGGATTACAATTTCCCAACAATAAATTCATAAAATACACGAGGACTGTGCGAGGCTCCGTTTCTATTCAAAGATGGCAAAGACTTCCGAAGCGCATCTCAATTTCTTAGTGGAATGCTGCTCTCAGTTTTCTTACTTTCACGTCTCAGTTCCTCTAGTCCAGGGGTCAGGAACCCTTTTGACTGGGAGAGCCATAAAAGCCAAATATATTTCATTGAGAGCCATATAGTATTTTTAACGGATAATAAATTAAATATGCATCCTGCTCAATTATTTTTTCCGACTAAATAGAAATTAATTAACCCACCGATACGGCAACGTATTCATTCAAAAGGGGGGCGACTGTGGGTCAGTGGTTTGCTCCCCATAGCTGCATCTACAGTGTCGAGAGTAAAGCGCTCACGATAAAAGAGTCTGCTAAATGTGATGTAATGACCAGAGCCCTTCCAATGGCGTGGGCTGCGAGCGGATCTGTGCGTTTAGCCGTGTGTGTAAAATTAGGCCATACAGGGCTGAGCTTCAGTCACTCACCGGATACAGAAGTCCGTTCATCATAGGGTCCCCTGAATCTAACAATTGGATACAGTGCTTCCTTACAATGAACACATTCTGGCTGCATGAACATCTGTGATCTAATCATCATCATATGAATGTATGATAAATGATCCAGTGGAAGAAGTTATACCAAAGTCACATCTCTTCGAAAAAAAGTCAAACCCCTGATAGCCCAGCGCTGAGTTCATCTCCCCGTCTCATCAACATCCCATGGTCTCCTTCAACAGCCGATAACTTGATGACAGGGGATTTATTCACCAGCTTTTCGGAGGAAGTATCCAATCAAGTGCGCCGACAACAACTTCTGAATACAGGGAAAGTGTTTCCTCGATAACAGTGTGCTGAAAATGTACTTCCTGTATTCAAACGCACGTCTGAGATCCCTCCCTTGTTATCCAATCGGGAAGGGAAAAGGCCAGTACTCTGCTTCTAAAAGATACTTTAAACTTCATTTTTTTAAATAGCCATTTAAAGCAAGGATTAACGGTGGCTTCAGAAAAAGAGACGAGTGAAAGAGTCGAGTCCTCCGTCCAGTTCTGCCATCTTTGTCCCGAAGAAAAAAAAGAAAAGAAAGCCAGAGTGGAAAAGTCTGGCTTTCTTTTCCGTCTTGTAGCCAAAAATATTCAGATTCCTCACCAAATGAAATGAAACTCCCTTTGTATCACAGCACGGCCAAGAGGAGTAAAACATAATACCCTTTATTGCCTCTCATGCCTTGTCACTCACTACAACCAGTTAGTCTGAACTGCAGCCAACGTCAACCCTGACAATGAGAGGGTTCAGGTTGGATTTCAGCGGACCAATTTCACTTAGCTACACAAACACACGGCGAGTCGCTGGTGTGATGCGGCCCAGCCCGATGTCTGGCCGATCACGGAAAGTTCAGCTTCGGATCGGCGGAAAAGCGTAGAGACGGTCAGCGAGGAGCCACTGGACTGCGTTTGTGTCCACGTGTACCGAAGAGATGGCTAGACCAGATCGAGAGCAGAAAACCAAACATCCGGCCGAAACTCGTCAAGTGTCGAGCGCAACTTTGTCGTTTGTCAGAAAGACAAGGTCCAAAATAAGAGCGTTTAGCTGCATGTTCTAGGAAATTAATACCAGTGCTGACTGTGTACGTTTTCCAGCGGCTGGTTGGTTTTGTCTGCCGGTTTGACAAGTAACCAACCGCCATGTGACGGCAACTCTCTCGGGTTTTGATTCGCGTCTACAAAAACAAGATCAAGACACTTTGATTTCTGACCCGGTTGTGTGTGACGGAAACGAGGCGGAATTAACTCCCACTCATGACTAAACAAGCCAGCCTTTCGTGACACGCGGGCGACGTTCATGCGAGTGGTCCGAATGTCACAAAAGCCAAAGAAAGGGACAGGAGGAGGAAAAAGGCAGATAATGATCAGTTTCTACTGAAATCCTGGAAAGACAAACTGAAACGTCATCTCCCTGTGGAAATGGGATACGCCATTCCTTCTGGGTTTTCGTTCTAATCTACTCTGTTCCAGACCTTAATACCATGACTACATCTGAAGATTAGAGCAAAGGGGGGCATGTGATATACAGACAAGGGAAACATGACGGAGATTATTCTTGACGTGGGTCTCGAGGAACGTGAGGCGACACAGAGGCGGGGCGGGGGGGGGGGGGGTGAGAAAGGGGCTATAAAACAGGCCAGAAACTGCAGCGTCAGCAACAGCATCAGAGCCGCCGATAGGCTCTGTGGCGCAGCCCAACACGAGAGCGCAGCGTGCGCTCCGGGGCAGAGCTGGCTCGGGTTTAATGGTCCCAGTAATGCAGCGGCAGCGCTCACTGGTGCAGGAATGGCCTTCATTAGAACTCAGCAGAGCCTACCGTGGTTTTGGCTCCGTTCTCGATTTATTGTACGCACAAAACTATCGCATTCCGATGCCTTTACTCGCGATTCTGCTTTGGTTTATGTGTCCCTGTGAAATAATTATCATAGTGTTCCAAATCTCCGTGGCGGGCCTTTCTAGATATATGCAGGTGTGTGTGTGTGTGTGTGTGTGTGTTCATATGTAAAGTTGAGTCAAACAGAGGGGGAGAGCAGGGATGTTTGAGCCATGTGGGATATTAAGCTAGTGGAGGAGTCTAATGAGAAATTGTTGCAGTTATGCCGGTCAGGCTGGGAGATTGGCAGGAAAACAGTGATGCGTTTGGCAACCCAGCTCCTTCGGCAGATAATTACCCATCATTCTGCTCTAAAAACTGACATATGGCTGTCAAACGGCTGGTGGATTATGGGATGTGCCCACCACTGTGACTTCTGGACAGAAAAGTTCATTTCCTGCCTTGTTAGGAACATAATAGCTCGCTGTTCCAGTAAAATAATCCAGCTGCGAGTCAGAGAGGTCCAGGCCGCCATATGTACGGGGTCGTTTGCCAGGCCTACAGTACGTACCGAGCGAGCACCAGAGGTTGACGTTTATAGAAAAGTACTACAAATTAAAAAAACGTATGAGAGGATTCTACATGCAGTAACCCCCCCCCCCCCCAAAAAAAGGGGCAACTGAGAGCCACTGGCACAGAATGTTCACATATTTTCTCCTTGATAATTACAACATGAATACCAATTAAGAAGTCAATAATAAATCCCAAACAGTGAGGTCATCATCTTTCATAAACGAAAAAATATTTGCAGTGTGTTGGATGAAGCTCTGTTACAATGGTGCCAAAGAAGAAAGGATCATTTGAACGGCCGATGTTATGTTAATACAACTTGCTGATTCATTTCATCACTCAAACCGTTCACTTAGAAAGATCGGCTGAATGAAAGTTGGAGTTGGACCGGTACCTTCTCTATCTCCTGAGCTTTGGCTGCGATGGCGAGGGCCCGTCGCTCTTGAAAGTTGTCCGGAGACGACTTTTGGCTCTCCTCGACGACTGGAACCACCGGGGGCTCCTCTGTTTCTGCTTCTGGAGGATGGTGCTCCTCCTAAAGAAGGTAGAGGAGAGAGAGAAGGCATCTAACTGTATGGCAGATAACTACAGATGAGTGATGATTTCAAAAACATAATAAACTAGAATGGGCACTCGGTAGAGCGCATACCTTCGCATATCACAAGACTGGGCATTGAATTATGAACATTTTGGCATTAGTTGCATGCCAATTGGATAGAAATTTACCGCGCTATGGTAAAAAGAAGATTTTGACCTTTTCATGACCTTGACCTTTGACCCGATCGATCCCAAAATCTAATCAAATGGTCCCTGGATAATAACCAATCATCCCACCAAATTTCATGCGATTCAAGAAGATTCTGACTTTTTCATGACCTTGACCTTTGACCCGATTGATCCCAAAAACGAATCAAATGGTCCCCGGATAATAACCAATCATCCCACCAAATTTCATGCGATTCGGTTTAAAACTTTTTTTGTTATGCGAGGAACACGCATACAAATAAATAAATAAATACACGGCGATCAAAACATTACCTTTCGCATTTTCAATGCGAAGGTAACAACTTAAAAAGCATACTGCTACCGCCAAGTTGACACTAAAGGCCAGCAATGACATGATCGAGAGAAAGGGAAGGAATGTGGAAGGATGTAGGTCAGCAGCTCAGATGACCTGACCTACTGACCATTTAACTTTACAGGAACGATGTGGTTGAAGAGGCGAATCAAAGGATGAAGCTCAGCTTCTAAAGCGGAAAAGTCAGCGTGTACTCTGTGTTACGTCTACAACGAGTCAAAGAATAAGGGATTCATATGAATCACAGCAGAGAAGCTGCAGCTCATGCCATATTCATCCCCACAGATGTGGATCTTCGTAACCTACACTGTTATCATTACTTAGCAGATTATGACGAAAACCTCCCGGCTTAGCGTCGCACTTACTTTTCAATGCAAATTGGAGAATTTGATACTTCGGCTGTATTTACATCTTAAAAAGGAAATCTGGCCCCCGGCGAGCCATGATGAGCCTTCTAATGGATGGATTGGAAACTCTAGTGCCCATAAGTATGAATATGGAAGCCAAAAGAAAGAGCAAAGGGGAGAAATGAGGCCAACTCGGATCACCGCTCAATTTATTTTGCTCATTTCCTGACGCTATTAGAGTTTGAAGGCCAGGGAGCAGACCTGGCCAGCGATGCCTAGAGTCCTCTCGTACACTACGGAAAACAGGCCACGGACTTAGTCATAATATTAAATCTCTTGATGAATGAGGCAAGTAGTCACAGGGGATGATGGTACATCGCAAAGCAGTGTGGTCTGAATTACAAAAAGGTACAAAGTATAAAGCATCATCCACTTCTCTCCCTGAAGCGGCTCGGGAGGAATCCTGTGAAAAGAGTCTTTCACTTCAACTCGGTTGGCACAGCCTCGCCAGGAAGGGATGTTAGAAAGCTTGACAGACACACCCACTTAAAAAATAATAATAATATATAAACTGGACAAAAGTGACATGTCATCAGCCAGGAGGTACAGGTAATCTCCTTTCAATGAGATACTAAAAATACACAATAAAAGGTTATTAGACCGAAATAACTTGAGCTTGGTCTGGCGAGCCATGATTTAACTGTTAAAGTTACGACTGTTCCAAATTAATTTGTTTGCACAAATGATCATTGTTCTCATTCCCACTGGTAACCTCCCGTGCAGTCTTGGCAAGATGAATGTTTTGCAGCCTCAGGATCAAATCATAAGAGCTTTATTTTTTTTGTTGCCTTTCTCATCCTCTTGCAATAATGTTTAAACTAGAATCTCTGCCTCACGGTTCTATACTTCCGCTAAACCAGTCACGCTGCAGTTATTACCTCATGGTATCCGATGAAAAACATCCGTTTGAAATTGCCATAATTAGAATGTGGATCCAAAAACGTGTTTTGTGAGGTCACAGTGACCTTTGACCACCAAATCCTAAATCAGTCCAGAGTAGAGTCTGGAGGTGCTCTTTAGACCCCCTCCTCCGACTGGGATGGCTCCACGGAGCCTGCGTGGGTGTTTGTTGAATCCCCCCCAGCAGACGGTGGCCGGGGCCTTCAGTGCAAGCTTTACTGGGCTTTCATCTTGGCCAAGGTTACAGGTTTGTGCCCCCCGAACCGAAAGAAGCAATGCACCAGAGGCTAGATCAAACAGCCAAAAGCAGCAGTGTGTATCAGTGTGTGTGTGGAGGGGTGCGGCTCCGAGATAAACTGTCATCACAGGAGTAGATTGGGTGGTGGTGGGTGGTTCTTACAAAAATGCAGGGGGAAAAGGGACCAAGTTTCTATTCTGTATCTTGTAATTTACAGAGTATAAAGCAAGTGCATGGATTCACAAAGATATCAAAGTGCCCACTGTGCCACTCAAGGACAAGTCAGGGAACATATAAAGCAATATGGCAACTCTAAAATGACCTCCAGTGTGTTAATCAGGGCTGCCGATGATAAATAATAAGCCTTATTGCACATTAAAGCAGGATTTTTGATCAAAGTACATTTGCTGATCAGGAAACTGTAACACTTTTTGCACAACATTACAAAATTGTAGTTTAATGTTTTCCGAATGGCAGACTGCATGCCTTAATTTGATCTAACCAATCAAAATCATCCATCCCATATTACTTGAACACAGCACAGCACACTGGTTGTTGAAAGGTCAACGCTTTTCCTGCGACGTCCGCATTAAACGGCAATTTCCACCGACCTGCTTCATCTACCAGACGGTCACAGCTACCAAACACAGGCAGCCGTGCCCTTCGACAGAAAGAAGGAAATGACTGTTCATTGTAAACGGTGTAAACACCCCCCCGACGGGTTCCACAGGGAGGCGAGTCAGGGACTAAGATCCCATGATAAAACTGTGACTGGCTACCGAGTTAGCCTCTCCCCTTCTGGGTGGCCGCAGCCAGACGCATTGCGCCTAATCACATCTGATTCTATTTACACTCCTCTGCGTAGTCGGAGATGAATGATATCAGCAAAACAAGTTATTATTTGCAAAACAGGACGCAGGGATCTACATTCAATACTTACTAAAAACAGTAGAAGTATATTTTTTTTTAGGAAGAGCACTTTAAGGAAGCACGGCTCATACTTTGGTCGACACTCGAGCCCTTTTCCCTCCATTCGGGATTGAAGTCTGCTTACAGCGCAGGTAAACAAAGCAGGCCCGACGGCTTTTATGCTCTGCGTGAGGCCCACTTTAAAAGCCATTAACATACTTCAATGGGACTAAACACTTATTAGAAGGATGGAATTTAAGAAGTTCCAGATGCATCCTGCTGTACAGTGACAAAGGAGGAGCCCACGACATAGAGACGTAGAATAAAATAGAACAGTAATGTTGGGACCGAATCGCCGTGGAAGAGAAAACGCATCATTTTCGGAAAGAAGCAACGGCTTGTGTTGAGTTCATGTTTGTTCATGTCAACATGAAGTCAAATCTAGGCACTAGAGAACCCTCCAGTGTTGCAGTCTGGTACCTTGTTCGAGGTCGCGCTGTGTGGGGACCCTTCTCTTGACAGGCCGGGAATTTTGTCTGGGGAGAGAAAAAAAGAAAAAATAAGTTTGACAAAGTGAGATGCAAAACATCACGAGAAGAGATTTAGAATGAGAAAATGAACACGGGGAAGGAGGTTAAAAAGCAGAAATTCAGTGGGAAAAGGACAATTAGTACGTCTGGAAAGTAAGCGAGTATGTTGATGGTAATCAAGGCTCTGTAAAGGTGTTGATGTTTGGGTCCCAGATCCCGACGGGCACAGAGGATAGAACATCTGGAAAAATCACGACGCAGCTGGTTCGCAGTTGCGCTCCCAACTCCAGATCGACCGGACACAACCTCCTCCCAGACTTTCCATTTGTTCTTCTACCAACTTTTCTCTTGCAGTCCACCCGAAGCTTTGTAGTGGACCGATCAAGTAGATTAACCATCACCAAGCCGAAGGAGCACCCGGCTATGAAACAGAAAACACCCCCGACGGGGAAGCCTCGGCTTCAGGAATATCCATCAGACATCCTATACCCGTCCCCTCTTCGTCCACAAACACACGACCTGGTGGCATCTTTATGAGGCCTGACAAAGTGGCAGACCGAGCGGGGAGGAAGGCTGGCTGCTGGACACATGACAAACCACTCCGCGTCTCTCAGGTTACCCAGACTGGGAATAGGTTAAGTTTAACGAGTGTAACCTTTGTATGTTTCTGAAAAACAAACCCACTGCATGTAATTTCATCTCGCCCTCCTCGATTTGCATTGAAAGAAAAAAAAAAAAAGCTAAAGAAATGGCAGACTACCATGTAGGAGTAGTGCAATCGCAAAACCACGACCAAACCTTCCAATCACATCCACAATGATCTCACACGTCATCTTGCTCCGAGAATAGGTTTCTTCATAGGAAGACCAAGCTGTAAGGTCTCAGGCCGTGCACGTTATAACTAGGTCTTCTAATCTTGAAGCAATCTAGCAAGAACACTCGCTGCCCTACACCGCTATAAAACATGAGCAACGATGTCATGTTCTTTTTTCAAGAGGCTGGGATCAAACATATTTACCATGAGTAGCAACACTATGTTGTTACATGACGACCACTTGTACTTCCAAGGCCCACCGAGATCACTTCGGAAGTAAAAAGCAGCAATGAAATGAACATTTTAAGTCGGAGCGAAGGCTGGCCCTGAAGATGGGAGCAGACCTAAACACTGTGCTGCGAAGGAGGTTAAGATGTATTAAAAAAAACATGCAGAAAACAAAAGGGATCAAAGCTGTATTGCTGACATGCTGGAAAATGAGTTATGTAAACGTGGCACAGTAAATGCCCAATGTCACATAAATAATTGAAATGAAAATAAACCTGTGATGCACACGGGCACTAAAAGAGGCCGTCTTAATTAGCATTGCCGCTGCACGTCCCAATGCCTGCATACAAGTACTTAATACTTGCATTTGAACACAGCTTCGACATGGACTGTAAAGTCCACTGTTCCTTCACACTGTCCTTATCAAATATGCTATTTCCAGACAGCAGACAGCGGGGTGCTGTATGAATCATAACTGAAGGGAGAATATTATTATAATGTAACTTGCTCAGCGGGTCTGGATATTTACTTCATCTTGAGAACTCAAAATTGAAATGGCGTAAATCAGTGTAGGACACATGGGAAGTGCTAACCTACCTCCACAACAGACGGAAGCAATGGATTAGGAAGGAAGGAAGCCATTAGAGGAAAGTCACTACAAGGTACTAAATAAAGAAACTTAAGAATTCATGATGCAACTTACCTCAGACCTGAGTGAAACCATTTCAGTGTCAAATAGGACATCTAGGTTTAGTGCGGTCAGAACTCTTATAGTCAATCATTCTGAGGTGTTAGATTATACTTTATTGTAATCTGTATGTTTAAACTTGATTGAGAATCAATCCAATCCTTCCTATGTCCTTGCATCCTTCTCATGACATCGTGTGAGTGTATGAAGCCACGACATTTCTTTTCCAACATTTCTTCCACATGACAAGGATGCAAGGAAATGTACGAGGAACGACACATCTGCTCATGGTCACCCAGGTCCAAGCTTGTTCACATGGCTCATTGTACAGACCCAAAGTTTCATGTCCACTCTGTTGGGAATAGTGCGCCCCCCAATGGTGCTCAGACACCACCTCTGGACCGTCCACATCTGAAAAGCCAGCCAGCCAGATTAGCAAACATGGATAAGACAGTGAGATAAAAATAGAGGTTTTGACAATTAATGTACATTTTTTGGGGGGCAACCGTCCTGAACTTAACATCTGATCTGTAAGGACCTAAATCATCTTTTTCAAATGGCCTCGATCAATAAATAAAAATCATGGCTGACATTGCAACAGCAGGCAGTGAGTATGAATGTTTGGCTTCATCTTCCTAGCATCGCCAGTTGTATTTGTGGACACAAAGGGGGTTCGAAAGAGCTCTGCATCCGGATTCTACGTACTCTTGTCCTGCTGCGAGGGAACCGGCAGGCTCTTGGCTCGGTCTGGCGAGTAGCCCCTGCTGCTGACGCTGGAGCCGGAGCGACTCTGGGGGGAACAGGCCATCTCGCGGCGCGCAGGCGAGCGCTCCCTGGGTGGAGGGAACGGGGCCACCTTTCTCCTGAAGGGGTCTCTGTCCTCCCTGGAAAAGCAGAGGGAACACCGGGGGCTGTCGTGATTGAATTCGGCCAAACGTCTTCAAGCGTTTCGCTGAATGAGAAATTAGCCCGTCTTCCGTCACGGACCAAATGTTGCAGTAAGCACAAGTACTTGTCCCTCGGCACAGCACTGCCATCTAGCACTGGGGACTAAACACACGCAGGTTTTCTATGTGTGAATGCCCGACTCCGATATTAAGCATGCGTTCATTCGTACCCTTTGTCCAGGTTGAGGATGGCTTGCACTAGTGTGTCTTCCCCGCTCTCCGGGAGTGATCGGGCTGCTGGGTAGACGCCCTGGTTTCGCACGTTGTGAGGAGGCGGTGGCGGCGGCGGCGCTCGCGCGCTAAGGGAATAAATACACATACATGTTGTGGTCAGTTGCGGATACATATGGTACAACATAACCAATGCTGCGGTCAGGATTATGTATTCAGACTATGGGTTGCCTCCCAGGGATGTGGACCCTTATCCCTGGTGACAATTTATTATTCCTTTAGCAAAAAAAGTATTTGAAAATAATATTGAGAGGCAAGCACCTCACACTAGCCTAGTATGGTTAGGACTTTACACAACCACATAAGCGGTGGAACTTATCAATAAGCAGATAATATCTACAAATGTAGACTGAATCACGTCAGTTAATTCAGTTCTGTCAGGATCCTCATCTCACTTCAAATATTTATCCGGGCCAGTATGGCTAAGATATAGAGCATCTTCTTCGAAAATATAGTTAATGCTAATGCTTGTGAACAAAAAAGAAAGGCGAGGGAACAACAGCTCTTCGAGAGAGTCTAAATATTAATGAGAACTTCCAGGTTTTAAATTATTTGCAATATCAATGTTTAGTGTGTGTTGGTGGTCACGAGGAAATAGAATAATCATCCGAGTGGAGCATTTAGACAAAAATAACAAATCCTTCTTGAATGGAAACATAAACATGTCCAAGCATCATTGAGCAAAACCCACCTTTTCCCACTCCCTGTATTCCGAGTCACTCAGACACCCCTTTTCTTAACTCTCAAGCGACCTCTGACCTTGACCCACACCAAACAGACCAATCAACAGGCCGGAAGTGACCTCGCTGCCCTTTCACAAGTCTAAATGTTTGTTTGGACTGAAGGCCTTCAGTACCCTGTCTGCCTGCTAAGTGGCAAATCCTGTGTGACTTTCTGTCCTATAACTGTATACAACAGTGCAGGATTAAGATTGGGCCCCGACCAACTTTCAGTAGTTATACCACCGAGGGGATTTCAGGTGGAATAATTGAACGTGTCTCGACACTGGACGACATGAGAAGGCTGCAGAGCATCTAGTATCGCGGTAGGTTGTATAATCTTATTGAGCACCTAGACCGGCAGCATTGTGAATAGGGCGAGACAGCTCAATATGGGTTCGGGCAGACCTTGATTTAGAATTGCTGCTATTTAAACAAAGACTTGAAAAAGATACTGAAAATAGAGCATCCCCCGACTCCTTCTCAGCCTGATTAAAAGTAGTAAAACACAGGACTTTTTCATAACACCCAATTCTAATGAGTGGTTTTACATTTGTAAAATGCTTTGGCAGATTGACGTGGCATTATATTGAAGAAATATTAGCTGCCGTTTACCCAAACTCCAAAGGCCGTCCTGGGTGCGGGTCCTCCCTGGGCCCTCTGTAAGGGTAGTCCTCCTACAGTCAAGAAAATGGAAATAAAAGGATTTGATTATGTACTAAAATATAAATGTTACGGAACTTAAAAT
The DNA here is from genome assembly GCF_029220125.1 of Pseudoliparis swirei. Taxonomy (NCBI): domain Eukaryota; kingdom Metazoa; phylum Chordata; class Actinopteri; order Perciformes; family Liparidae; genus Pseudoliparis; species Pseudoliparis swirei. Next base: position 12,348,029 of record NC_079397.1, on the reverse strand, counting down.
AATCTGTCTGAAAATTTGAACAATGAAGTTTTGATGTTTAAATGTTTGAGTAACTCCCATACATCTAAACGGCCCCCTTGTAAAGCTCAATAGATTTATGACCATCAAACTTAAAAATACGAGAAATATACATCCCAATTTTTTATAAACCATAGAACAGAGAAATGTCCCTATGTTAGTTAATCAGCTATAAAGATTAACAAAAAACTACAGCAAAAAGTGAAGGCGTGAACATATTTCAACTTAAACCATAGCGCCCTCAGCTGGCCAAATCTGAGTGTACCAACAATATTAACATGATATGCATGTAATATGTCTGCAACATGTTGAAGTTTACTTTGGTGTAAATGCATGTACAATCAGTAAGTCAGATGCATTTAATAGTATTAATAATTAAAGAAAACAGGGAGCACGACACAACAAAAAGAAAATCTGTGTGGAGTTTGTTTATCAATGTAACTCGATTACTTTGTAAAGTGGCAGCAGCTAATATTCCTGATATTCATTGTCTATATTTAATTATGAGAGAATGTTGCTGTGATTGAATAACGTGTTTGTAACTATTTATTTTATCTTCCTGTTTTTCCTTTGAACTAAGCTTGTTCTGTACTCCTGTCATGTTTTTTTAAACCACTTTAGTCAACTCATGTTGTTTTTAAATTGTGCTCAATAAATGCACACAACTTGAAACAAGCAACTTTCCTTCAAAGTAAAGGGAGTCTTTTGAAGTTCCGACAAGAATGATAATTTTATATTTATGTTCTCACCCTCCTTGCAGGTGGAACAGCTCTGCGTTCAGCAGAGAAGTGAACGTTGTCCCCATGGTAGCCCCTCTGCTCTTCATGATAATTTCGTTGGCCTCCTCCATTTGGAAAAAAGCGTGGACCTCCTTCGTATTCGTACCCGCCACGGCCATAGTCCTCTTCCGGCCTGCCAAAGGGGCCCCTTCTCTCTGGTGCCCCAGCTGCCCGTGGGTAAGGACCCTACCAGAATTGGTACATTTAATGATTTTACATTAGCATATAAACCATTTCCAAAATAGTTTTGGGGGGAAATCTTATGTTGTAAATGTTTGCTTAAAAAGGTGTCGATCAGCTAAAATTACTCAAAACCTACCTTTGGACTTCTTTTATTAATGGGGAAATAAATCATATCAGGAATAATGGCATATATTCATAACTGTATCACAGAAATATGCAGTTAAAATAAGTATTGTAGTGGTTACCAAATAATGCAATACAATATTCACCAAATAATACATACAAACTGCTTGGAAGACAAATAAGTCTACCTACTCGTGTATATATGTACACACTCACCGGTCTTTCTGCCAAAAAGCGATCATCATACACCTCTCGTATACTCCTGTCTCTCCTGTACGTCACTGCAAAAGGCAGACAATGAGATATGCTGTCTGTTTGTACATCTGTGCAGGTGTGCTACCACAAAATAAATAATGGAAACAAGTTTCTGTATTCATTGCCCTTGTGTTTGTACAGACAGCAGTATTCCAGTAAAAATACTTTATTGCAAGAAGAACATAGAATGATATATCTAATCTGATGACAAACAAGGGCTTGGACAGCACTTTGCTTAAAGCATTTTGGTCAAGTGTACACTACAAAGATGAACACTCGAGGAATGCTCTAAATATTGTCCAAATGTGCAATTATTTTTCTTATAACAAAACAGTGTTACTGTGAAGGGAAAGGTTAATCTGCAACTTACTTTTGGATTTAAGGACCTCTGGAATCGGGGTGATAGAGAAAATAAAACAGTCAACCAAATCTGTAAAAAGATTGTGTTAAAAGATAATAAAAACAGTGTCAAGGCTATACACGTATGACCTACATCTTCATGCAACTGTTAAGGGGATACTGGTCATAATCCATTTTATAGTCTTATCAGTTATTCCAAAAACTCAGATCCAACAGGGTGCACTGCTCTACCAGGAGCTGGCTGACGGATGAGTGAATTTATGTTTGAACAACACCACCAGAATAAACATAACACTAGCTTGATAACACCCGGCCGATGAGTTTAGAAAACAGTGCAATATGTTCTCTAATGGTGAATAAAATACTAACTACTGTAGCTCCACGTAGGACGGACAGCTAACGTCGCTAATTAGCTAGCCTCCAAGTATGTGCTGCAACCATCCGCACGTTGTATCTCTAGTTAACTAAACTATGCCAACATACAACACCACACACAACTATATACGGCACGCTGTTGCACCTCTGAGATCAATACTTGTTGAATAACTCACACGAGGAGGTCCTTTATCCCCCGCGAATTGAGAAAACAATCTCACCTTCTACTATAAGCTTAGCCTTCCCCGGTAGCTACATGGAGAGCGTCTCTTTTATTGGACGAAAATGGGCACGCGTCATAAAGATGCGACGTACGGACATGGCGTTTGTTTCTTTTTGCTAAACGTTAACTTCATACGAATGCACTCACATCTACGAGTTTAAACACATATTTATTCAAACGGTGGAGGCTGTGTTGGTGAGTCATCTGGTGGATGTGTGCTGCTGCTTGCAGCTGCGTACAACAATGTGTAACGCGACAGAAATGGTGGACTTGCCAAACTAGCAAAGTAGCCAGTTGTGCATTAACGTATTTTTATGATCATTTGGCGAATTTATTTGTTTGTCTTACAGTGTGTCGTATGCGTCCAGTATGAGCGGGGGTTTGGCACCGAGCAAAAGCACGGTGTACGTGTCGAACCTGCCATTCTCTCTTACCAACAATGACCTGCACAAGGTTAGTTCCTTCAACAATGTTGTGGTCAGTGTTATAACATGTTAATAATGCTTTCATTTGGCAAAAACATAAGTGAGAGTAAAATACTCTGTGGTCTCTGAATCCAGGCAACGTCCTTATTGAAACGTTGTCTCATTTCAGCTATTCACCAAATATGGAAAAGTTGTAAAGTAAGTTATGTCTGTCTCATAGTTTATGAGATATATTATTTATATCTTACAGCAATGTGTAAGCCAACCAAAGTAGTGAATTAATAACACACACCATTCTGTTTAAGGCTCTAAAGACATAGTTATACATGTTTTTAAATCAATATTAATAAGTGTCACGCTTCTTGCAGGGTTACAATTGTTAAGGATAAAGATACTCGCCAGAGTAAAGGGGTAGCGTTTGTTCTCTTCCTGGACAGAGAATCTGCTTATAACTGTGCAAGAGCAGTGAACAATAAAGAGGTGAGTCGGTCACATTAAGACCACTAGTACTGAGCATGAGTCACTTGGGTTATGTTTGATATTCACTTGTCAGAGTTTGACATGTGTTATTCTCCCAGTTGTTTGGCAGAACAGTGAAAGCGAGCATTGCCGTCGATAATGGCCGAGCAACTGAGTTTATAAAAAGACGGAACTACACAGACAAGACCAAATGTTACGAATGTGGGGTCAGTGCATATTCAACATTCTATCCTGTGAGATCATGAAGTTGTTATTGAAAGTTATTGAATTCAAACAGTTGCAAGTATAATCTTTTTTTCCCCATCCTGAATGGGGAAACACTATTATCCCGCAGAGAGTTGTCTGATTGTGTGTGTTTTGAAATTCAACATGACAGGATACAGGTCATCTCAGCTATGCATGCCCCAAAAACATTCTGGGAGAGAGGGACCCTCCGAAGAAGAAAGAAAAGAAAAAAAAGAAAAAGGCTGAACAACCTGAACATGTGTAAGTGTTAAATAGCTGATATCGTGAGATATTCCATATGAGATGTTGCCGTTTTCACAATCCTTACATCTTTTCCCTTTTTATAGTGAAGAAGAAGAAAAAAGTGAAGAAGAGGGAGAGGACCCAACCTTAGATAGTCTAAGTCAAGCCATAGCTTTTCAGGTATGTGTGCAGGTATAGAAATCCAAAATAGACACATTTTATGAATAATGCAACAAACCTCATGTTATACTATGAACTTTTTAATGATTTTATTATGGCATTCTATACTATAGCATGTCTATAGCACACTTTACTTTGATATTTTATGACACACTATACTATGATGTTATATTTCTTCTGTCTGTGTCCCTCCAGCAAGCCCGCATCGAGGACGAGGACACGCAGAGGAAGAAAACACGTATGCCTCAAGAGGAAGGTGCTCACGCTTCAACGTCCTCAGACTCTAAGAAACCAAGAATTAAAAAGAGTGCATACTTCAGTGACGAAGAGGAGTTTAGTGACTAAACATAATAATAACACACAGTTTGGACATAAGTTGGTTTTCAAATATGTTTTTTAAAATTACATTGTGTTATAGTTGGGATGCTTTCAATTATACTGATACACTATGATGTTTTATTTCTTCTTGTACATAATACTAATACTTTTTTCTGTTTCTAGAAATACTATAATTGTTCTTGGGAACATTTAATGTGTTAGGTCCTTTTTTTTGTCAGTCAATAAAACCTTGTTTCTTACTGAAAAAATAAAACAATTGGTGGTTGTTTGAGGGTTAAATGCAGAATCAGATACAAAATACTGAGGAAAAGAGGTTATTTACTTCGTTTCTTGGTTCAATGAAATAAATGTATATTGGGAACTGATGCAGGAAATATACATTTTTATAAAACGTTGATCAAAATAATGTTTTCCATAGGATTTTCAAAGGATGTGTATTTCATATGACCATGTTTCTACTCGATACATTATCAACATGGATTAAGCGGTTCTCAACACTAGGATGACCGATTCTGAATTGCTTGCAGACTGTGTGTGTAAACCCTGAAAATTGCATTCCCATAATGCATCATTGAAGTCTTGTCGTCGGAACAAAATGAAGATCCATTTGATATGAAAAGGTTTGAGCGGCCCTTAATCTTAACCTGACATTTATAACATAATATTAAAAAGCAGCATGATAGATGAGAGACGCGGTCGTGGTGGTTCGCTTGGAAATGTGTTTTTTGATGCTCTTGCGTCAGCGTGCAGATAAAGCGAGGGATTCCCCGATGTTTAATGTGCTCGCATGTGATCTAAACTGCTGCGGCATTTCTGCGGTCTGCGACTCAAATCCAAAGATGCAGGGCTACGAGACGATTCCCAGTAGACTTAGCCGATAAGAGCGGTTAACACATTGCTGAAGACGCAACATTATCTTCTGTGGCTTTTGTTGCATTTGTGTGATTTCGGAAATTAACTAGCTTGTGCTCCCATTACATGGGTCATGGATTTGCAATCTATGAAACAGAGGTAACAGCTGCGAATAAATATAATTATCTTAGATGCGAACACTAGTAGTCAACGTATGTATGCATGCACATATAATCATACGTGTAACACGTTACTGTCGGCTGTTATGTGTACAGCACGTTAATAACCATACGGTCTTACATTCCGTGTTTTTGTGTGTGTGCATGAACCATATTCGTATCCGCAGTGAATCAAGATTGTTGCAAGGGTTTTTAAATCAAACGGAGTATAAGAAGGTGTTTTTCAGCATTTATTCCCGATTAATCGTGTGCAAACATGGGTACATACGGCTAGTCAGCGTAGGAAACGCGTGTTAACGGGTCACGTTTGTCAAAAATAACCAATTCGTATAATGTTAATATTCAACACCCTCAGTGTACATAAGTACGAGTTTACGACGGGTACCAGAAGGCGGCATATATTCATCAAGAGGAATGTCAGCCTCGGAAGTAACCCAGCCTCTGATTGGCCAAAGCGAGTCACGTGACCCTTTCCCAAGCGGAGTTTCCACGACAGCTGGAAGCCGAGCGGCACAGGCGCATCGCTTCTTTGCTAAAATTATTGGAAATAACCAGACTTCTACTCGTCTCAGCGCCTCCAGATTAACCCTGGTCTGGTATGGGCGACAAGAGGAGTCCCACAAGGTAACGACCGAGTCATTGCGTCCAAGATATTCAAGCTAGGAGAAGGGAGCGGACATCGACGAGCGCTCGGAAAAAAATGGGTTTTCTCCAGGGTCTCTCTCTCTCTCTGTCTCTCTCTCCCTTCGCTCTCGCTCTCTCTCACTCTCACTGCTTGTGTCTGTGTTCGCGTGCGGTTGTCGGTGTGTGTGTGTGTGTGTGTGTGTGTGCGCGCGGGTGTTAAAACCTCATCGCCAATTACAGTGTCGGATCACAGCGCGCTTGCAGATGATTTCCTAAATCCGATAGGCTTACCCAGATGTTTGTTATCGATAGCCTTGGTGGATGCGAGCTGAACTCACTGTTGTCTCCTCTCGCCCCCCTTCCTCTTCTCTCCCACCACCTCTTTCCATCTTTTTTTTTGAATTTTCTGTTTTTACCTTTTTGTTTGTACATTTATTGTTTTAAAGGCCGAAGCGTCAACCGAAGCCCTGCTCCGACGAGGGGTTTTGGGACTGCAGCGTATGCACGTACAAGAACACGGCAGAGGCTTTTAAGTGCATGATGTGTGATGTCAGGAAGGGGACGTCAACAAGGTAAGGCGATGGATATACACCACCTTTGGTCTTTTCTGCAATAGTGGATCCCCAAGGGGGTTCCTTGGGGGGGACTCAGCAGCGCCCCCCCCCCCCTACCCCAAGAACAAAATGAGGAACAGTTTAATCTCCCCCTCCCCCCGCCTCCCCTCCCCTCCCTCTAAGCAATTTGTGCATTTGTACCACGAGACAATGGATTAAAATAACTGTCTATTTTCTCAGATGTTTAAACCTGCCCTCTGTTACGATCCTACGCAGAATCCAGACAGTTACCGTAAACAAACACGGCGTGCCCTAGCTCTCGTCTCCAAGTGCTTCCTGCATTTATGTCGTGGGATTTTGTGCAAAGCAAGATAGGTTACTTTATCCGAGCTTTCATCGAGCTCAACATGTTAATTCTCTGTTCAAGATGTGCCGTCTGAGCGATGCATTAGTCTCCACGTTCTTGTTCATGTTCACACTGACCTCCGTAAAATGAGGGAGAGGGATGGCTCGCTCTTAAAGCACACACACACATCCATCTTGTTGCCCCGGAGATATTTGTAACAGACGACGGGGGTGTGTGTGTGTGTGTGTGTGGGG